>NW_024396936.1:211804-511804 GCF_004115215.2 Ornithorhynchus anatinus | reverse complement strand
TTGGCACATAGTAAGCACTTGCCAATACCATAATTATGATTATTATTATTATTAGAGATATCTTGAAGACAGGAGGAAATGCTAGATGGCAGAGAGGGAGAGAAATCTGGGCTGGAGATGTAGATTTGGGTATCACACACATAGAGGTGGTAGTTGAGGCCATGTAGCCATGAAGGCATGATCAATGGGTGGGGCCTAAGATAATGAGGGAGAGGTGAGGATCATTGGGCAAGGCCGAGGGTAATGAAGGAAAGGGATGCATCTGGGAACCATTGGGTGAGGCAGAGGACAGTGAGGGAAAGGGATTACAGCTGGAAACAGGTGGATAGAGCCGAAGATAATGAGGGAGTGTTATAGCTATGGTTCCAGTTGATGATGCTTAGAGAGGGGGTTACAGCTGGGGATTGAAGGGTGGATCTAAGGAAGCTGAGTGAGAGGGGCTAAACCTGGGAATCGGTGGTTGGGGCTGAGGAAAATAACAGAGAGGGGTTACAACTGGGGACCGGTGGGTGGGGATGAGGATAACGAGGGAGAGGAAAAACAGCTGAGGATCTGTGGGTGGGCTCGAGGATAATGAAGGAGATGGGTTGTAGTCGGTTTGCTTGAATGGAATGGAGGATAATGAGAGAGAGAGGTTAAAGCTCAGGAACGGTGGCTGTGGTCAAGCATGCTGAGAAAAGCATTGCAGCTGTGAACCAGTGGTTGGGGCAAAGGATGCAGAGCAGGGATACATCAGCGGTTGTGGCTGAGCATATTGAGGAGAGTGGTTACACTGGGGATTGTTGGTTGGGATGGAGGATAATGAGGAGGTGGAGTTATAACTTGGGACCTGTGTTTGGGGTCGAAGATTCTGAGAGGTATTACAGTCGTGGAACGGTGATTGGGTCCGAGGGCGGGGAGGGAGAGGGGTTACAGCTGCTGACTAGTGGGTGGGGAAAAGATAATGAGAGAGGGGATAGCACTGGGGACCAGTGGATGAGGCTAAGGATGAGAAGCAGTGTAGTTTAGTGGAAAGAGTCCGGGCTTGGGAGTCAGAGGTCGTGGGTTCTAATCCCACATCCACCACATCTCAACTGTGTGACTTTGGGCAAGTCACTTAACTTCTCTGGGCCTCAGTTACCTCATCTATAAAATGGGGATTAAGACTGTGAGCCCCAAGAGGGACAACCTGTTCACCTTCTACCCCCCCTCCCCAGTGCTTAGAACAGTACTTTGTACATAGTAAGTGCTTAACAAATGCCATCATTATTATAATGAGTATGCGGGGCTGCAGCTGAGGACCAATCGTTGGGGATGAGGATCCTGAGGAAGAGAAGTTACAGCTGGGTTCGATACATGGGGTCGAAGATGCTGTGGGAGATAGATTACAGCTGGGGACCTGTGGAAGGGCCCGAGGATAATGAGGGAGAGGTATTATTGCTGGGAACCTCTGTCTGGGTCAGAAGATATGGAGGATGAGGGGTTACAGCTGAGGACCAGTGGCTGGAGGGAACAATGCCGAGAGAGAGGGTATATACCTGGGGACTGGTGTTTAGGGCTGAGGATAATGATGGAGAGGGCTCACACTGGGGATTGTTAGGTGGGTTCGAGGACAATGAGGGGGTGGGGTTGTATCTCGGGACTGGAGGTTGCTGAGAGAGGTGTTATAGCTGGGAATAGGTAGGTTTAAACAAGGAATATAGGGTGAGGCGTTATAGTTGTGGACCGGTTGTTGGTGCTCAAGATAGGAAAAATAGGGAGTTGTTATATTCCTCACCAATATAGGGAGAGGAAGAGGTATTTTGCCAGGGGACAAGTAGTTGGGTCTGAGGACAATGAAGGAGAGAGGGTCTACAGCTGATGATACGTGGTTGAGCCCAAGGATAATGAGGTAGAGGCATTATGCTGGGGGACTAGCAGTTAGGGCTGGGGATTCATTCATTCATTCATTCATTCAATAGTATTTATTGAGCGCCTACTATGTGCAGAGCACTGTACTAAGCGCTTGGAATGTGCAACTCTGTAATGGATAGAGACAGTCCCTGCCCTTTGATGTGCTTACAGTCTAATTGGGGGAGACAGACAGACAAGAACAAGGACAATAGAAATAAATAGAATCAAGGGGATGAACGCTAAGGGAGGGGAGTTATGTCTGGGATAGATTCTTGGGGACGAAGATGCTGAGGGAGATGAATCACAACTGGGGATCGGTAGGTGGGACTAAGGATAATGAGGGAGAGGGCCTACAGCTGGGGACCTGTGGATGGGGCAGAGGATAATGAGGGAGATGGGTTACACATGGGAACTGGTCTGTGGGAGCGAGAATGCCGAGGGAGAGAGGTTACATCTGGGGCCCGGTGGGTGGGGCCGAGGATAATGAAGGACTGGGGCTGCACCTGGGGACAATAATGAGTTGAGGATTATATCCAGGGACCAGCAGGTGTTTACTGAGAAAAATGAGGGACAGGCATGTCAATTCTGGACCTGTGATTGGTGCTGAGGATAATGAGAGAAAACTGGTGGGTGGGGCCGAGGATAAGCAGAATGTTATAGTGGATAGAGCACAAGACTGGGAGTCAGAAGATCATGGGCTCATTCATTTATTTATTGAGTGCTTACTATATGCAAAGCAGACACATTTCCTGTCCACAATAGGGGTAGGAGAGTAATGAGGTGAGATAGGAGGGGGTCAAGGTGATTAAATGCTTTTTAAAGCTCAGGTGAGGAGTTTCTGTTTGATGCAAAAGTGGATGGACAACCACTGGGTTTTCTTGATAGACATGTCCTGAACATTTTTATAGAAAAATGATAAGGGCCGCAGAGTGATAAGTGGGGACAGACAAGAGCCTGGGCAGTCTGCAAGCAGACTGATGCAGAAATCCAGGAGAGATGGAATGAATGATTGTATTAACGTGGTAGCAATTTGGATAGGGAGAAATGGGTGGATTTTAGTGAAGTTTGTGAAGATGGAACCGCCAAGATTTAGTGATGACTTGAATATGAGTTAAATGAGAGAGGAGTCAAGGATAATACCAAGGTTACATGCTTGGGAGACAGGAAGGATGACAATGCCATCAACAGTGATGGGAAAGTGAGTAGGAGGACAGAGTTTAGGTGGGAAAAAAATAAGTTCAGTTTCAGCCATATTAAGTTTGAGGTGACAGGACAGAGTAGATGTCTTGAAGGAAGGAGGAAATGCGAGACAGCAGAGAGGGAGCGAGATCAGTGCTGGAGATGTAGATTTGGGTGTCATCAGTGTAGAGGTGGTAATTGAAGTCGTGTGAGCGAATGAGTTCTCCAAGAGAGAGGGTGTAGATGGAAAATAGAAGGGAACCCAGAACTCGAGGGACTCCCAGAGTTAAGAAAAGGGTGGCAGAGGAGAAGCCCGTGAAAGAGACTGATAATGACGGTTCTAATCCAGGCTCCATTACTTGCCTGCTCTGTGATCTTGGGCAAATCACTTCACTTTTCGGTGCCTCAGTTACTTCATCTGTAAAATGGGGATTGAGACTGTGAGCTTGTCATCCATCACCCGGGGACAGGTTTGTTCGGGAATCAGCACGGTAAAAGAGACAGAGACCAGGAATGGAAAGGCTGAGTTTTACACAAAATTTATTCCACGAGGTGAACTGAATTATTTGATTATTTTGGATGCAGTGAATTGAGTTATTTTTATTTTGAATGCGATGAACTGAACCTCCCTTTTGGGAGGAATATGACTATTTAATTATATGAAAGCTTCCCTTTTGGGAGGAATGTGAATATGTTACTCGCAGGTGGCAAAAACACCCAGATCCCCCCCATTTATGGTTTGTTCGCACGTGATGAGGTGGCTAGCTCCTAGGCCATTCCAGCTTTTGGCCTCAGTTTATCCAATCTCCAACCCTCCCCGCTCCTCCATACCTAATTTGATTGGCACAGTGTGAGGGACACCTTCTCTCTTCCCGATTGGGACTGTCAGTCTAGCACTTTGGTTGTGGGAAAGGGTATCCCACCTGCACTGCCAAGTTCCACTTTGCTGATTCGGTCAATCACAAGGTACCACTTGACCTTGAGATGATGGGTACAAACCAAATACAGGGCACCAACTCTCCACAGCTGCCTTTTCCACACTCCATCTTAGGCTGTCTCTTCACCTTAAGATCCCCAAAGGGCCAAACATCTCATTTGACTATTCACTGGAAATTATCCCTAAAAGTCCAGTGCCTTGTTATGGATTAGCACCCAAACTGTTATGGATCTTAGGAGAAATATATCAACCCAAAAAGAAGACTATATTTCCAATACAATCTTCACCTCACTATTGTCATCATTTTGAAGGCAATGAGGCCATAGCCCTAAATATGGATTCAAACTAAAATTTAATGAATATATGAAATCTTGACCTAACAGTTTCAAGGACATGATCCTCTCTCAAAACTCCACAGCCTGAATAGTTTGGTTCAGCGTCAGCCTTCTAATATGAGGGTCCAAAGTTTTAGTCCATGCTCAGGCAAGAAGTATTTTTTGCTGCTGCATAGGACTATCTCCCCTCCCAAATCCTCCAAAATGTATTTAAACTAGTAGTAGTATTATAAACTACTCTCTACTGCAGGAAAGGATTGATTCATTTGCATCCCGAACACAGATTTGGGACAATTGCCTTGAAGAATGGTAATTTCTATTCTATTCATTTCCCCGTGTGGGGTTCCCAGAAAATAGTATTTTCTTGTATTGTATTGAGTTTCTAATATTATAAAAGTATTTATAGCAGGACTGACCTATATATATGACACATACACATGGATGTTAACTAGGGATTGCCTCAGGAAATCCTAATCCCTAATCCCTGGGAAAAGAGTAAGAGGACCTACCCCATTTTCCACTATCTGGACACACTGAGAAATATGGGACAAAGTGAACCAGAGAAATTGGAGCCCTGATAACTATATATGTGAATTCTGTTGGTCAGATTATAAAATGACACTGTTCTCACCTCATAGTTCACATAGACTCCCACCATTTTCGGGGAACCCCTCACAGGGAAACAAATCTTTCCAGCATAGAAATTGTCATTCTTCATGGCTATTGTCCAAAATCCGTGTTTGGGCCGCAAATCCTTTCCTGTGTGTTGCTTCTTTGCAGACTCCAAGGATTCACTCATCTGTGTGTTCTACCGTTACTTCCCAGTAGTGCCTTCTGGAGTTGAACCGCTGGGAGCCCAGCACAAAGGGAATGAGACTGAATTGTTCAGGATTATTAAGGAGATTTTGCTGATCGGGAATTTACTTAAGACTCTGCCACTCATTGAACAGAACCAGGCTGGGATTTGCTGCGTCTTCATCCAACCTCATCGGAGCTAAATAGAGAAAAAGACCTCGAGTTAAGGATGGGAGGCTGAGTTGGAATTAGCCCATCTTGGGTTCACAGGAAACTTCAATTTCAGAGGAATTCAAGAGAACATAAACAAACAGGTTTAATGCATTCCTCCCTTTCTGTCTCTCTATTCTGCACTCACCCAAGATATAGAGATAGTTTACACAAAGCAGTGCAAGTTGAGGAGCCCCTTCCCATCAAGGTAGAATTGCTTCTGAATGCCAGTACTTAAGCCACACCATCCAGCCAGTTCCCTCTTACCTTGGAATTTGCACAGCATCTCCCTCATTCCAAACACGTGGCACACACTCCTCAGTTCCACAGACACGTCCCAGGACACCTGCAGCTCTGCAGCTTCACACCTGAGAATAAAGGCATTACATCTCTTTGCTGATCAAGAAAGACTTCATCTGCCCCACCCTTCTGGAGATCCAAAACAGACACATACCTACTCAATAAGGTTTCAACATCCTGCAGAGGAAGAAATGAGAAAAAAAGAGTAAATATTGTGTCTCTGCCCAGTTACGTGTTCAGTTTTACCCTCCAACCCCTAAATACAAATGTGAATTTTTTTGAAATTCCTGAAATTCTGAAAATCTATTGAGGTTCTACTGAGGATCAGGACTCCAACTTCAGCCACCTAGCTCATATTCCTTTCTTCAGCCTGTTCTCACCCTGCAAATATGTGCAGCAATTTCTGACAAAAATTCAGAGAAACTTCTACAGATCAAGGGGAGACAAAAACAAAACCTAATACACAAAAAAATAAACAAAAAAGAAAGCCAAAACAGCCAAACTTTCTAATTCGAAGAGAAGCAGTTGTATATTCTGTGACTACATCTATAGATGTCTACTTTATGTACCCAAAGACAGTGAACAACATATGGGCAGAGACTATATTTTTAAAGAAATATGGAATAGGGATAAGCACTTGCAAAGCTTTTAAATGTTTACTGGTGACATTGATGGGCTAGCACAGCCCATCCTTATTGAGCTCAATACAGTCAATCACTGGTATTTATTAAATGGTTACTGTGTGCAGAGTACTTGAGATAGTGCAGTAACAGGTGGTAGACAGCACATAGGCAGAAGGCAGATAAATTTGGGACTTCCTGCAGGCTAGTGGCCATGTCTGAAGGGTTGTTCTTAGGCCTGTCTCCAGCTCCCTGAGCAGTTCATTGCACCTAGTGTCATAAATTCAAATCCCAGCTCTGCCACTTGTCAGCTGTGTGACTGGGCAAGTCACTTAACTTCTCTGTGCCTCAGTTACCTCATCTGTAAAAAGGGGATTAACTGGGAGCCTCACATGGGACAACCTGATTACCCTGTATCTACCCCAGCGCTTAGAACAGTGCTCGGTACATAGTAAGCACTTAACAAATACCAACATTATTATAAATAGTAATAGTGATTGTGACAGCAGGAAATATTGCAATCCCCAAAATAATCAGAGCTGTCCATCCCCCTCCCTCTTCTCCAAGGTTCCTCGAGCTTACTTTCCCCCCGTTTCACCTGCAGCAACTCCAGTGCCAGTTTCTCACACTTCTCCTCCAGGCGCCCGATCAACTCCTTCAGGATGGTGCCCTGCTGAGAAACTTGGCTCTTCATTTCCTCCAATTTCCGAAGCACCTTCTCTTCTTCCAATGCCAGGTTATGGAGTTGCTGGGCCTCCTCTTCAGCCTGGAATTCCCGCATCTTTTCAAATTTGGACAAGATGGTCTGTCTCCTCTGCTGCACTTTCTCCTATGGAAACATATGATGGTCTATGAGGAACTTGAACCCAGCCATCCCCATCAATAGATGTGAAAGCTTTTACAATGGACAAACCACTGTTGGTATGCTGATTTTTGAAGAGCAAAGGAGATACTTTATAATAATAATGTTGTTATTGGTTAAACTCTTACAATTTGCCAAACACTTTACTACACGTTGCTGTGGGTACCAGTTAATCAGGTCAGAGAGCCCCTGACTCACATGTCTCTCACAGTCAAAGGAGGAGGGAGAAGAGGTACCTAGTCTCCATTTCACAGATGAGGAAATAGGCACAGAGAAATTAAGTAATTTTGTCTAAGGTCACTCAACAAGCAAGTCTTTGGATCCATGGGTGGGGAATGTTGTCAGGTGACTCAGTGGAAAGAGCATGGGCTTGGGAGTCAGAGAACAGGTGTTCTAATCCTGGCTCTGCCACTTATCAGCTGTGTGACTTTGGGAAACTCACTTAACTTCTCTGTGCCTCAGTTACCTCATCTGTAAAATGGGGATTAAGACTGTGAGCCCCACATGGGACAACCTAATTACCTTGTATCTGCCCAGCGCTTAGAACAGTGGTTGGCATGTAGTAAGCACTTAACAAATACCAAAATTATTATTATCATTAAAGGAAGCTCATGATCTGTACCTCCAAGATAGTTCATGACATTGGCTCACACACCCCTTTCCCATCCTCGACAGATCAAACCCCTTGGGGGCAGCGGACATCACTAACCTTCAACAGCTCAGTTTGAATCTTCTCCAAGGCCATCAACTTATGAACTTTTTGCATGCCTTCCCATCATTTCTCCACAGCGTCTTGAAGCTTCACCTGCAAGATAAAAATTTAGGTCAAATATATTTTGTTCGGGGAGACAGCGGGGGCCCAGGGAGGAGATGAACCAGGGCTTAGGTTCTGTTGGGCTATGCATCCACAGGGATCCCCGATCCAGGATCCTCCACTCCTCACCTTATATTCCTCAGC
The DNA here is from genome assembly GCF_004115215.2 of Ornithorhynchus anatinus. Lineage (NCBI taxonomy): Eukaryota > Metazoa > Chordata > Mammalia > Monotremata > Ornithorhynchidae > Ornithorhynchus > Ornithorhynchus anatinus. The sequence continues at coordinate 503,736 of NW_024396936.1, read as the reverse complement.
AGCTTCCTGCACCGGGCTAATGTTGTGCATGTTGTGTTCTGGCTGACTGAGACAGGCTACGCACAGGGGCGTCTCATCATATTGGCAGAAAAGTTTCAGCATCTGTTGATGTTGCTCACAGAGACACTCCTCCTCCCCCTGTCTCAGCAACTTGTGGGGCCCAGCCCACTAGGCGATGGCCACCAGTTTCTCCAACCGCCTATTGGGGAAGAAATCCCGCGGCTCAGAGCGTTTGTGGCACTCAGGACAGGGGAAGGGGTTCTTGGCCCCTTCCCAGCTCCAGACGAGGCACGCTTGGCAAAAGCTATCTGAAGTATTCCAGACAGACAGAACACTGCAGCTCTTCCAGAAGGCTCTGACTCACATCCATGATTCTAAGCGAAGGCATGGGAGCTGGATCAGGCCTGGGAGCAAAGGAAATCCTTCAAACTGCTGGTATGGACCCCAGTCCTAACTCCCTAAGAATTCCCTTTGTTCCCGTTGGCAGGGTCGTGGTCCCCGGGATTCTTTCTACTCCTGCCCGAGAATTGGGTCAGAGTGCCAGCTGTTTTCATCCTGCTCCGATCTCAGCGCTCAGCTCCTCCACGATCTCAGGAATCCTCAGGTTCTGGGTCCCTTAAATCCTCCAGGACCATCTTCTGGCTTCTCACCTCTCTGGGAGAGTTCGCACCTGCTCAGGAGTGGAAGTGGCATTGAGGTTCACATGGTAAGACCTCTGTTTACACCTCTTGCTCTCGGGATCCATAAGAAGCTTTTATCCCAGCCCCATCCATATACTGCCAGTGAGGTCGACGGAGTGACGGGAAGGGGGAACCCTGACCTGGGCCCTGTATTTCCTCACTGGTCAGGATGATTGCATGATGGCTCCCGGAGGAGGCGCATAGGGAAAGGGGAGGGAAGAGGCCTGAAACTTGAGTGTGCTGTGCACACAGTAAGCCCTTATTAATAAATACGACTTAATGAATGAACTAAATTTCCTTGCATTTGTATCTCTGTCGATTTCGTACCACAACCCTGCAGCCCTCTATCACCTCCGCAGTGTTTCCTCCATTCTTGTGCTTGAGCTGCAGAGCATTCCTGGGGGAACTCCAGACACCAGAATGACCTCGTTCATCTTAGACTCATCCTCACCTATTTTAATTCTCCATTCTCCTTAGCTCAGGAACATTACCTCTCCTCTCTTCAATCAGTCGATAAATCATATTTATTCAGGGCTTACTATGTGTAGAGCACTGTACTAGGCACTTGGTGCTTACAGTACAACAGAGTTGGTAGACATGTCCCTTGTCCACAAAGAGCTTAGAGTCTTGAGGTGGAGACCGACATTAATAGAAATAAATTACAGATATGTACATACGTGCTTTTGGGCTGCCCATTGCCTGCACCAGTTGTTTCAGACATTTAATTCCCTCCTTAAAGCCTCTATCTCCCAGCCTCCCTCAACTCTTGCCCCAATGACCTTTATATCTATTTTATCAATAAAATTGAAAGCATCAGGGTTGAACTCCCTAAAATATGGTAATAATAATAATAATAATAATAACGGTATTTGCATAGCACCTACTATGTGCCAGGCACTTTACTCAGCGCTGGGGTGGATACAAGCAAATTGGGTCGGACACAATCTCTCTCCCAAGTGGGGCTCACAGTCTCGATCCCCATTTTACAGATGAGGTAACTGAGGCACAGAGAAGTTAAGTGCGTTGCCCAAGGTCACAAAGCTGGCATGTGATGGAGCCAAAATTAGAACTCATGACTTTCTGACTCCCAGCCTATACTGTATCCACTACTCCATGCTGCTTCTCATCTCCCCTGAGCTGAACGAGGTCACCTTGGTGTCTGGATTTCCTCCAGGAGTGTTCTGCGGCTTAAGCACAAGAATGGAGGAAATGTACTGCTGAGATGATCCAGGGCTGCAAGCTTGTGGTACGAGATCGACTGAGATACACGGATGCAAGGACTTACTGTGTGCAGAGCACTGAGCTAAGCGCTTGGTAAAGTACAATACAATAATAAACAGTGACAATTCCTGCCAACAATGAGTTTGCAGACTAGAAGGGATCGGAGATCTATAACTCTAGGACTCCAATCTCTTGCAACCCAATCACAGGGAACAAGACTCCCCTCCCCTGCTCATCTTCCTCCTGCCCCCCATCCTTCCCAACACTTTTCCAAGAGTATTACCTCTGCCTCCTGTCAAAATTACACCCTATGCCTGCAGCTCCAACCCTATCCCCTTGCACCTGATTAATAACAATAATACTAATTATTATTATGGTATTTGTTAAGCACTTACTATGTGCCAAGCAGTGTTCTAGGATCTGGGGTAGATACAAGGCAATCAGGTTGTCCCATGTGGGGCTCACAGTCTTAATCCCCATTTTACAGATGAGGTAACTGAGGCATAGAGACATTAAGTGGCTTGCCCAACGTCACATAGCAGACAAGTGGTGGAGCTGGGATTAGAACCCACGTCTTCTGACTCCCAAACCCGTGCCCTTTCCACTAAGCCATGCTGCTTGATTAAAACACTTGGTAATTCCCTCCTTTCCACCCTGACCACCATCTTCAACCATTCATTTTCCAAAGGCCCCTTACCATTCAAACCTTTCAAATATGTCCATGACCTAATATAACCTTCCCTTTGCTCTACTGTGCTCTCTACTTATGACTCCATCTCCCTTTTACCATTTCTTTCCAACTTCCCTGAGCAAGTTCATTAAAACAGCTACCTCTATCTCCTCTCCTCCAAGTCTATCTTCAACTCCCTGCAATCTGACTTTCACCCCCAGCACTCTGTGGAAACAGTCTTCTCCAGTCACCACTGACCTACATCTTGCCAAATCAAATGGCCGCTACTATTTCTTAATCCTTCTAGATTTCTCAGCTGCCTTTGACATTATGGACCATCGCTTGCTCCAGGATAAACCTACATTGGCTTCCCTGACAATAGCCTTTCATGATTCTCCTCCTGTTTCTTTGGCTGCTCCTTCTCAATTTCTTTCACTAACTTTTCCTTTGCCTCCCACACCCTAAATGTGGAAATCTCCCAAGGCTCAGGTCTACTCTCCATCTGCACACGTTCACTCCCATGTCTTCAACTACCATCTCTACATGGAGGATTCCCAAGTATACCTCTCTAGTCCCAACTTCTCTCCTCTGACTGCTAGCATTTCCTCCTGCCTTTAGGACAGCTCTACATGCATTTCTGGCTGGCAGCTCTTCATCTTTTCATCTTTGGTGTACAAACCTCAACATATCTACTCCTTAACTACAATTTCATGATCTGCATTCCTTCCCATACAACTCTTCCCTGTAAATCTGTCCTGTACCATAATTGAGAGAACTGATCTTTTGACCACCTTCAAATCTTCTAAAGACATCTAGTCTCCTTTATGGTTTGGCTTACTCTACTTCTCTTGACACCCAAATCCACACCCTCCACACACCCATCTGAACTGCACTCAATTCCCTCGCTCCACTTTTTATCTACTGATAGTGTACAACCAACTCACAGCCCTGAATCACCTTCACAGTACACTTCCTCTGTTCTTGGACATGAGCTGCAGAGTGCTTCTGGCAGAAATCTAGAAAACTGGCTAATCACATCCATCTCAAATTCATTCTCACCTGTTTTAGTTATGCATTCTCATCCACTATGCAAAAATATTTCTCCATCCTTACTGATTCCCATGATCATTCCCTGTTTCCACTGTTTCTGAATTTAATTCCCCCCTAAATTTCCCTGTCTCCCCAGCCTCCCATACCTGTCCCCCAGTAACTAGGCCATAGACTCTGTTGATCAAATTGAAAATATTAGGCATGGTCTTGCCAAAATCTCTGCACTTTCCCCATCCCTCCCTACTCCATCCCTCTCTCCTACTCTCCCATCCTTCTCGGCAGTATCTCAAGAGGAGATCTTCTGCCTCATCTTAAAATCTACTTTCTACATCTATGCTTCTGACTCCATCGCTTCTCAGCTTATCAAAGAAACCATGCCCTCCCTGACTTCCATTTTCAACGATTCACTTTCTAATGTACCAAGTGTTTGGGCTGGTACAATACCACAGGGTTCGTGGACACATTCCCTATCCACAATAACCTTGCAGTCTAGAGGGGGAGACAAACATTAATATAAATAAATAAAGCAATACATAAAATGTAAAGATTTGTATATAAGATCTCTGTGGTTGAGGGTGGGGTGAATATCAAGTGACCAAAAGTCACAGATGCAAATGCATAGATATCTCAGAATACAGAGGGAGCTGGGGAAAAGAGAGATTTATCTGGGAAGGCCGCTTGGAGGAGAAGTGACCTCGAAGGTGAGGTGAGTAGTGAACTGGTGTATGTGGAAGGGGAGGGTGTTCCAGGCTAGGGAGAGGATGTGGGAAATGGCTTAGTGGAAAGATACATGAGGTAGGGGCATGGTGAGGAGGATAGCACTTGAGAAGCAAAGTGCACGGGCTGGGCTTTAGTAGGAGTTCAGTGAGGTGAGGTGGGAAGGGGCAAGCTGGCAGTGCTTCCAAGCTGATGGTAAGTAGTTTCTCTGCTCCAGCTGTGAGATTACTTAATCATCTCCACTACCCACAGTAATTCATCAAGGTTTCCTATTTGACCCGCAACCATCAGCATTTAATAGCCTAGCATCAGATGAAATATTAGCTGTACTTAGTCAAAACAGTTTAAAGTAAATCCAATCACCAGTTCCTTTCCCTGCCCTAGACTTTCCCATGCACTAAATTCTAAATTCACAAATGTTTTCATATTTCTGTAGCATGATGATGGACTTGGTATTAAGCTTTCTTCAGTCTCTGCTTCCTGGACGTCAGTTTGCCCTGGTAATATGAAATCAGAAACACTATCCCTACGTCCGGAGGGCCAGAGTTATCATGCTAATTAGAACCACCAAAAATTGGGGTGTCAGCCTTCAAAAACCGTTTGCAAATAGTGGACTTCTCCCTTGATCAAGGACTGTGATCAGTGCCGAATGACCATCGAGTATGCCTCCATGGTACGGGAGTATCCTATTGCAAAATGGGTGCTGATTGGATAATATTTCTCTATGCCTCTCTGTAATATTCTACGCCCATCTGTATTCATTCATTCATTCATTCATTCATTCAGTTGTATTTATTGAGCACTTTCTGTGTGCAGAGCACTATACTAAGTGCTTGGAAAGTACAATTTGGCAACAAATAGAGACAATCCCTACCCAACAATGGGTATTCATCTATGCATGCATAAGCTCTCTAGCAAAGCTCTGTAGTATTGCTATACTGTCTCTGTGTGGCTTGTGCTCTTCTCGGTGGTGTCTGTAAAATTTGAACCTGAACCCACCGCTCTTGAGTTGAGGAGTGGGGTGGGAGCAATTAGAACAGAGTGACCAGAAGTTAAATAGCTATCGTCATATCATGATTTAAATGATACTTTTGTGTAAATATCTTTTGTGTGCATTTCATCATATGCTGCTCCCTACCTGTGTACTCACTTGTTTCACTCTTTGCCTCAGTATGATCCCTACTGACAAGGATGAGAGAGTGCTAACCACCACCACCATAAAAGTCAATTTCATCTCACAGGCCCTTGTTCCTGAATCTCTGGACAAAAGTTTATCCGCTGTTCCCAAAGGACTCTTCATCGGATTCCAATATGGCATGGGTATCTGAAGCCTTTCCTACTTTAAATAAAAGGAGATATTAAAATATTTTGATGAAAGTTTCAGGTAATAAGAATTAAGTTAAAAAACAAAACTGTAGTAGGTGTTGGAAAAGTTCACATTAGATAAGATTACATCAGTACACCATAGAGAAGCAGCGTGGCTCAGTGGAAAGAGCCCAGGCTTTGGAGTCAGAGGTCATGAGTTCAAATCCCGGCTCTGCCACTTGCCAGCTGTGTGACTGTGGACAAGTCGCTTCACTTCTCTGTGCCTGTTACCTCATCTGTAAAATGGGGATGAAGACTGTGAGCCCCACGTGGGACAACCTGATTCCCCTGTGTCTACCCCAGCGCTTAGAACAGTGCTCTGCACATAGTAAGCGCTTAACAAATACCATCATTATTATTATTATCATTATTATCAAGCAGATGTATTTATTGAGTGCTTACGATCTGCACAGCACTGTACTAAGCACTTGGGAAAGTACAATATAACCAAGTTCATAGACATGATTCTTGCCCACAGGAGCCAACAATCCAGGGAGAGAGAGAGAGATCAAAATAGATTAGGGGTAGGACTATAAGTATGTTTGCATAAACATTGTGGGGCTGGGATGAGAATCAAAGTGCTTAAGTAGAACACAAGCAAGTTCATAGTAGACACAGAGTGGGAGAGCAGATAGGAGAAATAAAGGATTTGGTTTGGCAAGGTCTCTTGGAGAAGATTTTAAGAGGGTTTGGAAGATGAGGAGAGTGGTGGACTGTTGGATATGAAGGGGGTCAGAGAGAGTAAAATCAAATCCAGCTGTGCAGAGCAATGTTGCTATCATTAAGTGGTGGTTCTCATAGCCTTCAGAGCTAAGAGTGGTCACCTAGGACACCAATTTGCTGCTGCTGCTGCTGCTGCTGCCGCTGCTGCTGCAAGTGACAGTTGGTTATAGAGCCTCTCTACCCTGCTCTACATCTGGCAAACCAGAACACAGCCAGGACACTACAGTCAAAATTTCCCCAGCACCTGAAGCTATCCTGTGGCTGAACTTTCTCCAAACTGAAGTTCTCAGACTTCTCTACTAGGGCAAGGGTGTTGCTAGCTAGTGTACCCCAAAATTGTTTTCGTGAATCATTGCCACCATCTTATGCCTTGAAGGTAAAGCCTCTCACAGGGCATATCAGTTTAGCAAGATTCTGATACCAGTCATATTCTCACCTGTGGCCTGTAGTTGCCTTTGGAGTGTTTTCTGAACCCTACCCACTCCTCATGTTTAATATGGCTTTAATCCAGAATACAAAGACTAGGTCTTGATCATGGAAGCCATCTTCTACATAACAAATAAAAAGGTGCCATCCTGAGTCCACCTTTGATCTTTGCCTACATCATAGCGTGGCCAAAAGAATGAATGGATGTTATCATCTTAAGGATGAAATTTGTCCAGGCCTGGACACCAAGGCAACCAGATCTTTGTTACCCCATCATCCTCTCTTCTGAAAGTGCTCCAATTGGCTCAGGGACTGAGGAGATAGAGTTAAATGAGGGGCACTTAGCCTCTAGTTCATAAAAGTTTGTGAACTAAGAAAATCAAAGAGAATATCTAGATATTGATACACGGCATTTACTCTGCATATTTCTGGCAGCTAAGAATTGAAAAATAAATGAACCAAAGGAAAACACATGGGTTAGCTCTTCAAATGTCCATTACTATTTCTGCTCACCCCCAGGCATTTTTTCACTCCTTTTCCACTGATCAAGGGGTTGCAGATAGTTTATGTCAACTCTTATGAAAGTTTTCTCTAGTTTCACACATTGATTCTTGATCTCACTGACTTTCTAAATGATTTTCTCTTCCTTTTTTTTTAAAAAAAAATGTATTTAAGTGGTTACTATATGCCAGGCACTTTGCTAAGCGCTGAGATGGATACAAGCTAATCAGGTCGGACACAGTCTATGTCCCACATGGGACTCACAATCTCAATCTTCATTTTACATAGGAGTTACTTAAGGCACAGAGAAGCTAAATGACTTGACCAAGGTCAGCCAGCAGACACCTGGCAGAGCCAGGCTTAGAACACAGGTCCTTCTGACTCTCATACCCATGCTCTAATGCAATAGTCCATGCTGTTTCTCTAGTTTCCTTCCATAACTGGATTTGTCCTTAGTTTACTGTGGTTCTATAGAGGGAGAACTATATAAAACCTCTCTTTTTTATGATATCTAATATTGTGTTCATGCTTAAATTCCCATGGTACACTGTCTTTGTGACTTAAAAATTAGAATTGACTTTGATAACTCTTTCTTGGGACCAGTTGATTATGGAATGATCTTAAATGAGTAGTGACTAGACCTCAATGCCTGCAATTACATATAATCTGGGTAACATTTTTCCCCTGGATGCATCACTTTGCATTTGATCGTTTTGAAATGTGCTACCATACCCAGTGAGGTTTAGCATAGTGAACCGAAATCAGGCAATTCAATTCCACTCCCTCCCAGGGCAGCTCAGCACACAACCACCTGATCAGGCACTGAGGGGTCCATGTACTGAGCACTAGCTGTTTATACAGCCAAGGTTTTAACACACCCTTTCATTTACATAATCCCAATCCTGGTGCTTCTTGGCCCTCCCGAAGAGGAGCCCATGGGAGTGAACCCTGGTGTAATGGATAGAGCACAGGTCTGGGACTCAGAAGGTTATGGGTTCTAATCCCAACTCCACCACTTGTTTACCGTGTGACCTATATAACAACTTCTCTGTGCCTCAGTTACTAAGTGCCATCGAGTCATTTCTGATTCATAGTGACTCCATGGATATACTTTCTCCAGAAGGTCCTGTCTGCTGCCATAATCCACAACATTTCTAATGGTTCTTCTGTTATCATTGTTATGATCTCTATCCATCTAGCTGCTGGTCTGCCTCTTCCACATTTTCCCTGGACTATTCCTAGCATTAGTGTCTTCTCCAGAGAATTAGTCACCTTGATTATGTGTCCAAAATATGCTACTCTAAGTCGAGTCATTTGGCCTTCCAAAGACCACTTTGGTTTAATTTGCTCCAAAATCCCTTGTTTGTTTTTTGGGCAGTCCATTGTATTCGTATAAGCTTTCTCCAGTACCACATTTCAAAAGAAGTGATGTTCTTTCCATCCTGCTTTTTTACTGTCGAGCTTTCAGAGCCATACATTGTCACTGGAAACACCACAGAGTTGACAATTTGTGTTTTTGTGGCAATAGCTACATTAGCACATTCCATAACTTTTTTCAGACTCTTCATAGCAAGTCTTCCTAACACTAATCTTCAGTGTATTTCTTAGCTACTAGTTCCTTTATTATTGATTATCTATCCCAGGAGAGGAAAATTCTCAACTATTTCAATCTTCTCTCTGTCCACTACAAATGTGTTAAAACTTCCAGTTGCCATGATCTTTGTTTTCTTTATATTCAAATATAGGCCCCACTTTTTGCTCTGTTCCTTACATTTTAATAATAAGCCCTTCAAGTCTTCTTCACTTTCTGCTAGTAGAGTTGTATCATCAGCATAATGAAGGTTGTTTATATTCCTCCCTCCAATGTTTACTCCCCATTCATCTTCATTCAATCCGGCTTCTTTCATTAGGTATTCGGTGTCAAGGATGAACAGATAAGGGGATAAGCTACATCCTTGTCTTACACCCTTACTAATGGGAAACCAATCTGTTTCTCCACATTCTGTTTTTATTGTAGCCTCCTGTTAGTCATACAAATTCCCTATTACTGCAATTAAGTGGTCCGGTATGCCCATTTTCCCTAATGTGCTCCAGAGTTTCCCATGATCCATGCAGTCAAAGGCCCTACTCTAATTAATAAACCACATGCTGATTTATTTCCTTTTGATAGTCTTTCAGTTGCCTAATCTGTAAAAAGAGGGTTGAGACTGTGAGCACCACATGGGACAAGGATTGTGTCCAACCCAATTTGCTTGTATCCACCCCAGCACTTAATGCAGTGCCTGGCACATAGTAAGCCCTTAACAAATACCACTATGTACATATATATATACATATATATATATAAATCTCCTTGGGCTGTCAGTCATATTCCAGGGCTTCTGGTGGGTGGTGGAGCAGGAAATCGGCATACCTTGGTCTCCAATGGTATCCATTCATCCCTCTTAGTCCCTCCTTCAACTGTCAGTTGATCTCCAACTCTTGGCCCAAATTGCCATCTTGGAGCGATATGGTAGGGGAGAGGGAAGCAGGGGTGCCCCCAAAATACCAAAGCACTGGGGAAACATGGGCTGCTAGAGTCAATCCCAAACTGTGATAAGGCAGGGGTTGGAGATGTCCTGCCAGAGGCAGCTGGTTCAGGAGCTGCCCTGGGCTCCTGAACTCATTCAATTCATTCATTCATTAAATCATATGTATTGAGTTCTTACTATGTGAGGAGCACACTACTAAGCGCTTGGAAAGTACAACTGGGCAACCCATAGAGACAGCCCCTACTCAACAATGGACTCACAGTCTAGAAAGGGGAAGACAGACAACAAAACAAAGCAAGTAAACAAGCATCAATAGCATCAATATAAATACAATTATAGGTATATACATATCATCAATAGAATAGAATTATAAATATATTCCTATATACAAGATCCGGACCAGGAAATGGGGCGGAGGTGGCTCTTGGTTCACGACGTTGCACTGTGTGACTAAACACCGTCAAGGTAAACAAACAGAAGAAGGGGAGGAAAGTGTTGACTTCTCTCTTGAATCCAACCCTTCCACTGAAGCAGCCTCTTGGACAGTGAGGTAAAGGCTGGCTGGGGAGTCGGAAGTGTGAGTGACCCTAGTTAAAACCCATTTTTACAATCCTTTCTATTATATTTTATAACTTTTCTCTCTGGCATATTTTCCCCCTGGGCATTGCACATTAAAATACCAGTCATTGCAGGCTGTTTGTAAAGCATTGCTGGCTTTCTCAAGTAGGAGTTGCATAAATAAAGTATTGGAAAATGGAAATTAAAATGTTGGAGGAAATCTAGAGATTATTTTGAGGATGTGACAAATAAGAGGATATCACATTCACTTGGACAAATGCATTCCCTAACTCTTGACTTCAGTAACAATAAAATTGCAACAAACTGAAATAAGAACTTCTATTTGACACCCTAAGAAGTGACCATTTATCAGGTGTCAACATCAAACCAAATCTCCCTATCTACAGGACTAAATGGAGGCAGGGTCAACTAAACACAATTCACATACTTTACTACTGCTAGTTAAACTAAGGCACTCTCTATACTCTGAACTCCTGGGCTCTGGGAGCCTCCGTGTTCTAAAATGACCTCCGTGTTCTAAAATGATCTAGAAGAGAGAGTGGGCAATGAAATGCCCAAGTTGGTAAAATGCGCTAAACTCTTCTAGATGCTGAAATACAATGGTCAAGTATGCACAACGAGTAAATGCTGAAAGGTGTCAAAATTATGACCATGAAAAAATGTTAAACTAAGAAAGTAACAAATAATAGTGCTAGTGCTGGGACCCTCAACGTTGGGGTGTGTCAGGGGGTTGGGTGGGGAAGGAGCAGTGGTCCTGGGCCTCTGGAGCCGGTCACACAGGAGAGTCAGGCCCCAGGCCCAGTAAAGGGTGGAGGGTGCTGCGGGCAGACACAGAAACCCCTGCTGCAGCCCACGGAGGTGATACAGAGGGGCTCAGGGGTTCAGAGGGGTTCAGGCCCTCTATGATCGCAGCAGATAAGAGAGGCTGGGTGGCGGCGGCAAGTGGGAGCTCCCTCTGTGTGCTGCTGGGACACCTTGGACTAGGGCGGTAACACTGAAGCCTGAATCTCCCTCCCTCACCGAGGCGGAACTCAACTGTGCCTGTGGTTTGAAGTCGGGAAAAGAAAGGAGCAGCAGGGAAAACCGCCACAGAAGCAGAGACTTTTGGTGCGGGGCTCCGTGTTAGAAACAGCCTGGCTTTTAGATCTCTGCCACGGAGCCCAAACCTGAAGACGGCAAGGGGAACAAAATGTACCTTTCTGCTATTCTTCGTTACTTTCTTAGTTTAAAATTTTCTCATGGTAATAATTTTGACACCTTGTAAGTACTTAGTGTGCCTGCCTGTCCATTGTATTTCATCATCGAGAAGAATTTTGTGCATTTTACCACCTTGGGCATTTTATTGCCGACTCTCTCTTCTAGATCATTTTAGAATATGATAACAATACCTCTCAAAAGCCAACCCCAAAGGTTAGAGTACTTGGGGTAAAGTAAGGGCATAGACAAAGTTCAGCGCTCAGAACAGTGCTTGGCACTTAGTAAGTGCTTAACAAATACCATAACTATTATTATTCACTCATTCAATTTATTCAATCATATTCATTGAGTGCTTACTGTGTGAAGAGCACTGTACTAAGTGTTTGGAAGAAGTACAATACAACAATGAACAGACACATTCCCTGCCCACAACAAACTTACAGTCTAGACGGGGGCGACAGACATCAATACAAATAAATAAATTACAGATATGTACATAAGTATTGTGGGGTCACGAGGAGGGAAGAACAAAGAGCAAGTCATTGTGTTGCAGAAAGAAGTGGGAGAAGAGGAAAGGGGGCTTAGTGTGGGAAGGCCTCTCGGAGAAGACGTGCCTTCTCAGATTTGAGGAGAGAGGGTGTTCCAGGGCAGAAGCAGGGCGTGGGCTAGAGGTTGGCAGCAAAATAGGTTAGAACGAGGAACAGTGAGAAGCTTAGCACTAGAGTGAAGCATGTCCGCTGAGTTGTAAAAGGAGAGTAGAGAGGTGACCTAGGAAGGGGCAAAGTGGTGGAGTATTTTAAAGCCAATGGTAAGGAAATTTTGTTTGATGTGGAGGTGGATGGGCAATCACTGGAGTTTTTTTGAGGAGTGGGGTGACATGTCCTGGATGTTTTTGTAGAAAAATGATCCGGGCAGCAGAGTGAAGTATGGACTGGAGTAGGTAGAGACAGGAGACTGGGAGGTCAGCAAGGAGGCTGATGCAGTAATCTAGGGAGGATAGGATGAGTGATTGTATTTACATGGTAGCAGTTTGGATGGAGAAGAAAGGGAGGATTTTGGCGATGTTGTGAAGGTGGGACCAACAGGATTCAGTTATGGATTGAATGTGTGGGTTGAATGAGAGAGAGAAGTTAAGGATAATGCCAGGGTTATGGGCTTGTGAGACAGGAAGGGTGGTGGTGCCATCTACAGTGATGGAAAAATCAGGGGGAGGACAGGTTTTGGGTGGGAAGATGGCTTCATGGAGGTTGCGTCAAGCAGCCATCAGCTTGATTAATAAAGCTTCCAAGAACCAGAATTAGAATCCACGTTCTCTGACTCCCAAGCCTGTGCTCTTGCCAATAGGTCATGCTGTTTCCACTGATTAATTGCTTGATTGATGTGCAGCCTCCAGGACCATGAATTTCTGTCAAGACTTTGGTCCAATAACTAGGGTAGATAAACTATCAGTGCAAGTATTTCATCTCCACATTGTGAGTCTTTGGTTACTGACAAAACAGTGAGACAATTGTAAAGGTTTACAAACCAAAACACTGCAACTTGAGATTTTCTTGGAATGTTTATTATTTACCATCAGCTTGAAAGAGCTCAATAAGTTCTCTCCCTCCTGTCTTACCTCACTAATGTCTTACAAAACCCCACAGGCATAGTTTGCCCCACTAACACCAACATGTTCTCTGTACCTCCATCTATCCCACCACCGACTCCTTGCCCATGTCCTCTCTAAGGCCTACAACTTCCTCCCACTTCATATCCAACAGGCCATCACTCTTCCTACCTTCAAAACCCTCCTAAAATCACATATCCTTCAAGCGGCCTTTCCTGAATAAGCTCTTGTTTTTCCACCCTTCCCTCTACACTGACAGTGCACTTGGCTGTGTTCCCCTTAAGCAGTTTGATAGTTACCTCAGCCCCACAGCACTTTTGTACATATGCTTACACCCTGCCATTCTCCCTAATTCCTCATGGGCAGGAGTGTTGTCTACCAACTCTGTGCTCTGCATCCATTAAGTACAGTGCTCTGTATCTATTTACCACTCAGTAAATACCATTGACTGACTGACTGATTGATAGGATTAGGTGTTGCATTATGCGGCTTCTTTTGGAAATGGAGCCAAGGGATTGAGGGAAGGTAGGAAAATCTCAATTAGAGAACTGCATTTCCTAGAAAGCAAAATTATTCCCAAATGTCCCGGATTTAGGACATTCAAAATGCCAGGTAATGAGACTGGCCCATTTTCTTTTTTGGTGAAAAATGGATATGGATATGTATGTACCCTTTGGGCACTTCATATTCACCCCACTCTCAGCCCCACAGCACTTTATGAACATTTTATAATTTATTTATTTATATTCATGTCTGTCTCCTCTATACTGTAAGCTGATGGTGGGCAGAGATGTGACTACCATCTCTGTTATACTGTACTCTCCAAAGCTCTTACTACAGTGCTCTGCACACTGTAAGCACTCAATAAATAATAATAATATTAATTATGGTATCCATTCAGTGTTTGCCAAGCACTGTTCTGTAGATACTGTACACTGTAGATACAAGGTAGTCAAGTTGTTCTATGTGGGGCTCACAGTCTTAATCCCTATTTTACAGATGAGGTAACTGAGGCACAAAGAAGTGAATGACTTGCCCAAGGTCACCCAGAAGACAAGTGTCAGAGCCGGAATTAGAACCCACGTCCTCTAACTCCTAAGCCTGTGCTCTTGCCAGTAGGTCATGCTGCTTCCACTGATTGATTGCTTGGTTGATGTGCAGCCTCCAGGACCATGAATTTCTGTCAGAACTTTGGTCCAATAACTAGGGTAGATCAACTATCAGTGCAAGTATTTCATCTCCACATTGTGAGGTTTTGGTTACTGACAAAATAGAGAGGCAGTTGTAAAGGCTTACAAACCAAAACACTGCAACTTGAGATTTTCTTGGAAGGTTTATTAAATGGCTCTTCCATAGAACAACAACTGGCAGGACCAATTATTTTCCACTGTTCTACTAGAAACGAACCTAAGTGGACTGGTCTGTGTTGATGACAGAAGCAGTCTAACCCCGTCCTTAAATACAGAGAAGCATCATGGTGTAATGAATAGAGCAGGGGCCTAGGAATCAGAAAGTAATGGGTTCTAATCCTGGCAACTCAACTTGTCTGCTGTAATGGCCTTGGGCAAGTCATTTCACTTCTCTTTGCCTCAGTTACCTCATCTATAAAATGGGGATTAAGACTGTAAACCCAAGTCGGACAACTTGATTACCTTGTATCTACCCCAAGTGCTGGGAACAGTGCTTGGCACATAGTAAACACTTAACTAATACTATTATTATTATTATACCTCAAATTATTTCACTTGAGGTTGCAACTCTAATGAACCCCACTGTGTTAATCTTTATAAGGTACACCAAAGTCTTCAGTTCTGAAGATATCAAGAACATGATTTTGAATAACTTGGTTTTCTACATTTTCTTCCAGTGTCAGTTTGGGATCGGGCTCTTGGAGAATTTAGTACTGTTTATTCTGAATGTCAATGTCTTTGTTTTCTAATCTCACCAGAAGTCCATAGATGTGATTTTAACCCACTACAGCCAGCACATTGATGCTTCTCATTCAGGCTACCTTTGGGGTTATTATGGCCTTTAGGTGAGAGAATAGTTTGATGTGGCTGGGGGAGCAGAACATCCTGTTATCACAAGAATTGTCATTGGCTTTTCCATCTGTTCTACTTATCTCCTGAGTTTGCTCCTGGCCATTACCATCAGTTCCAGCAATTCCCACAGGGCCCATCTCAAACCCAGCATCTCCAAATCTATTTTGCCTTCATTCCCCTTTTTCATAGATATTATAAACGTCAAATAAATAAAGCCTCAAGAATGCCACCAACAGTGTCAGCAGCAAATTGTTACCCAGTAACTGGTTTAAACACTGTCACAATTATAAATGCCAAAACATTCCAAGATGCCTTCTTCCTGTTTGTCATTATCTGGTCCAGTGGCTACCAGTGATAGTTCTACAACAACATTGCAAGCAAGACCACTATGTTCATAGATCCAGGCTAAGCCACAAAGCCTCCCCAGTGATTCAACTGCTGTTTCCCTTTTGTAGTAGTAATAGTAGTTATTAAGTGCTCACTATGTGCAGAGCATTGTTGTAAGCACAGGGAAAAAATGTAGATATGGGAATTAACCAGGATCCCTGGTCCTCCAGGAGCTAACAATCCAAGATTATTATAATAACATCAACTGTAGTACTGTGTTTATTATTTATAAAGGCAAAATTATCCCCAAATGCCCTGGATTTATGACATTCCATGTATATGGATATCTATGATTTGGATGACTTGAAGTTGTTTGATTTTGGCACATTTCTGGCCTTGTGTTTTGACTTCTCTTGCACCTTGGTTCTCCTCAGCGATCAGCCTTGGCTCCTCAGACTCGAGGGCTATCACTGACCCCTACCCCAGCACCATAAGGCCTCCTTAACTAATGAAAGCATGAGTTCCTCTCACCTTTTAGAACACTGAGAAGGTCACCTCTGTAGCTGAAAGCTATGACTTCTGTTAACTCTTGGTCTGCGTTGTCTCAAATGGAGTCTCAAATCCTGCTGCTCTTTTTATGTTTGTAGTCTGCTTTGTCATTTGTATTTCTGTTCACCCCTCCTTACGTGTCTTCCTCCAGCCCCCCTCGCCTCTCCTTTTCCTCTTTTTTCTTCTTTATTTGTAGTTTGTGAGCCCCTCAGGGGCCAGGGATCCTGTCTATATGTCAGTGGCAAAAAGCAAGGCCCCGAGACAGGCTACTTGAATCCTAGTACTGGTTTGGCTCCTGCCTTTGACCAGCTGTATCATACTTTGACCAGCTCACTTGGCACCTCTTGTTTTGTCTTCCTCATATGGCAGAAGGGATAATGATCCCTGTTGATCTATATCTACCTGAAAGTGAGGACCAAATGAGATGCCTGGTGGGAAAATTGTTTGGCTAATGAAAGAGACAAAGTCCAAGTGTCAAAATTATCCAAATTGAAAATAAAGACTGAAATGGGATATATTTCAGCCTTTCAGACCATTTTCAAAATCAATCTGAATGTCAAGTTTCTTGTGGGCTCCATTAGGATTTCTCTGGGCCACTTCTATGTCTATAAACATACACAATTACTCCTTCTTTGACCCATCTCACTGAGCTTAGGCAACCCAGCTTCTCTGTTGAAAGCAAACATTTTCATCATCTCACTCTGGTCTCTCTGGACGCAAAGCACTTAGCAAACCAAACAGGAAATAGGTTGAAGAGGTAGAGAGAGCTCCATTCACTTTAAAATGGTTTCTTGATTTTACTTGGACACATTACCCAGTGTCTCTTAGCTCCAGACATCAATACTGAATAATAATAAGAAGGAGAATTATGGTTCTTGTTAAGCACTTACTATGTGCTAAGCACTGTTCTAAGTACTGGGGTAGATACAAGTTAGCTTAAGCACAGTCCCTGTTTCACATAAGACTCACACTCTTAATCCCTGTTTTGCAGATGAGGTAAGTGAGACCCTGAGAAGTGAAGTGACTTACCTAAGGTCACACAGCAGATATGTGGCAGAGTTAGAATTAGAACCCATGACCTTCTGACACTCAGGCCCCTGCTCTATCCCCTAAGCCATGCTGCTTCTCTGCTTGTTTCCGAGGTAAGAGTTTTGGGATGTCCTTGGAACTCTATCAGTTGAGTTAGCTAAGCAAAAAGAAACTGGCTAAACAGGAAGGAAGTATTCCCATTTCTGAATAGACTGCAAGCTCCAAACAGTAAGCTGCTTTAGGGCAGAGAAAGTGTCTACTAACACTGTTGAATTGTCCTCTCTCAAGTGCTTTGCTCAGTGGTCTGCACACAGTAAGCTTTCAAAAAATGCCATTGATTGATAGAGTAAAACAAGCATAACAGAAAATCCTAGGATCCTAGGATCATTTCCAAATCTTTGGTCTGAATTTTTATTAACAGGATTCAGGGATCCTGACCCATGATCATTCTCTTCTGGAACTGAATTCATCCTCCAAACAGGACCCTGCTACCAACCTCCTTAAAACCTGATGTAAACTAGATTTCCTCAGGTAGATAAAATTCAGCTGTCAGATGAATTCAGATCTCTCATTCAACCCACATATTCAGTCCATCACTAAATCCTGTCAGTCCCACCTTCACAACATTGCTAAAATCCACTCTTTCCTCTCCATCCAAACTGCTACCTTGTTAATGTAATCACTCATCCTTGCTGACCTCCCAGTCTCCTGTCTCTCCCTACTCCAGTCCATACTTCATTTTGCTGCCTGGATCATTTTTCTATCAAAACGTTCAGGACATGCCACCCCACTCCTCAAAAAACTCCAGTAATTGCCTGTCCACCTCCGCATCAAACAAAAACTCCTTTAAAGCAGTCCACTACCTTGACCCCTCCTACCTCACCTTGCTACTGTCCTACCACAACCTAGCCCGCATGCTACACTCCTCTAATGCTAACAGTCTCACTTTACCTCGCTATTTCACCTTTCTCACCCATCTTACTTCTCACCTATCTCACTGCAGACCTCTAACCTGCATCCTGCCTCTGGCCTAGAAAGTCCTCCTCCTCAAATCCAACAGACAATTACCTTTCCCACCTTCAAAGCCTAACTGAAGGCATGTCTCCTCCAAGGCTTTCCCAGACTAAGTCCCCCTTTTCCTCTTCTTCCACTCTCTTCTGCACTGCCCTGACTTGCTGTCTTTTTCTTCCTTGCTCCCAGCCCCACAGTACTTATGTACATATCTGTAATATATTTGGATTGATGTCTATTTCCACCGCTCTAGTCTGTAAGTTCATTGTGGGCAGGGAATATGTCTGTTTATTGTTGTATTGTACTCTCCTGAGTGCTTAGTACAGTGCTCTGCAAATAGTAAGTGCTCAATGAATATGATTGAATGAGTGAATGAATGAATATGAAAGCCATCTCAGCTTTACCATCATTTGGTGTTCCACTGGCCATATCAAGTATCACAGTCTTGTCCCTGACCTAGAAAATATTAATGAAACTTTAGACAAATATCCATTCTGGATAAGGTAATGGCAGGGCTGTCAAGCTGGAGCAAATGACCTGGCATTACTACTTCTACATCTGGGATTCTTTGAGCAATGCGAATCTCTAATCTTCTCAAAATGTTTTATTCCCAAAATGCATTGCTCAGTGGAAAGAGCCCGGGCTTGGGAGTCAAAGGTCATGGGTTCGAATCCCTGCTCTGCCAATTTGTCAGCTGTGTGACTGTGGGCAAGTCACTTAACTTCTCTGTGCCTCAGTTACCTCATCTGTAAAATGGGCATTTAGACTGTGAGCCTCACGTGGGCAACCTGATGACCCTGTATCTACCCCAGCACTTAGAACAGTGCTCTGCACATAGTAAGCGCTTAACAAATACCAATATTGTTTGGGTAACCTTCCAGTCTCCCCTGCCTTTTGTCCCTGAGCCCCAGAGGCAGGGGATTGCGGGCGTGCAGGGACGGTTGGGAAATGGGGATCCTGGCAAAGCATGGACCAGTCCCTTCCTCTGACCTCAATGAAAGGACTCTGCGAAGATTATAGCTTTTGCTTCTTCGCCCAAGGAAACGTATTCACTTCTCGGAGCTGTGTCCGATTATCACCTGCAGGACTCGGGATTGGTGGTTTCCAAAGCAATGAGATTTCTGGACAAAGAGACAGGGACACAGAGAAGGAGGGAAAGAGAGAGAGGGAGAAAGAGAGAGTCCGGTAACGGCTATGCTATTGCTCATGTTCACCCCCATATCCCACCCCACTGAGTCCTTTCCCCCTGGGAAACTGCTATAGGTCATGTGTGGATGCGCGTGCATCATTTGGGGGTGGTGATCTCTGGCAAGGAGCCAGGAGATGGGCTGGGGTTCCAGGAGGCCCCCTCTGCTGATGGACATTCTTGCTAGAGAAAGAGTAGAATCCCCAAGAGCGGGACCCAGTAGGAGTCTGCTCTGCTCCGTAAGCTTCCCGACGGGACCATCCCCGACTCTCCCGGAGGCTCTCTCCAAGGATACATGCAGGAGATCCACTGACTCGACCCACCTGTTGGAGAGATGTCTTCCACCGCTGGGCTACCCCCGTCTGAGGCTGACACGCTCCCCCAGCGTGGCGGGCACCATGGCCCTTGACCTGGCCCAAGTGGCAGTGGAGTGAGGGAGATGCTCTTCACAGTATCTGGGGTTCTGGAGGCGTAGTGGGTCATATCGATCATACTGGAATTTTGCGGGAATGCCCATTGCAAGCTGAAATGATTTTGATTTCTCCATGTTGATGGATGGATGGATAATGAATGCCCTTGGATTATTATCCTCTGGGAAAGAGAAATCTAGCCTAGTCTTCCATAGGAACCAGATAGAATTCCTCAGAGATGTCGGGCTCTTCTCTCTCACTCTCTTTAATAATAATAATAATAATAATCATGGCATTTGTTAAGCGCTCACTATGTTCCAAGCACTGTTCTAAGTGCTGGGGTAGATGCAAGGTAATCGGGCTGTCCCACGTGGGGCTCACAGTCCTAATCCCCATTTTACAGATGAGGTAAATGAGGCACAGAGAAGTTGAGTGACTTGCCCAAGGTCACATAGCCGACAAGTGGCAGACCCTGAATTAGAACCCATGTCCTCTGACTCCTAAACCCGTGCTCCTTCCACTAAGCCACGCTACTTTTCTTTCTCTCTCTCTCTCCCTCTCTAACTCTCTCTCTGTGTCCCACCCCAACCCTTCCTCCCTTCACCAAGAAAGGCAGCTCTCCAATGTCCTGCCGCTTTCCTTGTGTCACCCACCGGAAGGAAAAGACACACGGGTTGTAAGATGCCTCTTTATGGATGCCACAGAGTCGCCCTGTTCTCAACATCCCACATTATTCGGGTAAAATGGGACTGGTCCATAAGATAAGTCTTTTGCCACTAGGTCCCCTACAGGGTAGCTTTCTTCCTTCAGGATGTCAGGGACTTTATTCGACTGCACGGGAGAGCAGAGGCAAGAAAACGTGTATCCCCAGAAAGTACAGCAGCAGCACAAGACGCGTTCTCTGCCCCAAAGACATTTGGACCATAATGAAATAATGAGGTGACAACCATCGAATTACGGTGGGAGAAGCAGCATGGCCTAGTGCTTTTTCCAATAAGCCATGCTGCTTCTCATAGCCACACCGCTTATCTCACTCTCTCTCTGTTCCTACCCAACCCTTCCATCCCTCACCTAGAAAGGCAGCTCTCCTTTCTTGGAGAAACAAAAATACACGGAGACCACAAGATTTCCGTAGCCACTTTTCCAAGATATTTTTGAACCTTGGCGTGGTGGGGAGGGGGTCGGGGGGCGGGGGGAAGAAAAATCCTCTTTAAGGTCAAACAGGGTCTGGAAAAGTCTTTGAATCTCAGAATCCCGTAGAACCTTTAAGCAGCGTGGTGTAGTGAGACAACCTGATTACCTTGTATCTACCTCAGCGCTAAGAACAGTGCTTGGCACATAAGAAGCATTCAACAAATACCATGATGAGTAATGATGATTATGTTTACTGGAAAGAGCACGGGCTTTGAAGTCAGAGGACAGAGGTACTAATCCCGGATCCTTGTCTGCTGGCAGATTTTGGCCAAGCCACCTAACTTTTCTGTGACTCAGTTACTTCATCTGTGAAACGGGGATTAAGGCTGCGAGGCCCATGTGGGACAACCTGACTACCTTGTATTTTACCCCAGCACTATAACTATGCACTTGGCACATAGCAAGTGCTTAACAAATAACATAATTATTATTATTATTATTATTAGGAAAAGACTTGGGGAGATCATCAGGGCTGACCCCCTACTTCTGGACAGGACAATAATGAAATGATCAAAGTGCCTATTCTTTTCTTCAGGAGGTCTTGGGTTAGAGAGCCTTTACCACTTCCTTGGCTGTTTTTGCCAGTGATTGAATGCTCTGTGTATTAAGGGGGTCCACCTGAATTTACGCTTGATTGATTTGAAGTTTGCTCCTTTCTGCAGGTCCTATTCATTCATTCATTCATTCATTCAATCAATCAATTGTATTTATTGAGTGCTTACTGTATGCAGGGCACCGTACTAAATGCTTGGAATGTACAATTCAGCATGAGATAGAGACCATCCCTGCCCAAATACAGTCTAAAATGAGGAGACAAATAGTAAAACAAAACAAATAGTCAGGCATCAATACCATCAAAATAGATATATAGAATCGTAGATATATAGACATCTTTAATAAAACGAGTAGGGTAATAAATCATATATACAAATATACAAGTGCTGTGGGGAGGGGAATGGGGTAGAGCAGAGGGATGGAGTAGGAGGAATGCGGAGGGGAGGAGGGGCAGAGGAAAAGAGAGGACTCAGTCTGGGAAGGCCTCCTGGAGGAGGTGAGCTCTCAGTAGGACTTTGAAGAGGGAAAGAGAATTAGTTTGGTGGATGGGAGGAGAGAGGGCATTCCAGGTCAGTGGTAGGATGTGGGCCAGGGATCGACAGCGGGATAGGTGAGAAAGAGGCACAGTGAGGAGGTTAGCCACTGAGGAGCAGAGTGTACAGGGTTTGCTGTAGATGGAGAGAAGGAAGGTGAGGTAGGAGGGGACCAGGTGATGGAGAACTTTGAAACCAAGAGTGAGGAGTTTTTGCTTCATGTGAAGGTTAATAGGCAACCACTGGAGGTTTTTGAGGAGGGGAATGACATGCCCAGAGCGTTTCTGTAGAAAGATAATCCGGGTAGCAGAGCAACGTATAAACTGAAGCAGGGAGAGACAGGAGGATGGAAGATCAGAGAGGAGGCTGATGCAATAATCCAGACAGGATATTATGAGAGATTGTACTAACCAAGTAGCAGTTTGGATGGAGAGGAAAGGGTGGATCATGGTGATGCTGTGAAGGTGAGACCGGCAGGTTTTGGTAACTGATTGGATGTGTGGGGTGAATGAGAGAGCAGAGTCAAGGATGATACCAAGGTTGCGGGGTTGTGAGACAGGAGAGATGGTAGTGCCATCCACAGTGACGGAAAAGTCAGGGAGAGGACAGAGTTTGGTCGAGAGAGTCTTTTTTAGGATGGGGAGATATAGGCATGTTTGAAGGCAGAGGGGAAGAAGGCATTGTAGAGTGAGTGGTTCAAGATGAGAGTTAAGGAGGGGAGGAGGGAAGGAGCGTTAGTTTTTATAAGATGAACGGGAATGGAGTCTGAAGCGCAGGTGGACGGGGGTGGCCCTTGAGAAGAGGGAGCTCTCTGAAGATACTGCTGGGAAGGATGGGAAAGTAGAGAAGGGAGTTGAGAGTGGCGGGAGGGGGGGATGGAGAAAGGGAGGAGTGACTTTTGGGAGGTGAGACCTGATGATGTTAATTTTCCTAATGAAGTAGGTGGCCCAATCGATGGGGGTGAGCGATGGATGAGGGGGAGGAATGGGGGCCTGAGGAGGAAACTAAATGTCTGGATCAGTTGGCGGGGTTGATAGGCATGGGTGTCAATGAGGGAAGGAAATAGTTTTGCCTGGCAGAGGAGAGGGCAGAGTTAAGGCAGGAAAGGATAAATTTAAAGTGAACAAGGGTGGCTTGGTGCTTAGACCTTCACCAGCAGCGTTCAGCAGCTCGAGCATAAGACCAAAGGAGGCGGACAGGGAAGAGGTTTGGCAATCTCCCTTTTGTTCCCAGTCTTAGTGACAGCCCTACTATGCTGCAGTAACATAATCCTGTGCTATCTCCCAAACTAAGCTGAACTGCTTCTACTCATGAAATATTTCCTCTTCACTCTAAATCTGAGCATCTTCCTCAGCATGGGAATGCCACTGCCCGGGGATTCAGCCCAAAACAGACATCTAGGCTCAGCATCTTCAGCCTAATTTTGTTCACTTTCCAATTTCTAAAACAGGTCCAGCCCCTAATGAAACCATGGTTATACTCAGAATTGGAGCCAGATTTGCCCTTCAACAGATGTATATGATATTCTCATGTACAGCTCCTAGACAGGTCTCTTCTCAAATTATTACATTACAAAGACTCCTTTGGAAGGTAAAGAAGTTTCACTCAGCCATTCAGTAGTATTTATTAAGCATCTACTCTATGCTAAACACTCCAATAAGCTCTGGGGAAATGATAAGGATGCTAATGGATATATGGTCCCTAACCAACAGGGGTGCCCACAATCTGAGAAAATGGGGAGCAGAGTGATTTGTGATGGGTACACACTGATAAAAAGGTTCTGAGCATTACTGTTGAAAGCAGGGTTCCTGGGCTGCTTCCTAGTAACGCAGTGCCAGTCTAAAGGGCCACAACTTGCTCTGATCAAGTGTTGCTTTAGATATGGGTGCTGTTGCTGCCTCTACCTGTCCTGAAACAAAGGAACAGGACTTGAACCCCAGGATGGTGTCGAGGGGAGGATGGTATCTACTTCACATATTCCAAAGTTTAATTAGAGGAGAAGCTGCTGGGGCTAGTGGCTAAGCTGTGGCTGCCTCTTCTCCCTGTTCTGATGCAGCAGGATGAGTTTTGACACCTAGACTGGCAAAGTGGGCAGACTGACATCTCTTCTGGACACCCCAAACATCAGGTGGAAGCAGGGACCACAGCAGGGACTGGGCCAAGGTGGGGGGATTTTCTTCTCATTTAGGGAAATCCAGAATTTAGAGAGCCAGGGGTGACTGCTGAGTAACACCAGGGGACTGACTGTAGCAAAGCCATTGACCACAAACATGTTTGCACTCAATAGGACAAAGTCATTTCTCAGGGAGGTGCCCAGGAACAAGAAAAGGACAAAGTCTGCACAGTAAAAGGCAATAAAGAAGCTCACCAGCAACAAAATAGTTTGAGTGGCTCTTCTCTCCGGTGAACTTTTTGGGGAGAGGTAGGAGCTGTGGAGATGCAGTGTTTGCTGACGGTGTTGGTAGAGAAGAAGGACCATGTAGCCGCTAGAGCAACTCATGAGCCCCAGGGTGAAGACGTCACGGACAGATTTGAATGTGAGAAACAGCCAGAGGAGGGGAGTGCTGAGGGGCACAGTGGAACAGTAGTTATCATTGAATCTTCTTTCCCGGCTGGTCCCATTATGTGCTAAGCACAATTGGAGGAGAAGGTTGGTCTCTGTCAACAAGTTGAGGATGCAAAAGAAGGTACAGGCTGGCAGGACACACTTTGGGGCTAGAGGCTTGAGCTGGGCCCAGAGGGAGCTGCTGGGGCTCATGGTGATGGCCTGGACCACACTGAGGAGGCAGGTGGTGCTGAAGGAGAGGCTTCGGGTGATGCGGTACATGTAGGCAAATATCTTGCAGCCAACATTAGTCTGGATTAAGTCCAGTCCCAGAGATGACATGGTGACAGTGACCACCCTAATGAGGAGCATCATGACATGAACCAGGGACAGGTGAGCAATGATCAGGTCTGTGGGCTTAGGTCTTTGGCCCAGGAGGAATACACAGGCATGGAGGACAAGGAGAAGAGAGTTCCCTATAATTGCCACTCCTGTCTGGAAGAGGAAGCATATGCCCCGCACCTTGTCATTGAAGTCCATTCCAATCACTACCCTCAGATGAAGAGCTATGGGTAGAATTGGATAGCATCAGAAAGAAACAGAAGATGAAGGGGAGTAGGATGTATGGAACATTGTATTTCGGTCAGTCGACCAAATAGTTATTCCTGATATCCAAAAGCCTAGCTAAAGCCAACAATCAATAGTACTATTGAATTACTACTAGATGTAGAAGACTATACTAAACACTAGGATGTACTAGACACTAGGAAGAGAGTACAAAAGAAGTAAAGGCCACAATCGCAGTGCTCTCTGTGACATGGATTTGCTCTCAACCTATGAGAATTGAGTTTTCATCATGTGCAAATCTCAGGCCTGGATTCTACTTGGGAAGAGTAGAATCTTGATTCTATTTAGTTGCCATTGTTTTTATGGGATGTTCTTCCCCTTGACTCTATTTATTGCCATTGTTCTTGTCTGTCTGTCTCCCCCGATTAGACTGTAAGCCCGTCAAACGGCAGGGACTATATCTGTTGCCGACTTGTTCATTCCAAGCGCTTAGTACAGTGCTCTGCACATAGTAAGTGCTCAATAAATACTACTGAATGAATATTGAATGAAAGAGGTAAGAATCATTCCTGTCTTTGTTGTCACAAAGGGGAGAATGGAAATTCATTCATTCATTCAATCAATTATATTTATCAAGCACTTACTGTGTGCAAAGCACTGTACTAAATCCTTGGGAAAGTACAATATAACAATAAACAGACACATTCCCTGCCCACAGTGAGCTTACAGTGTAGATGGGGAGAGACATTACTATAAGTAAATTAATTAGTTACAAATATGTATATAAGTGTTGTGGGACTGGGAGCAGGGAATGAATAAAGGGAACAAGTCAGGGCAATGCAGAAGGGAGGGGGAGAATAGGAAAGTGAGGCTTAATCAGGGAAGGCCCTGTGTGTGTGTTGCTCAGTTGTGCCTTCAATAAGGCTTTGAAGTGGGGGGACATTAATTAGCTATCAGTTTTGAGGAAGGAGGGCATTCCAGACCAGAGGCTGGATGTGGGCAAGAGGTCAGTGCTGAGATAGATGAGATGGAGGTAGAGTGATTAGGTTGGCATTTAGAGGAGCAAAGTGTGTGGACTGGATTGTAGTAGGAGAGTAGTGAGGTGAGGTAATGGGGGCAAGGTGGTTGGGTGCTTTAAATTCAGTGTTGAGTTTTTGTTTGATGAGGAGGTAGATGGGCACTGGAGTTTCTTGAGGAGTGGGGAAACATGGTTTGAAAGGTTTTTTTTGGAAAATTATCCGGGCAGCAGAGTGAACAATTGACTAGAGTGGGGCGAGACAGGCATCAGGGAGCTCAGGAAGGAGTCTGATATAGTAACCAAAGTGCTTGGATTAATGCGGTATCAGTCCGAATGGAGAGGAAGAGGTGGATTTTAGCGATGTTTAGAAGCTGGAATGAAAAAGAATTAGTGATGGATTTTATTATGTAGGCCAAGTTTACATGCTTGTGAGACAGGAAGCATGGTGGTGCCATCTACAGTGATGGGAAAGTGAGGGGAGGACACGGTATGGGTGGAAGATAAGTTCTATTTTAGAGATATTAAGCTTGAGGTGATGGGACAACATCCAAGTAGAGATGCTTTGAATGCAGGAGGAAATGCGAGACTACAGAAGAGAGAGAGATCAGAGCTGAAGATGTAGATTTGGAAATCATCTGCCTAGAGATAGTAGTTGAAGCCATGTGAGTGAATGAGTTCTCCAAGGGAGTGGGTGTAAATGGAGAATAGAAGGGGTCCCAAAATTGAACCTTGAGGGACCCACAGTTAGGGGGTGAGAGGCAGAGGAGAAGCCCGTTAAAGAGACTGAGAATGAGCGACCAGAGAGATAGGAGGAGAACCAGGAGAGAGGTGTCAGTGAAGTCGAGTTTAGACATTGTTTTCTTGAGAACGGCGTGGTCAGCGGTGTGGAAGGCAGCTGAGAGGTTGAGGAGGATGAGGTTGAGGAGGATTAGGATGGAGTAGAGGCAGTTGGATTTGGCAAGAAGGAACTCACTGGTGAACTTTGAGAGAGCAGTTTCTGTGGAGTGAAGGGGATAGAAGCTAGATTGGAAGGGGGCAAGGAGAGAATTGGAGAAGAGGAACTTGAGACAGCAGTTATAGACAGCTCACTCGGGGAGTTTGGAGACGAATGGCAGGAGGGAGATGGGTAGATAACTGGAGGGAGTAGTGGGGTCAAGGGAGGGTTTTTAATCCCAGCTCTGCCACTTGGCAGATATGTGACTTTGGGCAAGTTACTTAACTTCTCTGTGCCTCAGTTACTTCATCTGTAAAAGGGAGATTAAGACTGTGAGCCCCACGTGGGACAACCTGATAATCTTGTATTTACTACAGCGTTTAAACAGTGCTGGCACAAAGTAAGTGCTTAATAAATGGCATCTTTTTTTTTTTTTTAGGATAGGGAGACATGGACATGTTTGAAAACAGTGGGGAATGGGGAAGTTGAAGGTGGCAGTTAGGGAGGAAAGAATAGAGTGGGCAAGTGTTTTGATAAGGTGTAAAGTAATGGGACAGGATGCATAAGTGGAGAGGATGGATTTTGAGAGAAGGCAGGAGATTGCCTCTGGAGATAATGCTGAGAAAGATGGGAAAGTTGAAGAAGGACCAGGATGGGGAAGGGCCTGGGGATGGACAGGGAAGATTTTAGGGAGATCACGCCTGATAGTGTGAATTTTCTTAATAAAGTAGGTGGCCAGGTATGGGGGCAAGGGATGGGAGAGGCAGGGGCAGGAGGTTTGAGGAGGGAGTTAAACTTAATTATAATCATGGTACTTTTTAAGTGCTTACTATGTGCCAAGCATTGTTCTAAGCACTGGGGTAGATACAAGTTAATCAGGTTGGACACAGTCCCTGTCCCACATGTGGCTCACAGTCTTAATCCCCATTTTACAGATGAGAGAACTGAGACCCAGAGAAGTTAAGTTACATGACTGAGGTCACATGGCAGACATATAGTGGAGCTAGGATTAGAATCCAGGTTCTTCTGACTCCCAGGCCCATGTCCTATCCACTAAACCACACTGTTTCTCTGGAACAACTGGCAAAGGCAGTGGGCATGGGTGTCAATAAGAATGGAGAAATAATTCTGCCCAGCACAGGAGAGGGCAGAGTTAAAGCACACAAGGATAAACTTGAAGTGGACACAATTGAACTCTTGTCTAAATTTCCACCAGCACCACTCTGTGGCTTGGGTACAAGGGTGAAGGAGGCAGATTGTGGAGGTGATTCAGAGCTGTGGGTTAGTGGTACGAGATCAACAAAGGGATCAGGGAGAGGGTGAGTTGAGTTAAGTAGACAGGGTGGTGTTGAAGGTGTCAATTTGGTTGTCAAGGGAAGGTAGTTTGGGTACACAAGGTGTAGTGGGTAGAGCATGGACCTGGGAGTCAGAAAGTCATAGGTTCTAATCCCAACCTTGCCACTTGTCTACTGTGTGACCTTGGGCAAATCCCTTTACTTCTCTGTACCTCAATTACCTCATCTGTAAAATGGGTTTGAGACTGTGAGCTCCACTTGGGACAAGGACTGTGTCCAACCTCATCTGCTTGTATCAATCCCAATGCTCAGCACAGTGCCTGACACATAGTAAGTGCTTCATAAATTTATTATTATTACGTGCTGTGGAGTCACTTCCGATCCAAAGCAACTCCATGGATATACTTTCTCTGGAACGTCCTGTCCTCTGCCATAAGTCATTCTGGTATCTGTATCCATAGAGTTTTTTTGGTAAACATATGGAAGTGGTTACCATTGCCTCCTTCTGTGCATTGAAAACTTGAGTCTCTGCCATTGTCCTTGATCAACAATTTGATCATTTGATCAACCACCTTTGACTCTTTCCCATGTCGCTGCTGCTCAGCACAAGTGAATCAACTTTGTCTGATGCTTTCTCTTAGACCTTTCAATTTTGGGTAACCTTAGAGAGAGTATCTCTCAATGGCATAGCTCTAAGCTTCATTTGCATACACAAACTCTCCTGCCATGTTAAAGCACTGATTCATAGGAGAGCTTCTTAAAAACCATTATTATTATCATTATTATTATTATTGTTATATGGGGCATATGACTTGAGAAAATTGGAAGGGGTCAAAAGATTGGAGGTCTTTGTCAGGGAACATACACATTTATGGGGACGTTGGTGGGAAAGAAGACAGTTTAGAAGCTGCCCCCTCTTACCTCACCTCCTTTCCTTCCTTTTACATCCCAGTCTGCATACTCTGCTCCCTAGTGCTATCCTTCTCAATGTGCCTCATTCACGCATGTCCCACTGTCGACCCCTGGCTCACATCCTACCTCTGGCTTGGAAAGCCCTCCCTCCTTAAATCTGCCAAACAATCACACTTCCCCCTTCAAAGCCCTACTGAAGGCTCACCTCCTCCAAGAGGCCTTCTCAGACTAAGCCCCCCTTTTCTTCAGCTCCCCCTCTTCTCCACATCCCTCTGATTCACTCCCTTTGCTCCACCCCCCTCCCCTCCCCAAAGCACTTGTGTATGTACATGTTTATAATTCTATTCATTTATATTAATGCCTGTGTACTTGCTTTGATGTATATATATTTATAATTCTATTTATTTATATTGATGCCTGTTTACTTGTTTTGATGTGTGTCTCCCTGTTTCTAGACTGTAAACCCAGTGTGGCCAAGGAATGTCTCTCTTAATTGCTGAATGTACTTTTCAAGTCCTTAGTACAGTGCTATGCACACAATAAGTGCTCAATAAATACTATTGAATGAATGAAAGGAGGGAATTCAGAGTTGGTGAGGGTAGAGACTGTGCAGTAGCTAGAGATGATGAGATCGAGGATGTGTCCAAATTAGTGAATGGGTGAGGTGGGGTGGAGCAGGCGGTCAGTGGAATTGAGGAGTGATAGAAGGCCGCAGCAGAAGGGTCATCAGGAACATCTATATGGATAATGAAGTCCCCAAGGGATCAATGTAGGCACGAAAAATTCAATGTAGGCATGAAAAGCAGAGAAGAAATGTGAGAAAGGGATCAAAATGGTTAGAGAAATTGAAGGTGGGATCGGGGGGGGGGGGGGGGGCGGTGGTAGATTACTGTTACTAGAATCTGGAGTGGGTGGTAGAGGCAGATAATCTAGGCTTTGAAGGAAGGGAAAGAAAGGGATGGGGGAGGCAGAATCGTGTGAAAGCGGGACTAGGGCACAAGAAGGAAGCCAACACCTCCTCCTTTCCAAGTGAGTCTAAATGAGTGGGAGAAGATGAGGCAAGTTCTGAGCTGCAATTAGCGAGTCCTTAAAGCGTCTATCTCAAGTCAAGTGAAGCTAGACAAGTGAAGTAAAAGTAGCAAAGCTACATTAAAGGGAAAACCATTAAAAAAAAAATCAGCTTATACAAACCCAAATTTCTGCCCTGAGATGTGGTCTACACAAATGATAATATGTGGCTGGATTTATGGAAGGCCAAGGGAGTGGGCCTTGAAAGACTGTTTGGAAAAAATCATTCTTGGGAAGTGCTAGAAAGAATCAAAGACACTCATAAAGAAATGCAAACATATCCCATATGCAGATTTATAAAAGCATATTCACACAAAGAGAGAGGAAGGACACACTTTGGCTTAGAAAACTCTCAACAGATCCTAAGATGTGACAACCTGCACCTACTTAGATCCAGTTCTGGGACCCCTGCTTTCCTCTGTTTATACCCACTCCCTTGGAAT
The DNA here is from genome assembly GCF_004115215.2 of Ornithorhynchus anatinus. Lineage (NCBI taxonomy): Eukaryota > Metazoa > Chordata > Mammalia > Monotremata > Ornithorhynchidae > Ornithorhynchus > Ornithorhynchus anatinus. Next base: position 472,852 of record NW_024396936.1, on the reverse strand, counting down.
ACTCATTAAGAAATTAGCATGGCCCAGTGGATAGAGCATGGGCCTGGGAGTCAGAAGGATCTGGATTCTAATCCTGGCTCTGACACTTGTCTGCTGTGTGACCTTGGACAAGTCACTTAACCTCTGTGTGCCTCAGTTACTTCATCTGTAAAATAAGGATTAAGACTATGAGCCTCCTGTGGAACAGGGATTGTGTCTAACTGGATTACCATGCATCTATTCCAGCACTTAGAACATTGCTTGACACATAGTAAACCCTTAACAAATGCCATTAACATCATCATTTGCTTTCATCACTTCAACTACCATCTCTATGAGGATGATTCCCAAATCTACATCTCCACCCCTTATATTTCTCCTTCTCTGCAATCTCGTATTTCCTCCTGCCTTCAGTACATCTCTCCTGGGACGTGCTGCCAACATGTCATATTTAACATGTCCAAAAGAGACCTCCTCATATTACCACCCAAATCCTGTCCTCCCCCATGACCTTCCCATCACTACAAACAGTATCACCATCTTCCCTGTCTCACAAGCCCATAACCTTGGCTTTGTCCCCAACTCATCTCTCTCCTTCAATACACATATTCAATCTGCCACCAAATCATGCCAGTATCACTTTACAATATCGCTAAAATCCATCATCCATCCTTTCCTCTACATCAAAACTGCTACTATGTTAATCTAAACTTTGATTATTGCATCAGCCTCTTTGCTGACCTCCCTGCCTCCTGTCTCTTCCCATTTCAGTTCATAATTCACTCTGTTGCCTGGATCATTTGTTTACAAAACCAATCAATCCATGTTTCCCACTCCTCAGAAACCTCTAGTGTTTGCCAATCCACCACCACATCAAACAGAAAGTCAGGGGCTTTAAAGCTCTCAATCACTTTGCCCCCTTCTACCTTACCTCTCTGATTTCCTACTTCAACCCAGCCCACTCCCCCAATGCCAACCTAGTCGATCTCATCTATCTTGCTGCCAACCCCTTGTCCATGCCCTGTCTCTGCCCTGGAACTCCCTCCCTCTTCATATCGAAACAGAGGATCACTCTCCCCCTTCATTCATATGATAGCATTCTAACTTTATTAGCTTTTGGTAGTAGCATTTCCCCCTTCCCTCCCTGGGTCAGCAGTGGGACCCAGAAAGAGGGAAGCTGGACTGGCTTTTCTGAAAGAGCAGCAAGCCAATGTTATGTGGCTGTTCCCTCTACAGTCCTAGAGAGCTTCCCCACAGGCAGAGGCCAGAGCTGGACAGGAGGGCCGCTCTCAAAGAGGCAGTTCACAGAAACAAATAGCAATCTCAGGTTTAGTGGACTTGATGGGGTAACGAAGCACGAGGGGACACAAGCATGGAATACAAAATGGTGTCAGGCAAGGTTTCCCATTCAGGCCTTACTGCTTGAACCTGCTAAGTCATTGAACACCGGAGGTAGACGAAATCCACCCCAAATAAGGAAGATCACCCCATGACCGAGACACCACCCCGCGGCAAAAAAGGACCAATCCAGGAACGCCCACATTGCTGAAGAACGAAACTATGGCAACCCGCAACTATAAAAGGCTGCCACGCCCAAATGGTGGGGCGCCGCATTCTCATAAGGAGAGATTGCTTGCTGGGTCTGCTACCCACTATTTGGCATATTTGGCTTACTCTGGACCCCCAAATAAAACTTTTGCCTTGTTCTTGTTCCTCCCGAATGTTGGGTCAATTCTTTGACCGTCCACGACCTTGCGATCTTGGGCGAAACGCTTTGCTCCGCCGCCATCAGACTCACAGAGCCACCAACATAAAGCAACCTCTTTTTCTAGGCCCCAGACTTCCTGTATAGTCCACAACCCATGTATAGTGGGCATTAAATATATTTTGCTAAAACCAAGGGTGGATAGAATCAACCCCCAAGCCTGAAGACCCTGTAGAATTATAGAGAGAGGTCAGTTGGTTTATAGAGTAGGATTGGAAGTGAGGGGATCTGGGGTCTAATCCCAGCTCTGCTGCTGGTCTTCTCTTTAACCTTTGGCATCACTAAACTTCTCTGAGCCTTACTGCCTCCTTCCCAGACCCACAAGGGCTATGAAATAAGAAGTATCAAACACTGGTCTCCAGCAATGAATGACATAAGAAAGACCATGTTGAATAATGCCACAGTGACCCATCCTCACCCTCCAGGAGTCAGGAGATTGTGGAAGGAAGTGGGACTACAGAATAAGAGCTACACTTTCACCACAGCACCAGGTAAAAAGCAGGTTCCTTCCCCTGCTTGGGTATCTTCAGCCTCTGCTATGCCTGGAGGTGAGGAAACTGTGACAAAGTTGGTAGTTAGAGCCATTTTTATAGTTCTTGGGGAACACTAGTGGATCAATCTCCTGGAGCAGTGGGAGATGGGCTTCTGGGAAAATGTGGAGTGGGATAGGATAAACTACCTGGGCTAATGCCTCTATCACATTTTTCATAGGCTCCATTAGTATTTTTTGTTTCTACTGAAATTCAGGCTGCTTCCATCCTAATTTCTTTCCAGCCTTATCTGGATCCTTTCAGACACCATAGGCAGTGAAGTGAGAGTTTACCTCAATTTTCCAAAACTGGGACACTCAGAGAAGTGGTTCTGGTACTCTGCAGAAGTCCAGCTCACACCTTCTCTGTTCGGGAATACAAAATAAAATATTTTTACATAATAATAAATAAACAAATAAAACCTTTAGTTTAAATTATAGATAATTTTTCATGAATACATATATATGAATAAAGAATTAATAAGACCTTTGTTTTGTGTGTGACCTCATCAGGATGCCTGTCTAAACTGCAGCTTTCAGGAGCTGACATGAACAAGGCAGCACCCATCTTGAGGGAAATCTCCTGGAATAGCAGGCCTACTCCTTCTAAACTTCCACTACTGCATCTCCATAGCTGGACAGACTCCCCAATAACAAGCAATTCACTGACCAACCAATCATGTGCCTGAGGGATTCACCCACTAACCAAATGACAGATGGAAAAATTTACAGACTGAAACTGACCTGTTCAGACTGTTCAGACTGTTCAGACCGGCAACTCCCTCAAATTGCTGTATCTTGAATAAAGTTCTCCAGGGTCTCAGGCTAAAATTGTCCCATTAAGGAATAATTTTAGGATCAATTATTCATTCCAGCACCCAGACGTCTGGGCTCTAGACCTGCCCTCTGCCTCCTGGAAGAGGCTTTTTATTTCCCAGCTCTGAGTATGAGGCAGAAGAGACACTCACCAGGCATGGCTCTGTGTTAGGATGGAGGGAAGATCCAGAGCTGACCGTGCCTGGAAGAGTGACCAGGACAAGAGTTATAGGGAGATGTACTCGTCTTCCCCGGGGTGTCAATTATCTTGTCACCAACTGGAGCTTGACACTGCAGGGAGAAGGAGAGCTGGATGATGAAATCTCCAGGAAAGGAAAACAACATATGATTCGGTGGAAAAAGGAAAGACAACACCCTGGGAGCAGGTGGACCACAACCATTTTCTGAGATTGGAGCAACTCCAGATACACATCTGCCAGATGTAAACTTTCCACAACAGTGGGCTGTGGAAAGGTCGTGGATGATTGGAATGCCAGGAATAATTCCAGCAAAAAAAAAAAGAAAAGATAATATCTCTTTACTTAAGGGTGTCACATGTTTGACAGTGTTGGGAAAGAAGTGGTCATGGAAGGGACAGCCTTGCTTCTGGAGGTTTATGCCAGATCACCGGGCTTTTGTGTCCCTGATATATTGCTTCCACCCCCTCCACGACCTCACTGACCTCTGCCAGTGATGGTGCAAAAGTACTCAGGTAATTGGTAGGAGGATGTGGCTTCGGGGAAGAGAAACTTCCACCTTTGTTTCCCTCTTCAGCTGTCTTCTAAGCTCCTCCATGACTCCTTGAGCCAATTTTAAGGCCATGTCTGAACTTAACATGATTTGCATTATATTATATTTGGACCTGGGGAAGATGGAATGCTGGGAGAACTAGAAAAGGTAAAGGCACATAAGTCGAGGAGAAGGGGCTGTGGGTGGGTATCCCCTTCCAGGCAGTGGACAGTCACCTCCGCCCACTTATTCCACCTCAGCATTTATGCTCTGACAAACTTCAATCACATTATTGTGCTTATCCATTTGTCTGCTATACTACAGAAACACTTTTTTCTACTCTCTGCAAATTACTTTGGGTCTACCCCCCCACTGGATTGCAAGATCTCTGTGGGTAAGGTTCATTTCTTCTTCATCTTTTGTATTCTCCCAAATGCTTAGTGTAGTTCTCTGCACATTGTAGATGCTCAATAAATAGTTTGGATCGACAGCTGAGTACTGCTGAAGGAGCAGTTAGTGTGGCTACCACCAAAGCCAGTTAGGTAGACCTATTACTAGGGGTTAGAGCATTTACAATGCATGAAGGTTCCAGGTTAAACCCAATTTGGTGAGGGAAAGTATCCTCATTGCTATCACTCCCAAGAGAGGTGTAATGTAAATAATACAGAAATATAGCTTGCTCCAAATCAGACACAGTTAATCCCACTGCCTTCCAAGAGGTCTCAGCACATTACTGCCGGGCTAGGTACCAAGCGTGGGCCACTTACATGAGAGGGGTTTTAACTCATCTGTTCAGTTTCATAAATCCACCCCTAGCTGACAGAGTCAGCTTCCCTTGTCCCTCCCAGAGATGTTCCCAGACAGCTCAGACAACACCAGTCTTCTGTGCCTTTATTGAATCAGTTGTTAGACAATCACTGACCTCCCTCCTTTACCAGTCAATGGGACCTGATCAAATGTTTTCCTCGAAGCACCCAACAGGCTATGTGTTTGATTGTTCAACCATGTCCCCTCATAATGCATTCTGCCCCACGGAGTAACCCAACATTTTACTGAGGAGGTCAAAGTCTCTACACCAGGATCCCCTTTCCACAGACCATAGCCTGTTGCTCCAGGCTTAGGGTTCTTCACAGATAGGTTATTACAGACAGATCAGTATTAATTAACAATTCCTGATCCTGGTTTTCACTTACTACCCTCCTAGCTACCCAGGGTCTGTCAGTGCAGTCCAGTTTCTTTCTGGGTCAACCCCTTCCCTCCTTAAGTAATTAGGCCATAGCCTGGCATATCTACATTGTTTTCCTTGCTCCTGGTACTTTTTGCAGGTAAGTCTTACAATTCACATTAGTACAGTTTCACACACAAATCATTTTTCAGTTCTTGCAAAATTATATGCCCCATATGTCCTTTGGTAAGAAACCTGATCCCTAGGTCTCATAAAAGGTCTCATAATTATAACAGGTCTCCTTTCCTTCATGGTGACCACAGAGTGGGACATCAGTTAGCTTATGGTGTTTGAGTCGGCTCTCACCAGTCAATCTGATGTTCTCCCAGGATCTCTTGATTGAAACTTGACAAGTTTAGTTGGTGTACTCTGTAACTCATGCAACTAGGTTTGTGTCTCCAGTGTACTCCCCAACATTCCAACCACTGGTCTCTTTTCGCTGGGAAGCAGCATGGCTCAGTGGAAAGAGCCTGGGCTTTGGAGTCAGAGGTCATGAGTTTGACTCCCGGCTCTGTCACTTGTCAGCTGTGTGACTGTGGGCAAGTCACTTAACTTCTCTGTGCCTCAGTTACCTCTTCTGTAAAATGGGGATTAACTGTGAGCCTCATGTGGGACAACCTGATTTCCCTGTATCTACCCCAGTGCTTAGAACAGTGCTCTGCACATAGTAAGCGCTTAACAAATACCAACATTATTATTATTATTATTTTCTGCCATCTTATTTCTCCATCAAGCCCCTGCCTTAACCAGGTAACTCTGTCATTTTTTTGCTATCAAGTCTCCATTTGGCATTTACAATTCCCTCCTAAGTTCAGGGTCAATAAGACTGCCCCATTCTTCCATGAGGAATTGCCCTCAGTCTGGAACATAGACTGTGTCCTACCTAATTAGCCTGTATCTGTCACATAAGCATTTAACAAACACCATAAAATACTAAACAACATTAAGTTCTGAGATCAGTTATGAGGCTAGTGTGAGGGTGGGGTTTGATAGTGCTGTTTTCTAACACTTTGGGGAGTAATGGAAAAGCAGAGGAAAGAGGAATGAGAGTGTAAACTTTGCATCACCCTCGACTCATCTCTCTCATTCTACCTGCAAATGCATCTGTAATCAAATCATGTTAAGTTTACCTTCATAGCATCTCCAGAAACTGGCCCTTCCTCTACACCAAAACTGCTATCACACGGATCCAAACATTTATCATATTCTGCTTTGACTACTGCATCAGCCTTCTTACTCACCTCCCTGACTCCTATCTCTTTATTCCAGTCCATACTTCACTATTCTGCCTGGATCATTTTTCTAAAAAAAAAACACCCTATTTATCCATGTCTCCCTACATTTCAAAAACTTACAGTGATTGCCTAAACCCCTCCACATCAAACAGAAATTCCTTCACCATTGGCTCTAAGGAATTCAATCATCTCTCCCCTGGTGTAGTGGATAGAGCATGGGCCTGGGAGTTAGAAGGTTATGGGTGCTAATCCTGGTTCTGCCATTTGTCTGCTGTGTGTCCTTGGGCAAGTCACTTCACGTCTCTGTGCCTCAGTTCCCTCATCTAATAATAATAATAATAATGTTGGTATTTGTTAAGCGCTTACTATGTGCCGAGCACTGTTCTAAGCGCTGGGGTAAACACAGGGGAATCAGGTTGTCCCACGTGGGGCTCACAGTTAATCCCCATTTTACAGATGAGGGAACTGAGGCACAGAGAAGTTAAGTGACTTGCCCACAGTCACACAGCTGACAAGTGGCAGAGCTGGGATTCGAACTCATGAGCCCTGACTCCAAACTCCACATGAGACAGTGACTGTGTCTAACCCGAATGCTTGTATCCACTCCAGAGCTTAGTACAGTGCATAACATGTAATAAGCAATTAACAAATACTGTAATTATTATTAATTGGTATTACCTTACCTCACTAATTTCCTACTACAACCAAACCCACATACTTTGCTCCACCAATCCCAACATACTCACTGTACCTCGATCCCATCTATCTTGCCCACCTTCTCTCTTTGGCCTGGATCTCTCTCTTCATAACTGTCAGACTACCACTCTCCCCCACCTCAAAGCCTCCCTGAAATCACATCTCTTCCGAAAGGCCTTCCCTGTCTAAGCCTTTACTGCCTTTACTCATCCCCTCTTCTGCATCACCTTTACTCTTGAGTCTGTTCCCCTTGACATTCACCTCACCCTTAGCATGGTAATATGTATGTATATATCCTCATACTCTCCCATTTCGCCTATCTGTAATACATTTTAGTGTCTCCCCTTCTAGACTGGAAGCTCCTTGTGTACACCATTGTAAATACCATTGATTGGATGAATAATAATGAAGCATCCACATGGCAGACAATTCAACAAAGTGAGGCCCTGCCCTATATCATTGATTAGCCATAATTGATTGCCTTTGTGATTGGTAAAATTCGGGGACATACCCTTCAGGTACTGACCATTAGGCATATTGAGACACTGCCTTGGGACATTGGTTAGCTGTCCTTGATTTTCTTTGTGATTACTCATATTCACAGAAGGATTTCTAGTCCTGGCTGCTGCCAACAACAACCCTCAGTCTACATTGTACCGAAGATACTACAAGAGAACCTCACAAAAGAAAACCCCAAACTGTCCTGGAATCATTACCTATCCAAGATCAGGTTGCAATATCAAAAGGTTTATAGCAACGCAGTTTACTGGACCCAAGTTTGCTTGGTCAGCCCATGCTTGTGTACAGGCCCAGGGATTCCAGCTCGCAGAGTGTAGGCTACCCCTGGTCCCCAAGACTGCCTTTGACCCTTCCCCAACATCCCACTGTCCTCCCTTGCTCTGCCCCTAAAGGTGTATCAACCCCTGTCTCATGTCACTTCTTGTGTGATCCAAGGAATTTCTGCATACTCTGGAGGGTTTCTGAATACTTTAGAGATATTTCTCACTGAGGATAACATGTAAAGTGAGTGGGTATAACATCACTTTCCCCTGCCCCGCCATGGGTAGATTCTGCTCAGTTCTTTTAGTTTAGTCTGCTGTCGTGTCCAGAGAGATGTAAGATAAAGAACACAAAGACAATAGTTTGCTCTAAGTCAGGCACCTTTAATCCCACTCTCTCCCAGGAGGGTTCAGCCTGTGGTCATCACCCCAAGTACTAAACACTGGCCACTTACATAGGTGGGGTTTTAACACATTCATCCATTTGCATAAGCACACCCCTAGCTGACTGTATCCCTCTTGAAGATGCTCCCATGGGAGCAAACCATAATTAGTCTCAATGCTATCGCTCTGATTCTGAGGCTTCTCACTGGCAGCTAAGCAGGAAGTTGACATCTTTCAATCTCCAGTGGTACCTATTCATTACTCTTGGTCCCTGTTGGTCTCCACCTCATGGCCTGATCTACTATTTTGGAGTCATGCTGCCTAGATAGGGGCATGGGAACATCCCCAAAAAACAAAAGCACTGGGGAAACACAGAGCTAATGGTAAATCCCAAGTTGTGATGGGTTAGGGGGTAGGGGTTGTCATGCTGTGGCAGTGTCTTCAGGAGGCGCTCTAGGCTGCACTTTGGAGCAGGGGTTGAGAGACGTGCCATCATCTATGATGTAGGGGTTTGAGGGAGGAGGAGATGGTGGTCCTGGCTGCCAGAGCCTGTCTGGCAGTGGAGCCAGGCCCCTGGAGGACACTGTGAATGAGAATGGAGGCAGAGATGTACCATGGAGTTGTTTTGTATTGGTGGTGGTCCAAGTCCATGGGGTGAGAAGCAGATGAGAAGGGACACGGGAAAAAGGTGGGGAGGGGCATTGGCTACATGATAGAGGCAGGTGGGAGCCATCTCTGCACTACGGTGCTAACCTAAGCTGTGTGGATGACTATGAGGCTCAGACCTTCCTCTTTGCACCGTAGAGCACTACCATAGCAGCAGCCCAGGGAGGCCCTGTGGCAGCAGAGAGTCCATGCCTGGGGCTCCAAGTTGGAAGTAGTCCATGGCTCATCTCTCTGCCATGAAATCAAAGCCTGAGAAAGGCAAAGGTAATACTTAGCACATGACCTCTGGGTGTGTAGATTTTTATTTGACCATAAATGAGGAGAAGCAGCCTTTCTCAACCTGTTGCTTCTCCAATAATTGCCACTGTTTAAAGAGGCACTTTTTGGCTCCTTTGGGATTATGGTTTTTCCCATTTTCCAAAAGTTATTAGAACAGCCGGCCCTCTTTATTTTACAATCTGATTCTTTTACAGCAAAGTGAGGCTGGTGAAAATTCAGATATCAGGCTGACTTCATCCACTTCAGGTTCATCCTTGAGTGCTTTAACACTCCTCTTCTGACCAGCAAAATTATTTGCCCATTCTTAATGACTACCAAGCTCACTCTCTCACCAGTTGTTCCAGAGACTTAACTCCCTCCTCAAACTCCCTGTTCCCCTTGACTCCCCAATCTCTTGCTCCTGGTCACATATTTTACTATTTACTAATATTATTTATTATTATTATTATTATCTGCAACTACAATTATCCCAAATCCAAATGCTTAAGGGCATGGTCTAGCACTATTTGCCCTGGCTGCAGCATCAGGCTCTTAAACTGCTTCCTAAAGTGGTGGGAGCCTAGCTGGAATCTTCTAATACTGAGTCCCTGAATTTACCATAGCCATTCACAGTTTTGTATGGTATTTGTTAAGTGCTTACTATATTTCAGGCACTCTACTAAGGGCTGGGGTAGATGCAAGCTATTCAGGTTGAATAGTCCCTGTCCCATATAGGGCCCACATCTTCAGCTGGCATCATTGCATAGACCCCTGACATTGGTCCTTGAAAAGGGGGTGGAATGAACTCCATGAAGTCAGCTTCAGAGAAGCAGCAAGGCTTAGTGGAAAGAGCATGGTCCTGGAAATCAGAGGACCTGTATTCTAATCCCAGCTCTGCCACTCGTGTGCTGTGTGATATGGGCAAGTGACTTAACTTCTCTGTGCCTCAGTTCCCTCATCTGCAAAATGGGGATTCAATACCTGTTCTCCTTCCTATTTAGACTGTGAGCCCCATGTAGGACCTGATTAACTTATATCTAGCCCTGAACTTAGTATAATGCTTGGCACATAGTAAGCACTTTACAAATACTACAATTTAAGCAGTCTCTTTGAGTAGGCTAGTCTTTCAAATATAGCTAGAAAATTCTGGGTGTCATCACCCAATCTAAAAGGCAAAAAGTCACCTTGCTTGACTTGACTGCCCCATCAGGTGGATACCTCCAGCATTTCTCATTTAGTTGTCTCTGGTGCTCTGCCTGCTCACACTTTTCTCTTTGTATATTCCACCTGAGTCCTGTCTCTCCAATCCAGAGGTCTGTTGCCTCGTTTGTTCAGTTGTTTAGGATGTGAGTTGAGGAAAATGCTGGATATTCTGTGAGAATGCAGGTGCAACTTATTTTGCAACCAGAATCACATTTAGGAAATCTGGCTTCTGGGTACCAACTGAGATACCCATCTCCCGGCATCTTTCCAAGAGCATCTCTTTTCATTGCTAAGGTGGTGGATACTACTTCATCCACCTCTTCTTCCACTAGAGCCTATCTATTTCTAGTGCAATCCCGAAATCATTCCTGAAAGCTTCGTTACCCAACTGAAAAAAAAAATCGTCACTTAAAAAAAGTTGATCTATGGCACCTGATTATTAACTTCTTTCACAAAGGTAAAATTTGTGGCTTTTTTCCCCGGGCTCTCCATTGCCCCCTTGTGGTCATTTCTGGAGAAATCAGCGTCTATAATCTGATTTTTTGTTGCAGCGTTCTGAAACTTTTCAGAATCTCCAAATCCGTGCCACTTGAGTCGATCCCACCATTCTATACCATATGTGACGTTGCTGGTGATTTCAACCCTAAACCCCGGCCAAAGAATGCTTTCAGAGTCTCTGTAGGAGCTATGGGATCCTGTTCGGCCTCCTAAAGCCCACCACATCTCTGGTTCTTCTATCACAGGTTGGGAAAGTCTTACTCACTGACCCTCAAGTCCTTGCATCCTTCTTGCTGCCAGCACTCTATGGCTGACCCAGGAATCTCCCTGAAGGCATAGGGGTCAATGGAGTGTAGCCTACGTTTCAAGCAGTCCATCACCTTGCCCCCTCCTACCTCACCTCACTTCTCTCCTTCTAAAACCCAGACTGCACACTTTGCTTCTCTAGTGCTAACCTTCTCACTGTGCCTCAATCTTACCTGCCTTGCCACCAACTCCTGGACCACCTCCTACCTCTGGGACTCTTAAAATCTGACAGACAATTATTCTTCCCCACCTTCAAAGCCTTATTGAAGTCACATCTCCAAGAGGCCTTCCCAGACGAAGCCCAACTTTTCCTCATCTCCCACTCACTTCTGTCACCCTGACTTGCTCCTTTTACTCTCTCCCCCCGCACCCGCAACCCAGCCCCACAGCACTTATGTGTTTATCTGTAATTTTATTTTATTTGTACTGCTGTCTGTCTCCCCCTACCCCCCCCACCACCCCAGGCTAGACTTTGAGAGTGTTGTGGGCAGGGATTGTCACGGTTAATTGTTGGATGAGAAGCAAAGTGGCTTAGTGGAAAGAGCCTGGGCTTGGGCTCTGCCACTTGTCAGCTGTGTTACTTTGGGCAAGTCACTTAACTTCTCTGTGCCTCAGTTACCTCATCTGTAAAATGGAGATTAAGACTGTTAGTCCCACATGGGACAACCTAATTACCTTGAATCTACCCCAGTGCTTAGAATAACGTTTTGCACCTAGTAAGTGTTTAACAAATACCATCATCATCATTATTATTATTACTGTACTTTCCCAAACACTTAATACAGTGCTCTGCACACAGTAAGCACTTAATAAATGCAACTGAATGAATAAATCCTGGGGCTTGCCTGTAGAATACTTGCAGCTAAAGAACTCCCACCCAGGTCTCCAGATCACTTGTCTCCCTGGAGCCCTGACCATCTCCCCCTGATCTCACCAATAATTAATATATTCTTAACAAAGGAGAAACTAAGACAACTCTGGGTTAAACCACCTTTCCTTGGCTCTAATACTATTCCCTCCAAGACCTTCTATATTTCCCTGTAAGCATTCCACAGCTAATATTCTCTCTGTCATGGGCAGGAGGCCTTCTCCTCCCGAGTCCTGGATGCTGGACTGAATCTCCATGGATCCTCTTCCAGGCTCTCCCAGAACATGTATGCATCCAGGGCCCACAGCAGGAACTCTCCCCATATCCTGCTCTCCCAGAACCACCAGCTCACTTCCCCTTACCTCAAGATGTCAAAGGTTCTTCATCTTCTTCCCAACCTGCCCCAATCCTTTCTCCCCAATTTTTCTCTCTGATTGGTTTGTCTTATACTTCAGGGAGAGACACCAAGGAGTGACTCCTGGCTTCCTCCTCCATCTCTTAAATGTCAGGGCAAGTGGAGCTAGTTGTCAGATGGCATTAATCAAATTCGGCTTCAGAACAACTCTAAGGCATATTTCAGTTAGAGATAGTTGTTATGAGAAAAGATCTTAGTTCATTGCCTGGGTCCCACCCTGCTACACACATATGCACATTTGTCAACCAGTCGATCAGTCAGTGGTATTTTTTGAATGCTTACTGCCTGTGGAACACTGTATTAAGCACTTGGGAGAGTAAAATATAGCCCAGTCTGCACACTCCACTCCTCTGGTTCCAGCTTACTCACTGTGCCCTGATCTCATCTATCTTGCTGCCGACCCTTTTTCCCCATCCTTCCCCTAGCCTGGAACTCCCTCCCCTTCCATATGCACCAGGCCACCACTCTTTCTGCCTTCAAAGCAATATTAAGGTGACATCTTCTCCATGAGACCTTCTCTGATTAAGCCCCATTTTCCATGGCTCACTCTCCCTTCTATGTTGTCAATGCTCTTGGATCTGTGAACTTTGGACATTTAATATTCACCCACTCCCAATCCCAGAGCACTTATGTACCTATCTATAAGTTATTTATTATAAATTATTCATTTGTAACAAAGTCTGGTTCCCCATCTAAACTGTAAGGTCATTATGAGCAGGGAACATGTCTGCTAGTTCTTTTGGATCATATTCTCCCAAATGCTAAGAATAGTTCTCTGCACATAGTAAGCACTCAATATATATCATTGATTGATTGATAGATACAATACAAAAGAGTAGGAATAGATGATCCCTAGCCACAGGAGCTTACAGTCTAGATGGGGAGCAGACACTAAAATTGATTAAAGGTTGATATGTACATAAATGGTGTGGAGCTGGGGGAGGGGTGGCTCTCAAAGTGTCCAAGGGGAACAGACCCAAATGCACTGGTGATGCAGAAGGAAAGACTAAGACAGGGAAGTCAGGGAAGGCCTCTTGGAGGAGATATGCCTTCAATAAGGCTTTGAAGGGAGGAAAAGTAATTGACTGTCAGATTTGAAGAAGCAGGACATTCCAGGCCAGAGGCCAGACTTGGTCTAGGGGCCAGTAGTGAGACAGGCAAGATCAAGGCACAGTGAGAAAGTTAGCACCAGAGGAGTGAAGTGAGCAGACTGCATTTTTGAAGGAGAGCTGTGGTGATGGGGTAACTATCAATTTTCCAAAGATCATAGATTCAAATGCCTAGATGACTTAGAATAGTGCTAAGTGCTTAGTACAGTGCTTTGAACACAGTAAGCACTCAATAAATTCAACTGAACGAATGACATAGGCAAGCCAGGGAAAAGAGGGTAATTGGGGTAGGCCTCTTGGAGAAAATATGACCTTAATAACACTTTGAAGGTGGAGAGAGTGGTGGTCTGGCATATATGGAAGGTGAGGGAATGCCAAGCTAGAGGGAAGACGTGGGAAAGAGATCACTGGTGAGACAGAGGAGATCTGGGCACAGTGAGTAAGCTGGTGCTAGAGGAGCAGAGAGTGAGAGCTGGGTTGTAGTAGGATATTAGTGAGGTGAGGTTGTCGGAAGCAAGCTGATTGTGTGCATTAAAGACAACGGAAAGGAATTTCTGTTTGAAGTGGAGGTTGAAATGGAGGTGGGTAGGTAGCCATCTGAGGTTCTTGAGGAGTGGAGAGACATGGACTGAATGTTTTTCTTGTTAAATGATCAGTGCAGCAAAGTGAAGTATGGATCGGAGTGGGGAGAGACAAGAGTATGGGAGGTCAGCGAGGAGGCAGATGCAGTAGTGACATGGGGGAATCAACATTTCCTTGAAAAATCACATACTCCTTTGTGTTTGAAGGGCAGGTGCTACAGTTTTCTTGCAATATGGTAAATAGCTGCAGACTCACAGTGTTGAAACACAAGCCAAGTGGGTTCAAACGTCATAGTTACTGGGATGGGATTCTTAAAAAAATCCTGATCCTAAAGAATACACTTTTGAACACATTCCTATCAGTTTGGCCCCAATGGGCACCCTTGAATTTTGTCGTTCCCCCACCCCTGGGAAGCAGCATGGCCTAAGTGGATAGAGCACAGACCTTGACCTGGAGCAAGTCACTTAACATCTCTGTGCCTCAGTTCTCCTGTTCTTGCTCCTATATAGACTTTGAGCCTCTCGTGGGACAGGGATTTGGTCCAATCTCATTAACTTGTACCTACCCCAGTTCTTAGAACAGATTTTAACACATAGTAAGCACTTAATCCAGGCAATAGAGTGAATGGAGAGAAAGGATGCAGGGTAACCAGCAAGGAGGCTGATATCTAGGCAGTAGATAAGAGTTTGGATGACCATAGTAACAGCATGGATGGAGAGGAAAGGGTGGATTCTAAAAGTGTTGTGAAGATAGGATTGACTGGTAAGACTGAATATGTGTGTTGAATGAGAGAAATGAGTCAAGGATAATGATAAGATTACAGATTACATGTTTATGAGGCAGGGAGGAGAGTGGTGTTGTCTGCAGTTATTGGATCATCTGAAAGAAGTCAGGATTTGGGTGGGAAGATGAGGAGCTCTCTTTCAGATATATTTACCAGGAGGCATCAGTGGAACATCCAAATAATAATGTTCTGAAGGGGTAGAAGTGGCTCAGTGGAAAGAGCATGGTTTTGGGAGCCAGAGGTCATGGGTTCTAATTCTGGCTCCTCCACATGTCTGTTGTGTGACCTTAGGCAAGCCACTTAATTTCTCTGTGCCTCAGTGACTTCATCTGTAAAATGGGAATTAAGACTGTGAGCTCCACGTGGGACAACCTGATTCTCTTGCATCTACCCTAGTGCTTAGAACAGTGCTTGACATAATAGTAAGTGCTTAATGAATACCATAATTGTCATCTTCAACATCAATTGGGAAGTGACTTCCTGCCACTACTCTCTAGGGTGGCTTGGTATCACTCCACTGTCATCTTTCTTGAGAACACTGCTCTCTCCTCTCAGTGTAATTGCTGGAATCTTGACATGCTCAGCCTGGATGCAGGGTTAGAGGAAAATACATGTGCACAGGAAGAGAGAGAGAGTAAAATCCCCTTCTTTCATTCTTTGACTAAGGGTTCCAGCTGATCTTGCTCTCTTTTTGGGAATGAAGAGTTATACTCATGGGATAAAGCCTTCCTCCAGAATGTATACATTCCCCCCTACTGTAGCTTTGACCAAGGGTCTGTCGACAGAGAATTAGATCAGGAGGTGATCAGTGATTCAACACAGAGATTGGAAGAGAAAACCCTGGCATCTTCTTGAGTCCACATTTGGGCCTTGGAAGCCGGGGATCATTGCTGATCAGCACTAAGGTACAGAGAAAGGCAAAACAGGCACCCAGAAATGTTGCCACGTCATACAATATATCTTTCGTATCCATATCATTTGAAAGCACAATGCTGCTGTTGATACAATAAAAGGAAACAAAGCAGGGGACCAGAAGCAGGATGGTCTTGGTGGCACTGATCTCTGAGGAGGATTTGAGTGGGGCTGGTGCTACAAATGTGCTGGACTAATTTACAATGTTGGTGTAGAACCATTTATTCATTCATTCAATGGTATTTACTGAGCACTTACTCTGTGGAGAGCACTATACTAAGCACTTGGTAGAGTATAATACAACAATAAACAGACATATTCCCTGCCCACTAAGAGATTTCAGTCTAGCTGGGGGAAGACAGACATCAGTACATCAAAAGTGCTATGGGTCTGAGAGGGGGAAGGCCCAAAGGGAGCAAGTCAGGTTGATGCAGAAGGGAGTGGGAGAAGAGGAAAGGGGAGGCTTAGTCAGAGAAGGCCTCCCTAGAGTATACGTGCCTTCAAGCCTCCTAGAGGATATGCACCTTCAATAAGGTTTTGAACAGGGGGAAGCAATTGTCTGTAGGGTTTGAAGAGGGAGGGCATTTCAGGCCAGAGGCCTGTGGGCAAGGGGTCCGGGGAAAGATGGGCAAGATCTAGGCATAGTGAGAAGTTTAGCATTAGAACAGTGAAGTGTGCAGGCTGGGTTGTAGAAAGAGTGGCAAGGTAAGGTAGGAGGGGGCAAGGTGGTGGAGTGCTTTAAAGCCAAAGGTGATGAGCTTTTGTTGGGTGCAGATGTGGATGGACAATCACTGGAGTCTTTTGAGGAGTGAGGTGATATGTCCTGAACGTTTTTGTAGAAAAATGATCTGGGCAGCAGAGTGAAATATGGACTGGAGTGGGGAGAGACAGGAAGGCTAGGATGAATGGTTTGATGTAGTAGAGAAGCAGTGTGGCTTAGTGGATAGAGCATGGGCTTGGGAGTCAGAGGTCATGGGTTATAATCCCAACTCTGTCACTTGTCTGCTGTGTGACCTTGGAAGTCACTTAACTTCTCTGGGCCTTAGTTACCTCATCTGTGAAAATGGGGATTAAAAAATGTGAGTCCCACGTGGGACAATCTGATTACCCTGTATCTACCCCAGTGCTTAGAACAGTGCTCTGCACATAGTAAGTGCTTAACAAATATCATAAATATTATTATTATTATTAGCAGTTTAGATGGAGAGGAAAGGGTGGATTTAGCAATGTGGGACTGATGGGGTTTAGTTATGGATTGAATATGTAGGTTGAATGGGAAAGAAGAGTCAAGGATAATGCCAAGGTTATGGCTTGTAAAATAGGAAAGATGGTGGTGCCATATACAGGGATGAGAAAGTCATGGGCAAGCTAGGGTTGGGTGATCAGATAAGGAGTTCTCTTTTGGACATTTTAAGCTTGAGATGTGAAAGGACAATTGGAGATGTCTTGAAGGCAAGAGGAAATACAAGACTGCAGAGAGGGAGAGAGATCAGGGCTAGAGATTTAGATTTGGGTATCATCTGCATAGAAGTGATGGTTGAAGTCATGGGAATGAGTGAATTATCTAAGGGAGTGGGTGTAGATAGAGAATAGAAGGGACCCAGAACTGATTCTCAAAGAACCACCACAGTTAGGGGGTGGGAGGCAGAGGAGGAGTCCATGAAGGAGACCTAGAATGAACTGCCAGAGAGATAAGAGGAGAACCAGGAGACAGTCAGTGCATGGCATGAGAGAAGCAGCATGGCGTAGTGGATAGAACATGGACCTGGGAGTCAGAAGGTCATGGACTTTAATCCTAACTCCATCACTTGTCTACTGTGTGACCTTGGGCAAGTCATTTCAATTCTCTGGACGTCGGTTTCCTCATCTGTAAAATGGGGAATAAGACTGTGAGCCCCAAGTGGGACAGGGACTGTGTCCAACTAGATTTCCTTGTATCCACCCCTGAACTTCATACAGTACCTGGCACATAGTAAGTGCCTAACAAATACATTATTATTATTATTATTATTATTATAACATCTCCAGGAGAAGGGGGTGGACCACAGTTTGGAAAGCAGCTGAAAGATTGAGGAGGATTAGGACAGAGTAGAGGTCATTAGAGTTTGTAAGGAAGAGATCATTAGTAACCCTTTGAGAGGGCAGCTTATTTGGAGTGAAGGGGACGGAAGCCAGATTGGAGTGGGTGAAGGAAAGAATTGGAGAGGAATTTGAGACAGTGGGTGTGTCCCCTTGGCAGAGAGATGTTGGCATCCTCAAGCAGGTCTCTGTCCTGGGTGGTGGTTGATAGTCCAAGCTGGTTAGTGGCCAATGGGCAGAGAGATCTCAGTGTCCTCAGGCAGGTGTCTCTCCCGGACAGTGGTCCATGGTCCACACCGGTTTGTGGTCCCTGGACAGAGAAATCTCAGCGTCCTTGGGCAGGTCCACATAAACATTCTCTACCCAAAACAGGCTTATGTAGCCACTGCCCCAGCTCATGAAGAACACAAAGAAAACATCTTGCCAAGTCTTGGCACTTATAAATGCATTCTTATGGAAAACTACAATGCCAAGGAAACTAGAACAGGATTTTCTACTGTAACCATTAACGGAGGCAGTGTCATTGCGAGGGGCTTCAGTTGCTTTCAAAATATTAATACCTACCAATATGCTGATGGGCTCAAAGAAGATGAAGGAAGGGTTGGTGTATTTGGGAACTTTGGGTTTCAGCTGGGCCCCCCAGGAGTTCCTGAGTCTGATGGGGATGGCCTGGAAAAAACCCAGCAGGAAGGTGGTACAAATGGAAAGGCCCTGAGCAACTCCTCTGATGTATAGAATGACCTGATACCCATCATCCACAATAGTCTTCAACCCAAGCCACCTCAATCCTGAGGCAGTTTGGGTGAGAAGCATCACTGTGTTGGCCATGGTCAAGTGAATGAGGATCTAGGCAGGAAAATGATAATCCTGACCTACAGCATTAGTAGCACTGAGGAGCCAAATCCCAGTCTGAACCAAGAAGAAAATGACTAGGACAAGGACCCTTGAAAGCATAATCTTGATTACAGAGCTTGTAGAGATCCAATAGGGTGCATCAGTATTCAATCCTCAAATACTAGAATGTGTGAATGCAAAGCAGGTTCAAACTTTTCCTGCCTGGGATGCTGGCCAAATCCCTAAAATACTCTCAAATTGAACTTTCTGATAGAATAGCTAAACTGAGAATTTGGGGTTCGTGGTTCAATTTCATGATTACATGGGGATCAGATTCCTAGAAAGAATTCCAAGAGGAGAATGTGTTTAATTATAAGCTTCTGGTATCTATGCTAAAATTAATTGTCACAGTATTTATTCAACACTTCTTATGTGCCAGAGCATCATGAATTGGGGAAAATACAAGATCATCGGGTTAACCATCTTCTCCCATATGGAACTCATGGCTTACAAGGTGGAGAGGGAGTATCTATCATCCTTACTTTATAGATGGAGAAACAGTGATTAAGCGGCTTGTCCACCATCACACAATTGGTTAGAGGGACATCTGGGATTAGAATCTCCACCTATTGAATCATAGCTCTGTGTTCTTTCCATTAGACTGCCCTTCTATTCTCTATCTACATCTACTCCATTGGGGAGCTCTTCCCCGCTCCGAGACCCACAGCACTTATGTACATATCTGCATTTTTAAAAATTTGTATTGATGTCTATCTCTGCTCTTCTAGACTGTAAACTCATTGTGGATAGGGAATGTGCCTTTTATTGTCGTATTGTACTCTGCCAAGTGCTTAGTACAGTACTCTGCACACAGTAAGCACTCAATAAATACAATTGAATGAATGAATAGTTAGTACAGTACTCTGCACACAACAAACCCTCAATAAATACCACTGATTAAATGACTGATTAGTCAACTGGCATGTAAATTACAGTCCATTATATATAACTATAGTCGAGACTTTTTTCATGAAATCTAAAGACTTTCGTTTGGGTGTAACCCACAACTTGTCATAAACACACACACACATACACGTGCAAGTGCGCGTGTGTGAGTGAGTGTGTTAGCTGAGGGGTATATATGTAGGTAGAATTTTTCATTTTGAGTTTGGAAGACAACCTATGGATGGGACGTCTGGGTGTCAGAGCTGCATTATAAATGTCATTGGCTTTTAAGAAACTGCAAAGCAGAGTGTGGTGAAAAAGGACCATCAAACTCCGTACAAACTGAAACTCTATAAGGATGTTGTGGTGTTTACCTTCCAAAATGTCTGGGAGACCTGTACTGACTCCAAAAAACATCCAGTTCCTGAAGTGCTTTCACCAGTGTCCTCTATGAGCCATACTCAGCACCAAATGTTAGGACAGGACTATTCTGATGAGGTCCTAGACTGTCATCAGCTCATCAGTAATGAAGCAATGCTCACAACATAGCTCTCTTAAGCAACATATGTGAGAATAACAATAACAGTGATATTTGTTAAGTGTTTATAATGTGCCACTGTGATGCCCACTTCCACTGGCCCCCACATTTAGGAAAATGAGCCAGAACACTCACTCTGTGGTTCCCTTTGCTGAAGACTTAGTCAAACCAATCAAAGACAAGGATTGGGGAGGAAGTAGAATGTCTAGGATGGGAGAAAGAGGAGACCCTTGGCCATTTTGAGGTGAGAGAAAGTGATCTGTGTGCCTGAGAGAGCAGAACAGGGTCAGGGGGAGCTTGGTCTGTGGTTCTTAAATGAACACAGAACACAAGGAGGGATCGTAGAGGATTCCCTGGAGGCTTGGGGTTTGGTCACTAGGATTCTGGAGGAGCGAGGCTCCAGCCTCTGATGGGAGGAAGAATGTGAGCCTTGGAACACCTAAAGGGAAGTACTGAGTGTCTTGGAAGGGGAAGTAATAGATCCAGAAAAAGGTGGTTTGAACTGGATTTGTTTTGATTCAGCACTGGGCCCTTCCTGTCACTACCCCAGTGTGGCAGCCACCTGCATTGACAGATATTGTAATCACTCTACAGATGCTCGGCAAACCTCCCCATGTTCAGAACAGCTTC
Organism: Ornithorhynchus anatinus; assembly: GCF_004115215.2. NCBI lineage: Eukaryota > Metazoa > Chordata > Mammalia > Monotremata > Ornithorhynchidae > Ornithorhynchus > Ornithorhynchus anatinus. Next base: position 452,088 of record NW_024396936.1, on the reverse strand, counting down.
CTTACTTCCACCCAGCAACAATCAAGAATGCTTGTACTATACCACCTTGACATTAGTAAGAATAATATTTGTTAAGCACTTACTATGTGTCAAGCATTGTACTGGGAAAAATACAATATCACCAGTCCCTGTCCCACATGAGGTTTGAAGTCTGAAGAGTGCAGTTTAAAGTTTTCAATTTGTGTTAGCAACTTGTTAAACTTAATGCCCTTTGGCATATAGCTTCCCACGATCCCAAACAGCCAGATAATATAAAAGGCCTGTTGCTATTGTCCACAGTTATCTGAAAGGATGGCAGGGACAGTCTGGGCCCAAGGGACCTCTTGGCCGGGGATGCCCTTCCCAGTCCAGCCCATTAAGAACCTGAACACTTAATGGGGCTGATCATCCCACAATGGGAAATTCGCAATATCTTTGGGTTGGAATGCTTAAATAGTGCCAGAGATCTCATTGCCCCCATGTTGAGGACTTAACAGATGCAGGATCCGTTGTGTTTGATATTTTTTCTGTATGTTAATAAATGTTTTCTTACTATGATACTGCATATCATTGTTTAGGCCATCAGTAAAGCTGAGTCACGGGCCCCCCTAAGCCTAATCAACTCTACTGGGATGTAACATGATCTAAGGGGAAAGGAGTGAGGATGAATATTTCCCATTTTTAGATGAAGAAAATGGGGTATACAGAAGTCAAATGACTTGCCTGGGGTCTCATAGCAGTTAAGTGGAAGAGTCAGAATTAGAACCCAGGTTTCCCGACTCCCAGGCCCACGGTCTTTCCATTAGACCATACTGCTTCTTATTTAAACATGAAAATTGCACAATGTGAGGTTGTTTAGGGGAATATTGTACCAATTTAGAAATTACAAACATCTTTACCACCTTGACTTAATTTAACATATTGAACATAGATAGCTAGGACCATTTGAAAGAAAGTGAAGTTACACATCCTTGCATTTAAGAAACTTGTTACTTTGAAAATGCATACATACTCAAAAGGATATCCTATAATACTGCGGGGAAAAGGGAAACTAGAACTTAAAAATATATAGAGGAATAAGAAATGAAATGCCCAGACCTTCAGAAAGATGCATTTATTGGTAATAGCAGAGACAATCACTCAGTTATTTATTTATGTTAATGTCTTTCTCCCTCTCTGGATTGTAAGCTCATTATGGGTGGGAAATGCACCCGTTAATTTTGTTGTACTCTCCCAGGTGCTTAGTTCAGTGCTCAGCACATAGTAAGTGCTCAATAAATACTGCTGATTGATTAGTTGGTGTTTGTATGTTAAAGAAGTGAAGAAACTGATTAAATAAAAACATTTTTACATTCTCGGGAATACATTTGATTTTTGGTCATTAACAGGAGACAAATACTTTCCATCAATAAATGATTTTTTATGCTATTTATTAAGCATTTACTATGTGCCAGGCACTGTTACAAGTGCTTGGGAGAGTACCATACAACAGAGTCAGTGGACACATTCCCTGTCCATAATGAGCTTCTGTCTTGAGGGGGATTCTTTAGCTTGTTGGTAGTTTTTGTTGGCAATTAATGTTGAAAGAATTCACTAAGTTGGTTAACACACTGGAAAGTATATTTCAAATATGACAAGAACAACAAAATATGTAAAGATTTTTTCTTGGAAAAAAGTACATTAGTGGTAGAAGCAACATCATTAGAAAGAGTTCAACAGCTTGAAATCATTACTTGAGAGCATTTTCACTAAGATATTCTGGCATTAATAGAGAAACAAAATGCAAGGAGTGCCTCAAAACGAATGCTAGGAGCTCTTTACTGACCAAATTTTGGATCCAAGTTCCAACGATAATAATAATAATGATGATGGTGGTATTTGCTAAGAGCTTACTATGTGCTAAGCACTGTTCTAAGCGCTGTGGTAGATACAAGGTAATCAGGATGTCCCACGTGGGGCTCACAGTCTTAATCCCCATTTTACAGATGAGGTAACTGAGGCACAGAGAACTTAAGTGACTTGCCCAAAGTCACACAGCTAATAAGTGATAAGGTCAGGATTAGAACCCATGACCTCTAACTCCACTAAGCTTCGTAAGTGTCCAAACTTCTCCCTTTAGCCTGGAACATCCTCCCGCTTTGTATCCAGCAGACCACTGCTTTCTCCATCTTCAAAGGTGTTATGAAACCGCAAGGAGACTTTAGGAAATCTTCCCTGATTAATTTCTAATCTTTTCACCTTATTTATCCCAGCTACTGGCACTCTGTCACTTCACAAATTCCATGTCACTTTAAGTACACACGCACACACACATACATTGCATAATTGTACATATCTTTACACTCTTACCTCTAATTCATTTTAGGGTCTGGTTCCTCCACTGGATTGTAAACTCCTTGAAGACAGAGATTTTATCTATTCTCCCAAGCACTTAGTGCAGTGTTCTCCATGGAGTTAGTGTTCAATAAATAATATTGATTAATAGAAACATGTTAAATCTATTACCAGCTAAGGAAAATTAAATAATATATTTGTGTAAGGAAGTCATAGGAAAAACTAGATTCCAAGAAGGTAAACAAAGATATACAATGAAATGCTGGAGTACGTGGGGAAACATGAGGACTCATATCAATATTGAAAAAGAAGAAATCAAGGAATGAAAAAATACTTTTTAAGAAAGGTAAGATATAGTAGGTGGTGTAATTTTTGAGGAGGACCCAAAACAGAGAAAAGTAAAACAGATAAACTTCAGAGAAGAAGGGGAAGAAAGGGAGAGATAGGAGGGACTGAAGAAACAAAATGAAAAATCAAGAAACGATATAAGAAAAATAAGGGAAGTGAATACCAGAAAAGAGGTCATTTTGAGATGAGAATTTGGGTTCAGGGTTAAAATTCTAGCAATAGACATTTTGTCAGGCATTAATGTAGAGAGAGGGAATCAATGCAGAAGGAAGTTCCCAGCTTGGCCTGCAGAAGGGAAACAAAGACTGCAGTTTTAGGGGACCCAAAGATATCTAACAAAGCAAGGTTGAGGAGTGTCCTCCTCCAAAGACATCATTGGGATATTGGATAGGAATATTGCAGTTTCTAGAGCTTTCTTTCTATTCTTTCCAATCTCCATCTCCCCTCCTAATAATCCTGAACTCAAATTCTCTATAGTTAAAGAATAGGGGGAAATGTGGTTTGGGAGTTTTGTAGAAGAGGGAGGACATGGGTGTTCTGGAAGAGGAAGGTCATTTGTGTTCTCCACGAGGAACATTAGAAAAGAACTATTCAATAGGGGTCAATTGAAGGGCTTGGACTAAAAGATCCTTTTTCTAATGAAAACAATAAATAATAGTTATGGTATTTGTTAAGCGCTTACTATGTGTTCAGCACTGTTCTAAGTGCTCAGGTAGATAGAGGGTAATAATGATAATAATAATAAAAATGGTGTTTGTTAAGAGCTTACTATGTACTGGAACTGTATGTTCTAAGCACTGGAGAAGACACAAGGCAATCAGGATGGACACAGTCCCCATCACACATAGGGCTAACAGTCTCAATCTCCATTTTACAGATGAGGTAACTGAGGGACAGAGAAGTTAAGTGACTTGCTTAAGGTCACACAGCAGACAAATGGAGGAGCCAGGATTAGAACCCCTGTCCTCTGACTCACAAGCCCATGTTCTTGCCACTAGGCCATGCTGCTCCTAAATAGTTTCTCCTGTGCAGACTCACTGACTTAGCCTAATCTAGAAGCAGAGAGAAAGTTGGGGAGATAAATTGAGAGGTCAGTTATTCAGAGGCTCCATTCAGGAAGATTTTCTTTTCTATCTCCAACAGCTGTACTGCCACAGATGCATTATGGCTACCTCTCTGATAGTTTCTTCCTACTCCATGTCAGAGCATGACATCTAAGGAGACACTCACCTGGACTGTTCCCCCAGCCTGGTCATGACCAGTGAAGAGCTGGCCATGTCCGAGCCTGATGCTTATATCACCCCTATCCTAAAACAACAACAACAACAACAACAAAAAAACAACTCCCTTGCCCCACAGCTCCTTTCCATTATCATCACATCTTCCTCCTACTATTCCTCTCTAAACTCCTCGAGTTGTTCACACTCTCTGTCTCAAGTTCCTCTCCTCCAATTCTCTCCTTAACCCCCTCCAATCTGGTTTTCTTCCCCTTCACTCCACAGAAACCTGCTTCTCAAAGGTCAAAGATAATTTCTTTCTTGCCAAATCCAACAGCCTCTAGTCCATATTAATCCTCCTTGACCTCTCAGATGCCTTAAACTCTGTCGACCACTCCCTTCTCCTGGAAACATCATTCATTCATTCAATCATATTTATTGAGCTCTTACTGTGTGCAGAGCACTGTACTAAGCACTTGGGAAAGTACAATACAACAATAAAGAGGGACAATCCCTTCCCACAGTAACCTCACAATCTGTGGGGGGGGGGGGCAGAGGTGGGGAGAAAGACATCAATACAAGTAAACAGACATCAATATAAAAAAAAATTACAGATATATACAGATATATATGCTGTGGGGCATGAAGGGGGGAAGAGCAAAGGGAGCAAGTCAAGATGATGCAGAAGGGAGTGGGAGTTAAAGAAAAGTGGGGCTTAGTCAGGGAAGGCCTCTTGGAGGAGGTGTGCCTTCAGTAAGGCTTTGAAGAAGGGCAGATAGTAATTGCCTGGCAGATTGGAAGAATGAGGGCACTCCAGGCCAGAGGTAGGATGTGGGCTAGGGGTCGGCAGCGCGATGGGTGAGATGGAGGTACAGTGAGAAGGTCCATTCATTTATTCAATCGTATTTATTGAGCGCTTACTGTGTGCAGGTTAGCACCAGAGGAGTGAAATGTGAGGGCTGGGTTGTAGGAGAGAAGCAAGGTGACGTAGGAGGGGACAAGGTGATGGAGTGCTCTAAAGCCAGTGGTGAGGAGTTTCTGTTTGATAGGGAGGTGGATAGGCAACCTCGGCTTCACAGACACTGTCCTCTCCTGGTTCTCCTCTATTTCTCTGGCCGCTCATTCTCAGTCTCTTTCATGGGCTCCTCCTCTGCCTCCCACCTCCTAACTGTGGGTGTCCCTCAAAGTTCAGTTCTGGGTCCCATTCTATTCTCTATCTACACCCACTCCCTTAGAGCATTCATTTGCTCTCATGGCTTCAGCTACCACCATTAGGCAGATGATTCCCAAATCTACAACTCCAACCCTGATATCTCTTCCTCTCTTGCAGACTCGCATTTCCTCCTACCTTCAAGACATCTCTACTTGGATATAGTGCTATCACCTTTTTTTAAAATGGTATTTGTTAAGCGCTATTTGCCAGGCACTACATTAAACTCTAGGGAAGGAACAAGCTAGTCAGGTTGGACACAGTCCATGTCCCACATGGGGCTCCCGGTATTAATCCCCATTTTACAGATGAGGTAACTGAGTCATAGAGAAGTGAAGTGATTTGCACAAGGTCATACAACAGACAAGTGACTGAATCCAGATTAGAACCCAGGTCCATCTGACTCCCTGTCCCGAGCTCTATCCTCTAGGCCATGCTGCTTCTCATGTCCAAAATAGAACTCTTTATTTACCCACCCAAACCCTGTCCGCCCCCTGACTTTCCCATCCCTGTAGACAGCACCACCATTCTTCCTGTCTCACAAGCTGGTAACCTCGGTGTTATTCTTGACTCCTCTCTCTCATTCAATCCATCACCAAATCATGTAGGTTCAACCTTCACAACATTGCTAAAATCCATCCTTCCTTTCCATTCAAACTGCTACCACATTAATTCAAGAATTTATCCTATCTCACCTCTTGATCACTGTATCAGCCTCCTTCCTGACCTCCCAGGCTCCTGTCTCTCCCCACTCCAGTCCATACTTCACTCTGCTGCACGGATCATTTTTCTACAAAAACGTGCAGGCCATGCTTCCTCACTCCTCAAAAAACTTCACTGGTTACCTATCTAACTCCACGTCAAACAGAACTCCTTACCATTGACTTTTAAGCACTCAGTCACCTTGCTCCCTCTTACCTCACCTTGCTACTCTCCTACTAAAACCCAGCCCATACACTTTACTCCTCTAATGCCGGTACTCAGTGTTCCTTGATCCCGTCTATCTCACTGTCGACCTCTCACCCACATCCTGCCTCTGGCCTAAAATACCCTCCCTTTTCATATCTGGCAGACAATTAGTCTCCCCAAATTCAAAGCCTTACTGAAGACACATCTGCTCCAAGAGGTCTTCCTTGACTAAGCCCCCATTTCCTTTTCTTCCACCGCCTTCTGTGTTGCCCTGATTTACTCCCTTATTTACCAGCCCTCAGCCCTACAGCACTTCTATATGTATCCATAATTTTATTTGTTTATATTAATATCTGTCTCCCCCTCTAGACTGTAAGCTCACTGTGGGCAGGGAATGTGTCTACCAACTCTTGTTATTTTGTTATATTGTACTCTCCCAAGAGCATAGTACAGTACTCTGCAATAGTAAGTGATCAATTTATATGATTGATTGATGGGATTCCACCAGGGTAGTGGGTATAGGGATGAATGGTGAGTGCGTATGTTCCAAAGGGCTAAGATTACTGTGTGACCTGCTGTTACTGTGACACATTAGGTGAAATTGGCACCTGAGATGTCTCCAGAGAAAGGACAAAGTTATTTCCCTGTTGGAAATCCTCATGCATGGATGATTGAATCATGTAATTGAGGAATTAGCTAAGTGACTAATTATATGGAAAGTGCCAGCTTGAGAAAACATTTCTCAGAGCCTTGATCAAAGGGGCACACTGGCTTTGTATTTATCACAGAATTCAAGTGTTAGATAACAGTAATTGTGGTGCTTGACAAGCATTTACAGCAGCATGGTCTAGTAGATATAGCATTGGCCTGGAAGTCAGAAAGACCTGGGTCCTAATTCTGTCTCTACCACTTGTCTGCTCTGAGACCTTGTGCAAGTCACTTTACTTCTCTGTGCTTCAGTTACGTCATCTGTAAAATGGGGATTAAGACTGAGCCCCCTGTGAGACAGGGACTGTATCCAACCCAATTTGCTTGTAGCCACCCCAGCCCTTAATACAGTGCCTGGCACATAGTAAGTACTTAATAAATACAATTATTAATATTATTACTATGTGCCAAGTATTGTACTAAGCATTAAGTAGATATAAGGTTGAAGAGGCAGCAAGGTATAGTGGATAGAGCACGGGCCTGGGGGTCAGAAGGTCATGGGTTCTAATCCCAGCTCCACCAATTGGAGTCTGGCCTCCTAATTTCTATTATATTCTTAGACTTCCTCTTGTTCCCACTCTTTGTAAATACTTTTGCCTGTAGTTTTCCAACTGATAAATTTGTACACTTATAAAGGGAAGTGACAAAGACATGTACTTTTCCAAACATTTCATATAGTGCCTCACACTCAGTATTTGCTTAATAAATGTCACTGATGATGAGTAGAAAAAAGAGAAGAAAGGAGAAAGAGGAAGCAAAAGCTACAAAATCAGGAGTACCTCCACTTTTCCACCTCAGACCCTCTGACCTTCACCAGGACCTGGAATAGTAATCAGTCAATCAGTTGTATTTATTGAGAGCTTACAATGTGCAGAGTACGGTACCAAGCACTAGGGAAGGTATAATATAACAGTTAGTAGATACGTTCTCTGCCCACAGTGAGCAGGTGTGAGGGGATTGGGGAGGAGAGGGGTGGAGGCAGCAGGTCCGAACCCCTCTGTGTACTGCAGGCCCACCTTGGACTGCAGGGGCAACAACACAGTCTGAATCTCCCTCCCCACACCATGGCAGAGCTCAACCCAAACCACAGTCCAGGGGGGTGGGAAGCTGCAACAGGAGCAGAGGCTCTTTGGGTGGGGTTCCATGTTAGAAGCATCCCAGAGCTTATCTCTCTGCCTTGAAGCCTAAGCCTGAGTAGGACAAGGGAAACAATTGTCCCTATGACATTCAGAACTAACAGTGTAAATGGGATGAACAAGTATTTTAGCAACACTTCACAGTTGAGGCACCTAGACATTAAATGACTTGGTTAAGCTTACCCAGTGGCAGAGTTGGGATTCAAACTTGTACCTCCTCACTCCCACTCCTGTGACCTTTACATTCACTCCTTCATTTGATTGTATTTATTGAGCACTTACTGTGTGCCAAGTCTAGACCATGCCAAAATGATCAGAGTGCAATTCAAGCAGGAGCTGGGTGTGAGTGATTCCACTCATCCCCTATAATAATATTGATAAGTATGATATTTGTTAAGCACTTACTATGCGTCAAGCATTGTTCTAAGCACTGAGGTAGATGCAAGGCAATCGAGCTGTCCCATGTGGGGCTCACAGTCTTAATCCCCATTTTACAGATAGGGTAACTGAGGCACAGAGAAGTTAAGTGGCTTGCCCAAGGTCACAAAGCAGACAAGTGACAGAGCCAGGATTAGAAGCCACATCCTCTAACTCCCAAGCCCATTCTCTTTCCACTAAGCCACGCTGCTTCCTTTACACTGTGAGCTTGTTGTGGACAGGGAATGTGTTTGATGTTATATTGTACTCTCCCAAGTGCTTATTACAGTGTGCTCTGCACACAGTAAGCGCTCAATAAATACAATTGAATGAATGAATGTTTGCACACAGTAAATGCTCAATAAATCTGATTAATAATAATAATATAACCTCAAATGACATCAAGCTCCCATCTGTCTTGGCCCTACCCTATTCACCAGGACAGTAGCAGTGGGCACTCCACAGAACTGCACAAGGATCTACTGCCCAGGAACTGTTGACACTGATTGTGGCTGCCACTGCCACAGAAAGAACTCAACAGCCATAGCACCAAAGCAGTCCAGAGAGTCATGCATTGCTACCGTGGTGACTCTAGAGCTCTGACCCAAGTTTATTCCCCAGTGAACAACCCAGAATCCCCAGTTGGACAGGGAAAAGGTGGGCATATGACCCTATGAGGTCCCAAGGCAGAAGCACAAATACTATCCTTGCTCTGTCCCTGAATGTGTCTGGCCCCTAGTACCCTATTAGGACCAGATAGGAGGTTACAGCAGCCTCTTCTCATTCTCTTTCTCCTTTTGCCGGCAGGGGACGAGGAGTTGAACCTCTGTGTAGACTTCACCTTTGATCCCTTTCTAGTTTTAATGGGAGGGTAACCAGAGACTATCCAAGGGGTTTCACTTGATGGCAGTGGCAGCAGGAGGGCCAGTGAAAAGCCTGATTATGGCAAGCCTGGCTCCATAGGCCCCTCCCCAGAGCCCTAAGATTACTTTCATCTCCAACCCTCAATCACCCCCAAAGAAAGCTGCCTAAGCAATGCTTCTCCAAGATCCATTTCCCAGGTCTGTTGCCACTGGTCATCAGAACAGCACAGTGGAAGTTGCTTGACAACCAACACCAGCTAACCACCTGGCCAGTCATCTTGTCGTACATTGTACAGCCTGTCTGGTTTACAGTTGGTACTGATATGGTATTGGTTGTTCTTATGTCCATTTTTTAAATTTTTCAGCTTCAAGTTTCCTTCCACTTCAGCTCCTGTTGCCGAGTCCCATGTCTGCACCACAGGGTTCATAAAGACTTGGGAGGGGCACACACGACTCTAGAGTAAATGAGCTCAGAAGCCTTAAAGCATCATATGAATTCAGCCTACTTCTCCAAATGGCAGGAGTGTCATTGTCACATTATCCTGTATGTCTTGTGCGATGCTTGTGATGTTATATGTGAATAGTTGTCTGCATGTCATGAAAGCAGTCCCTGGCCACCCTTCCTGCTAAACACACAGGAGTCTTTTTTGATCAATCGAACAGCCTTGCTGAATAAATATAATGTGGTCAAAGAGCACAAGGTGGGATCAGAGAGGATCCTGGGTGTTTAGAGTTCGGAGGCCAGGACTCTGGAGGAGCCAGACTCCTGAACCAGCAGGTGTGAAGAACTTGAGTGCAGGATGCCTACCAGGAAGAATAGAGGGTCCTGGTGGAACAGTATTAGGTCCAGGGAAAGGTGGTGTAACCTGGATTTGCTTTGGTTGTTACCTTACTGAGAATACATCAAGAATTGTAAAGATCCTGGAGCTTGAGGAGAAGTTTCAGGAGCCCAGAAAGCAGCTTGGCCTAGAAGATAGAGCACGGGTCTGCGAGTCTGAAGGACCTGGATTCTAATCCCAGCTCTGCCACCTGTTTGCTGTGTGATTTTGGGCAGGTCATTTAACCTCTCTTTGCCTCAGTTCCCTCATCAGTAAAATCGGGATTAAGACTGTGAGCTCCAGGTGGGCCATGGACTGCTCTAAATTGACTAGCTAGTATCTACTGTATCTACCCCAGCACTTAGAACAGTGCAGTCACATAGTGTTTACCAAATAACATAAACAAACAAACGAACATGATCTGGGAAGCCATGGGTAGGAGCACTTTGTTTGCTGTCTTCTTGCAGCCAACTCCAGGAAAGGGGTGGTAGGCTAGTTTCCGATGACCTCTACACCCTGGGGAAACACCCTAAACCCACAGAGTGGTGGCTGCAAGAGGGTGCAGGGACTTGGGGAACAGTGGAAAGGAGGCTCAAAATCCTGCAGTGAAAGAATATGAAATATGGAAGGGTTTACAATCCAGCAGAGGCTGATCAGGATCTGGACACTTCTGCTGTGACACCAGGGGCTTTTTCATTTGGGATTTAGGGAGGAAAAGCCTCAGTAACATTACAAACCTCCCTTGGGCAGTTATGTAAATAAACTATGACAGGAGTAAACAGGTACAATCACAATTGGGGACTTGCATTGTTAATCCCCATTTGACAGATGAGGTAACTGAGGCCCAATTAAGTTGTGATTTACCCAAAGTAGTGGAAAGGTAATGTAGTTGGGATTAGAACCCACGTCTTCTGACTCCTAGGCTTGTACTTTAACTACTAGGTTATGCTGCTTCTCAGTTGAATTAGTCCAAAAGGGTGTCTGATGGTAATAAACACTATTTTCCTCTTAAACCTGGCTCGAGTATATATTTAGCATCAACACCAAGCACATCTAGCCAAGTAGTGTTGCCTAGTGGAAAGAGCATGGTTTTGGGAGTAGGAGGACCTGGGTTCTGCCACTTATCTGCTATGTGACCTTGAGCAATAATTTTTCTGTGCCTCAGTTACTTCATCCTTAAAATGAGGATTAATACTGTGAACCTGTTTGAGGCAGGAATTGCGTCCAACCCAATTATCTTCTATCTATCCCAGTGCTTAGTACAGTGCCTGGCACAGAGTAAGTGCTTAACAAATACCATGAAAAAAAGTGGAGGACAGATAACACAGAGAGGGTGCTTTTCTTTCCAAAATCAATTCATTTTATTATTGTAAGTTTTGACAAGAAATACAATCCCGTGTCTCACTGCATATATCTCCCCAGGCCAATGAGGATGCTTTGAACAGGTTTTAAACAGGCAGATCTTGGTCTGTTTACAAATCTTAGACTATCCTGTCAAAAGAGAATTCATTGCAACTCTGGTACAATGAAAAAAACCAGTAGTAACCACTAGTGATTGCAAGGTCATTTGCAGGTGTCTCTGTCAGAGGAGGAACATGCCCTCCTCTTCCTGACTGTTTAGGAAGATTATGATGCCTTTAGGAAACAGCATTCTCTGGATACTGTCAGAGTAGGAAGTCAAAAAGTTTACCCCGACCATGAAGCCCCAGTTAGAGTGCAGGCCACTGTTCTCTGGGTTTGGTGTGGGTGTTTGATGTCAACTGTTGGTGTTAACTGCTTGCTCTCCAATGGCTTCTTCCCCACTGCTTTCAAATATACCCATGTCTCCCCTATCCTTAAAAACCCCCTCCCTTGATCCCATCAATCCCTCCAGTTATCTCCCCATCTCCCTCCTACCATTCCTTTCCTAACTCCTTGAGCGAGCTGTCTACACCCACTGTCTCAAGTTCCTCTCCGCCAGTTATCTCCATTACCCCCTTAAATCTAGCTTCCGCCCCCTTCATTCCACATAAACATCCCTCTCAAAGGTCACAGATATTCTCCTCCTTGCCAGATGCAACGGCCTCTAGTCCATACTAACCCTCCTCGACCTCTCAGCTGTCTCTGACTCAGTTGACAACCCCCTTCTTCAGGAAACATTATCTAACCTCGCTTCACTGACAGTGTCTTCTTCTGATTCTCCTCCTATCTCTCTGGCTGCTCATTAATAGTAAGAATTATGATACTTTTTAAGCACTTACTATGTGCCAAGCTCTGTTTAAAGCACTACGGTCAATTCAAGTTAGTCAGGTTGGACATAGTCCATGTCCCACATAGGGCTCATGCTCTTAATCCCCATTTTACAGATGAGGTAACTAAGGCTCACAGAAGTGAAGTGACTTGCCCAAAGTCACAGAGCAAATATGTGGTCAAGTCAGGATTAGAACCCATGACCTTCTGACTCCCAGGCCTTTGCTCTATCCACTAAGCCATGCTGTTTCCCCATTCTCAGTCTCTTTCATGGGCACCTTTTCTGCTTCCCACTCCCTAAGTGGCTGTCCCTCAAGGTTAGTTCTGGGTCCCCATCTATTCTCCATCTACAACTCCCTTGGAGAACTCATTCACTTACATGGCTTCAGCTATCACCTATGTGTCAGTGATATCCAAATCTACAACTCCAGCCCTGATCTTTCTCCCTATCTGCAGTCTTGCATTTCCTTTTGCCTTCAAGACATCCCTACTTGGGTGTCCTCCCTTCACCACAAACTTAATATGTCTAAAATGGAACTTCTTATCTTCCCACCCAAACCCAGTCCTCCCCTGATTTTCCCAGTACTGTAGGCAGCACAGTCATCCTTCCTTTCTCACAAGCCTGTAACCATGGCATTATCCTTGACTCCTCTTTCTCATTCAACCCACATCTTCAATCCATCGCTAAATACTGTCAATTCGACCTACACAACATAGCTAAAATCCACCCTTTTCTCTCGAATCAAACTGCTACCATGTTATCCAATCACTTATCTTATCCCACCTGGGTTACTCCATTAGCCTCTTTGCTGAACTCTCTGCCTTCTGTCTCTTCCCACTCCAGTCCATACTTCTCTCTACTGCCCAGATTATTTTTCAACAGAAACATTCAGAACATGTTTACCCATTCCTCAAGAACCTCCAGTAGTTGCCCATCCACCTCTGCATCAAACAAAAACTCCTCATCATTAGCTTTAAAGCAGTTTATCACCTTGTCCCCTCCTACCTCACCTCTCTACTCTCCTATTATAACCCAGCAGACACACTTTGCTCCTCTAACGGTAACCTTCTCACAGTATCTTGATCTAATCTATATCACCGCCAACCTCTCACTCACATCCTATCTCTGGCCTGGAACATGCTCCCTCCTCATATCTGACAGACAATTACTCTCCTCCCCTTCAAAGCCTTATTGAAGGTGCATCTCCTCCAAGAAGCCTTCCCTGACTAAGCTCTCCTTTCCTCTTCTCCCACTCTCTTTTGCATCACCCTGACTTTCTTCATCCTCCCTCCTAGCACCACAGCACTTAAATGCATATCTATAATTTCTTTATTTCTATTGTCTGGCTTTGTCTTCCCCTATACAAAGTAAGCTTGTTGTGGGCAGGTAACATGTCTGTTTATTGTTGTAATGTACTCTCCCAAGTGCTTAGTAAGGTGCTCTCCATACAGTAAGTGCTCAATAAATATAATTGATTCAATGAATGATTAAATGAATGAATGGTGTGTGTTTTGACCATCAGAGACACAGCCTTTGAGGTAACCACCCTCTTGGGGGGCAGGCAAGAGGGGTTGACATCCAAGAAACTCCCATACACCCAGAAACAGGGCAATCCTTGCTTCCTTCCATCCCTTGACTTATATAGAGAAGCAACATGCCCTAGTGGAAAGAGCATGGACTTAGGATCCAAAAGGACCTGGTTTCTAATCCTAGCTCTGCCACTTGTCTGTCCTGTGACCTTTGGCAAGTCACTTAATTTCTCTGAGCCTCAGTGATCTCACTTGTAAATTGGGTAGTAAAACTTGAGTCCCATGTGGGACATGGACTGTGTCCAATTTGATTAGCTTATATCTACCCCAGTGCTTAGTACAGTGCCTGGCAAATAGTAAGTGCTTAAAAAGTGCCATATCCGTATGCCTCCTCAACCAAGATTATCTTCCTCCTCCCCACTACATTCTTCTCTCTCCCTCTCAGTAAATTCTCTCAATTTTTCCTTTCAAATCTTTGGCCCATATGATGACTCGGTGTGTCTTTTGGCTAATAAATCTGGCAATTCTCAGGGAACAGGATCAAACTCAAACCCCTTTTCTGACTGACCTAATACTGGACTGTACTTATGAAATGCAGAAGTCGGCACACCACCATTCCTCTAGGCTTGAGGACTGGATCCTTCAGGCAGTTCAGTCTCTGACCACATGGGCAAGCACCTTATCTTTCCACTCTGCAGGTCCCTGACAATCTCACTTCAGAACACAAGGAAGAACTGTGGGAGAACAGGCAACTTCCTTGGGATCCTCTGAAGGATCCATGTTGGAAACAGGAGATTGCTTTTTCCATAATGATCTTATTCTCCTATCACTGTAAATCACCAGGAATGGACTAATGGCTGAGAAGGTTGGTGACAAAACCACATGGCTCTTCACTAGCACAGGAGAATTTTCTTTCCTATTAAGTAAAATACTCAACATGACGGACTGTCGCCCACATAGGTGGACATAGAGAGCCACCAGGGCAATGACTCTCTTGGCTGTTCTGACCTCAGGTCTCTGAGGGAGTGGCTCGGTCAATGAAGGTGCTAGACTTGCTGATGGTGTCTATGAAGGACGAACACCATGTAGCCACTGGCCCCAATCATGAAGCCCACAAAAAACAGATCCTATAGAGAAAGCACAACTGCAATTACCAGGGCAGTTTCTGCATTTAGAGAAGCTAATACACAATATTTAAGATCATACATGCCTGGACCTCTGGTGTTGTTTTGGGGACCTCTTATGTGCATCGCTGTGCTTACATCTATCAGGAAACCAACGATCCAAAAGAGAATACAGGAGGGCAGGATGCATTTAGGTAACTGAAGTTTGAGTCTTGTCCACTGGGAGGTGCTGGGGCTTATGGTGATGGCTTGGAAGACACTCAGGAGACGTGGTGCAGATGGATAGGCTCTGGGCCACACGGTAAAAGTAAATGAGAATTTTACACCCGATGTCACCTAGAAGATTTTTCAGTTCCCAAGTTGACATAGTCTCTGGAATTCCATAAGTGAGAAGGATTATGGTGTTAGCCAAGACCAAATCGTCATGGATCATGTCTGAAGAGCTGAGCTTGTGGTTGGCAGACTCTGTGTGGACATAAAACAGGAGGTGGAATCCATTCACTGACATCCCACTGTCAATCTGCAGGAGAATTACAATCACCAAGGAGATCTCACTGGGTTCCATTAAGATGGATCCTCGGTCTGATTCAGAGGATGCCTTCTGCAGAGCACAATGGGAAGAGAGAGAGAAAGAAAAGGAAGAGAAAAGAAAGAGAGCTCACTAGTTTTCATTAAGACATAATACATGGACAGGAATCATATAAATTTAACAGGTTATAAGTAGGAATAAATTAACATGTTCTGTTTATCTATTCTGCATACTCACTTTCTCCTAGAAGGTTATGAAGAATATCAACATGTGTCTCAGGTCATTTGAGTAAACACTTACTGTATGTCAAGTTCTTGTATGCAGACACCTATCTCACTCAGGGCTGACATCCTTTTTCATTCAACCCACATATCCAATCTATTACCAAATCCTGTCAGTCTCATGTTCACAACATTGCCAAGATCTGCCCTCTCCTCTCCATCCAAAGCACTACGTTAGTACAATCACTCATCCTATCCTTCCTAGATTACTGTATCAGCCTCCTTTCTGACCTCCCGACCTCCTGCTTATCTCCACTTCAATCCATACTTCACTCCACTGCCCAGATTATCTTTCCTCCTCAAAAATCTCCAGTGTTGTCTATCCATCTCCGTATCAAACAAAAACTCTTCACTATTGACTCTAAAGCTCTCCATCACCTTGCCCCCTCCTTCCTCACCTCCCTTCTCTCCTTCTACTTCCCACCCTGCACACTCCACTCCTCTAGCACTAACCTCCTCACTATGCCTTGATCTTGCCTGTCTCGCTGCCAAACCCTGGCCCATGTCCTTCCTCTGGCCTGGAACACCCTTGCTCTTCAAATATGCCAGACAATCACTCTTTCCCTTACAAAGCCTTATTGAAGGCACAAGCTGCTCCAGGAGGCCTTACCAGACTAAGCCAAATTATTCCTCAGCTCCCATTCTCTCCCACGTCACTCTGACTCACTTGTTTCTTATCCCACCCCACAGCACTTATGTATATATGTATATAACTACAATTATATTTATTTATATTGATGCTTGTTTACTTGTATTGATGTCTGTCACCCCCCTCTAGACTGTGAGCCCGCCGTGGACAGGTATTGTCTCTATTTTCTGTATTCTACTTTCCAAGCACAAAATACAGTGCAGTGCACACAGTAAGCACTCAATAAATACGACTGAATAAATGAATAAAGGTTAGGGAGGAGGTATTTTGACCTCATTCTGCAGGTGAACAAACGGAGGTTCAGAGAAGTTAACTGATTTAACCATGGTCACACAACATGCCAGTGGTAGAGTTGGATTAGATTCTTGATTCTAAGGTCCATACTTTGTCCACCATTCCATTCTTTCTTCTCAGTAATGGAGGCAGCATTTTGTTCTTATTGTTTTCTCCTGTGAGTCTCCTGATAGTTCATGGGCTATGCTACCTATACTCCCCCATAGCACTTATTTATATATATTTTCTCAATTGTGGACTATACTACTGATATTCCCTCTTAGCATGTATGTATGTACATTTTCTCAGTTGAACCTTCAATTATTTATTTTGCTTATTCAGTTTGTAAATACTTTCATGACTGCCTCCCCCTTGCAGTATATGCTTCTGGTGGGCGTAAAATGTGTCACTTGCATGTGTTATACTTCCTGAACATTGGTACAGTGCATTAAACCTAATGGGTGTTCAAAAAATATTACTACTACTACTGTTACTATTATTATTTTTACTGCTACTGTTAGATGAGGCAATCACTTGGTAGGCTCAATAATGAGGCTATATTTTAAATATTTGTTAAGTGCTTACTATATGCTGTACTAACTGTACTAATTGTACTAACAGCTGTACTAACAACTGGGGTAATAGTAACAATAATTCTATTTGTTAAGCACTTACTATATGCCAAGTACTGTTGTAAGCACTGGGGTAGATGCAATGTTATCAGGTTGGATGCATTCCCTTTCCCACGTGGGGCTCACAGTCTTAATCTCCATTTTACAGATGAGGTAATTGAGGCATAGAGAAGTTAAGTGACTGCCCAAGGTCACACAACAGACATGTAGCAGAGTTGGGATTGGAACCCAGGTCTTTCTGACTTCCAGGCCTGAACTCTATCTAACAGGCCATGCTGCATACAAGCTAGTAGATAGAAGCTAATCAGGTTGGAAAAAGTCCATGTCCCACAAGGAGCTCACAGTCTTAATCCCCATTTTAGAGAAGTAATTGAGGCACAGAAAAGTGAAGTGAGTTGCCCAAGGTCACACAACAGACAAGTATCAGAGCTAGGAATAGAACCCAGGTCTTTCCGACTCCCAGGCCTGTGCTTTATTAATTAGGTAATACTGCTTCTAATGTCTCAGTGTCACTGCTTATTCTAGGTGAGTAACCAGGAAGAGCTTTGTAGATTTGGAGGGAAGAAAAAAATATTTCTGCCAAAAAAAATAATTCAGTAAGAAAACTAATATGACTCATGCAAATTTCATCTGTTTGGGAACACTTCCACCCCGCTTCTACAGAACTGAATCCCCTATTTGGAGTGTCTTACGGTCAGTTCAAATGACACTGTGTATACTTTGTTCATCTCACTATGACCCTTACAGGCGGTGACACCGGTCCTCATGTACACTCAATCCTCTTCCTATCTGTTCTGTCCATCCAGGTCCTGAGGTGGCAGGTCCAGTCATGAGTGTCCCCCATCTAACAGAGGTCGTGGGCTCTAATCCTAGCTCCTCCTCTTACTAGCTGTGTGACATTTGGCAAGTCACTTAACTTCTCTGTGCCTCAGTTACCTCATCTGTAAAATGGGGATTAAGACTGTGACCCCCAAGTGGGACAACTTCATCACCATGTATCTACCCCAGCGCTTGGCACATAATACGTGCTTAACAAATGTCATCATTATTATTATTACTATTATTATTTATTCTAATTCTTGTCTCCCTCTCCATTCCTCCCAGCCAGCTCCTGAGCTGGAGATACAACCCAGACATTCTTGTTATGACAGTGTCAAACAACTTCCACCCATACACCAAACCCTGCACAGAGATTCCCTGCCTCACTGTGAATAATCCCCATTCAGATGCCCAAACCTGAAACCCAATGAAAGAGAGAATGGCTACCTCTTACTCACCTGTCATCATCACTTCTCCTGGCTGGAAGGGCAGCTCACAGTCAGGCAGTCTATGGCAGAACAAGGTTGAAACAGCATTTATCAGCTTTCTTCTCTCTCCTCTCTCTCGAGGAGTGATCAGAGTGTGCTTCAATCAATGAATGAATCGCTAAGCAATAATCCACTCTGACATTCCAAAAGGGAACATTTCTTCCCAGATACCCCTCCTGACTGCTAACAATCTGGGACTAGATACTTTCATTAGCTTTTCCCCACAATGTGAACTTGTTAACTGACATATTAGAGGTGCTCTGGAGAGACAGAGACTCATTGGTGCCAAATTGAACAATTTCTGAAAATGTTCCAGTTCCTTTGCAGCTCTTCCAGGAGCCATCTAGCTACACTTGGAGCATCAGCCTGGGAGTCAGAGGTTGGGTTCTAATCCTGCCTCAGCCAATTATCAGCTGTTTGATTTTGGACAAGTCACTTAACTTCTCTGCCTCAGCTATCTCATATGTAAAATGAATAAGACTGTGAGCCCCACGTGCAACAACCTCATTACCTTGTATCTACTCGGGAGCTTAGAATAGTGCTTGGCACATAGTAAGTGCTTAACAAATGCCATAATAATAATAATTCTTCTTCTTGTTATTATTATTATGGCTGGGGATACTCCTGCAGCACAGTCCCTTGCTAGAAACTTTCCCAGCCATATGTCCTTTAATATTCATTCATTCAATCAATTCATAAATTCTATTTGTTATTAATGATGTGTTTATATCTGTAATTCTATTTATTTATATTGATGCTATTGATGCCCATCTACTAGTTTTGTTTTCTGTCTCCCCCCTTCTAGACTGTGAGCCTGTTGTTGGGTAGGAAATGTTTCTTCTTCCCCACCTTGCGCATCTTGAGGATTCTGCCAGATCCTGTTCATCATCTGGTTCATTCTGGGAACTGAAGCTCCTACAGTTCCTGGTCCTCTACACTCTGGACATTAGGGTCATATCTACTGTCCACTGTCTCTGTTCATCTCCCTCCTTCCCTTTTACCTTCTTTGCCTCCATCTTTTCCTGTCTTCACTTCCACCTCCCTTATCTCTTCTCTCTCTCCTTCACTACCATTCCCTCCTTCTGCCCCTCTTTGCCAAAGACGAGCTTTCAAAGGATCATGAAGTCCAGGGTGTGATCCACAACCCCTCTAGATTCTAAGCTCATTGTGGGCAGGAAATGCTTTTGTTTATTGTAAAAGCAGAATGGCCTAGTGCAACAAACATGGGCCTGGAATTCAGAAGTTCATCAATTCTAATGCTGCTCCTCCAGTTTTCTGCTGTGTGACCTTGAGCAAGTCACTTCTCTGTGCTTCAGTTACCTCATCTGTAAAACAGGGATTAAGACTGTGAGCCCTATATGGGACAGGGACTGTGTCCAACCTGATTTGCTTGTATCTGCTCCAGTGCTTATTAGTGCCTGGCACATTGGATAGAGTGCTTAACAAATACCATTATTATTATTATTATTATTATATTGCACTCTCCATGAGTACAGACTGAGAAGAGTACTTTGCATACAGAAAGCACTCAACAAATACAATCAAATGAATGAATGAGTGTATCAATATTTTGTCCTCAGTCTATCCCCTATTGATAGAGCCACATGCTGTGATCTGGGCATTTCTGATTTTGGAGAAAATACAAACTGAATTTGCTCATCCTTAAAATCTGATCACCAAATGGCCTCCTGAGCAGGTGTGAAGTGCTAACACTAGGAAGCAAGGAATCCCAGTGCCAATAAGGATAGGATTTGAATCTATGTGTGCCATGTATAGGATTATCAAGCCATCATCCTAACCACTCCCCACCCCATCCACCCTAATGAGACATGCTATTTGTCTTTACAATGTCACTGCTTATTACCCTTCCCTCCTCCCTGACCCACAGCACTGTTTATAAATACATTCTATTTATTTATATTGATGCCTCTTTACTTGTTTTGATGTCTGTCTCCCCCCACCCCCTTTAGATTGTAAGCCCATGTGGGCAGGGATTGTCTCTCTTTACTGCTGTATTGTACTTTCAAGTGCTTAGTACAGTGCTCTGCACACAGTAAGCACTGAATAAATGGTATTGAATGAATGAATGAGTGAGTGAATGAATTAATTAATTAATGGCAGTGCCAAGAGGAGGCCTCAAGGCCCATTGTCTTGCTGTTGCTCGCACTCTGCATTGAGGATCAGAGAGCACAGAGCAGTACACATTAGAAGTTTCCATTTTGTAGGAGCAGAAGAAGAAGACAATGTAGCATAGGGAATCCCTGGCAACGAGTTGGATGCTGCCAAACCACATGCCTGGCTCATCCCTGGTTCCTGCAGAGACCAGCTCTCCATCCCACTCTCCCTGGCAAATATCTTTAGTATTACCTGTCCAAGTTCCTGCTCTGAAAATATGGCAGCCTGGCAGTGTGTTTCAGTTTGAGCAAGAACATTCCTCAAGAGAGAAAGTGAGTTCTCTACCATTTCCTGAGAAGATGGACAGGTCTTGGGCAGGGGGAAGGGAAAGGAAAGTAGAAGGTCGTGAACAAGCTGAGTAGGGAAACAGTATGGTCTGGATTTCCCCTCTTCCACAAGCTCTCTGTCCTCCATTGCAGCACTTATGTTGGTTCTACAGCTGTATGTGGAGGCCATATCCTGACACTGTTGTGAGATACTGTTGCAAGCCACATAGATGGCAGCTGCAGCGCTGGCTCTGCTGCTTTTAAAGGCTCAGTGTCTCCCTTGGTGGGACATCTTGACCCTCATGGTCCCTTGGGTTCAGGTCCTGCATCTTACGGATTAGAAAATCCAGGTCTTCTGGCTCCCAGGTCTATTATTTTTCCATTAGTCCACCCTTCTTCCCAACAGTGAGGTGAAAAGACCAGCTGTCTCTCCCTGTAGACTGTAAGCTTGCTATGGCCAGGGAACATGTCTACTAATTCTGTTGTATTGTACTCTCCCAAAGGCTTAGTGGAGTGCTCTGCACATAGTAAGCACTCAATGAGTACCACAGATTGATCGATTTAGAATACGGAAATGTATGATTTGAAGTGTCATGGGAAAGGAAAATGGGAAGAGAGATGATTTAGTGCTGGAAAGTAAATTTATGTTTCTGTTCATAGAGAGAAATATTAGCTGGAGGTTTGTGCAGAGTGGATAGTCATTAGCAAAATAATGTTTTAGAAAAATTATCTGAACAGCAGAGTGAAATATACAATTAAGAGGGGAAATCCTGATTGCCAGGAGATCTTTAACTCTCCAACTCTCCAACTCTGGTCTTACCCCTAGCAAAGGGTCTGGGCAGGAATAATCAATCAATCAATAAATAAATTCAGTACTATTGAATGAGCACCTACTATGTTCAGTGCACTGTACTAAGCACTTGGAAGACTTTAAAAGAAGTAGTAGACATAGTCCCTGATCTCAAGGATTTTACAATCAAGTTGAAGAGACAATACTAAAATAAATTACAGATAAGGCGAAGCAATAAGTTAAAGATATGTACCGAAGAGCTATGGGGCTAAGAATGCATGTATGTAGGGGAGAAGTGCCAAAGTAGGAGTTGGGGGGATATAAAGTGGGGAGAAGAGAGATTAATCAGGAAGGCCTCCTGGAGGGGATGATATTTTTAAAAGTTCTTTGAGGATGGTCAGTGCAGTGGTCTGCAGGATTTGAAGGGGGAAGAAATTCCAGGTAGGAGTCCGGAGGAAGCAACAGTGACAGGTCAGTGACAGTGGATAGACCTTGATATGGTGAGATTGACTTGAAGGGAATGCAGTTTGCACGTCTTGGGAAGCAGTATGGCCTGGTGGATAAAGCAACGGCTTGGAAGCCAGAGAACCTGGGTTCTAATCCTGTCTCCTCCCTTTGCCTGCTATGTGACCTTGGGCAAGTCTCTTAACCTATCTGTGCCTCACTTTCCTCCACTATATAAGAAGAGTAGACAGGATTTAGCAACATGAATATGAGGGATAAAGGAGAGGAAGGAGTCCAGGATAATGACTGGGGTATAGACTTAAGGAAATGGAAGGATGGTGGTGTTGTCATTTTGGGATGGGAAAATTAGATGAAGGAGGGGATTTAGGACAGATCATGTGGAGGCCAGTTTTAGAGTTCTGAGGCTCCAAAAGAGCACCCATGTAGAAAGAACTTAGAAGAGGAAGGTGTGCACCTTGTCAAACTATGACTTGCTAGCCTCCAGCTCCATGACAAACACTTTTGTTGTTTGGATTCCTCCATTTAAAACATCTATGTCTACCACTCCAGTCCCCTCCTCTGATTGGCTCCCTGGACCAGAATCTGATTGGTTGACAAATCTGCATGTAGAGTGTTTGCCATGATCTCACTAGGAGAAAATCTAAGCACTCAGTCTCTGTTGTGTATCTGATACATGTCCACTACCCTGGACACTATCTCCTGCCCATTTAAAAAGCTACTTGTCCTCAACATCCCTGTGACAGTTACCTAGACTAGTCCCACACTCAGACAAAGTGGGAAGAAGAAACTGTGGAAATTACTAATATAAGAAGATGGGAAAGAAGGTCAGGGACCAATTAGTTGTGGGAAGAGATCCCTCAGCCATTTTGGGACCAACCCACTAACCTCCTCACTGTGCCTCGTTCTCGCCTGTCCTGCCATCGACCCCAGCCCACATCCTACTTCTGACTTGGAATGCTCTCTCTCCTCACATCCGCCAAACTCTCTTCCCCTCTTCAAAGCCCTACTGAGGGTTCACCTCCTCCAGGAGGCCTTCCAAGATTGAGGCCTCCCTTTCCCTCTGCTCCTCCTCCCCTCCCCATTGTCCCTGCTCCCTCCCTTTGCTCTTCCCCATCCTCTCCCGATAGCACTTGTGCATATTCATATGTATTTACTACTCTATTTTAATAATGTGTATATATCTGATTTTATTTATCGATTTTGATGGTAGTGATGCCTGTCTACTTGTTTTGTTTGTCTCCCCCTTCTACACTGTGACCCCGTTGTTGGTGTGACCCCATTGTAGGGCAGGGATTGTCTTTATCTTTTGCTTAATTGTACTTTCCAAGCACTTAGTACAGTGCTCTGCAAACTGTAAGCACTCAATAAATACAATTGAATGAAGAAATATTCTCCTTGTTGGATTCCAGAATTTAAGATTCTAGAGGAGGGGAAAAAATGTATAGATAGTTCTAGCCTGGCATTCATAAATCCAGAGAGAAGAATTCAGAGAAGGTAAATTTCTCCCTCTGTCCTGCAACCATGTTCCCTGAGGGAATCGGCTACAATGTAATGGATCTGGAAGAGACCAGTTCATGTTTCCTTGCAGTCATTCCCCAAACCAACAATACCAGGATAATGAATGAGTAAACACCCAACATGACTAGTTGGTAGACAGAGACAGCATATCCAGAGGTCTCTGATGTAGCCCTGGGGGCCATGTTGGAGGCAGAGACAAGAGGGTGTTAAAACAACAAAGGTAAGTGTGCTGTCCTTCCTGTTTGTTCTTCCCTATAGCCTCTCTCCATTTCATCCTCTATCTCTCTCTCCTCTTCCTTTCAGACCTACACTACTTCTTCCACTCCTGTTCCCCCATTACATGAATAGTTGCCCTGGCCTCCTTCTCCCTATGCCCCGGCCTCCATATCCCTATGCCCCAGTTTATGATTCAGCCTCATATCTGAGTCCTTCCCCAAGACCCGAGAGGGTTAGACCCAGCAGAGGCATTCTTACAAATGGAATGGTGCTGGGAAATGAAGGGCCCTTTCTCTAAAATTAAAGCCCCAACCAATATTTGTTGTGGTTTTTTTTCTGATCTCATGTCTCTAACCAATGGCCAATGGTATGTTTCACCCTTCATATTCATTCATTCAATAGTATTTATTGAGTGCTTACTCTGTGTAGGGCACTGTACTAAGTGCTTGGAATGTACAATTCGGGAAGAGATAGAGACAATCCCTGCCCAATGATGGGCTCAGTCTAAATGGGGGAGACAGCAAAGCAAAACAGAACAAAACAATACCAGACAACATCATCAAGATAAAGAGAATCAAGGAGATACACTTCATTAACAAAATAAATAAGATGCACAGCATGGCAGACCCAAATACAGGCTGCAGACACTGTTTTCTTTAAGAATTTTGCTAGAGAAAGACATTTTGATACCAGGGAGGAGGAACCCAACTTTTTCACAGGAAGGGAGATGTGACCCTTTAACTCAACCTCAATAGATTGTTTAATGAAAAACTGGGGAGAATAGATCATAGCAAACTATCTTGCTGAGACCCAAAGCACCATTCCCAGCAGGGATTCAGAACTGTATGCCCTATGTGGGACAGTGACTGGGTCCAACCTGATTAGTTCATGTCTACCCCAGAACATTTTATTCTACCTTATCTTTACCTCAAATGGTGAGGACTGGCAGCAGTAATGGGGGTAGGGGTGGAGGAGCAGGTTGGCAGTCTGGAACCAAGCCCAATTCCCTGGGTCGGCACTCAGAGTATCTCCACTGGGAAGCCTGGCAGTAGTGGCCAGGGTAGCAGTGAACCAGCTGGCCGACTTTGTTTCTCAGTCAACTGGCCTAAGATTCTGTGCATCTAACCCACTTAAACCTCACTGCAGCACTGTCAACAGAGGTAGGCCAGCTTTCTGATTGCATGGGATTCTCCCCACCCTCTTTAACTTCTCAAACAGGAAGTGCAGGACAGAGGTGGGCGAGTAGATCAGCTGCAGGGTTCTCACCTATTTGTCCAGGGACTCAGGATGCCTGTCCAGGAATTCCAGCAATACCAGCAATGGTCAGAGGTGCAGCAGCAGGTCAACTACAAGGGCAGTTCTTATAATTATTAATAGGCCTAGACGGCTGCTGTGGGCCTTAGGGAGTTTCACTGGGAGAGTCCTGGAAGGATTTACCTGGGCAGGGATGGACTGAAAATCAGGTAGCCTCTCCATCCCTTCAGGCAGAAACTCAAGTTATCCCTCCTCAGGAAGTCTGGCAGCAGTAATGGTGAAAGCTGCCACAGGTCTGTTCACTGGTGTTTCTCACAATGATCAGAGATATAGCTCTACACCTTCGGAGTGAGCTCCACTGGACTTATCCTTGGATCCTGCCATTAGGGAGGGAAAATCAGACTGTAGTGGAACAGCCAGTAGCGGGCCAGAAAGCCGGAAGAGGGCGGGAGATGTGTTAGCTGCCAGCTCTGAGTCACCATGGGGGATAGCTGTTTCAGGCCTGTTCGCTCAGTGACTTACAGCTACAGGCCTCCAAATGAAGCACTCCCTATCTCTCCCAGAGTGCTGAGCAAGCAGAGCCCAGCTTCCAGCTCCAGACCCCTCGAAGCAAGCATTCCCTGCCAACTCACAGCTCCCTGGAATTTAAATACATGAAAAACAATGCCAAGCCTTATCATAAATGACTTCCTTCCCTGACTAAGCCCTCCTCTCTTCTTCCCCCATTCCCTTCTGTGTCACCCTGACTTGCTCGCTTTATTCATCCTCCACCTCCCAGCCCCCCAGAACTTACATATATATCTGAAGTCATTTATATTAATGTCTGTCTCTCACCCCCTAGACTCTGAACTCATTGTGGGCAGGGAATGTGTCTGTTTATGGTTATACTGTACTCTTGCCAAAAGCTTAAATTGTAATTTGCACAGAGTAAGTGTTCAATAAATATAATTGACTGACTGATTGCCTGATTGCTAGGAAAGGATGAGGAAGTGGACGTTCCTCGACACAAATGGCTGCCACACATGTGTTAGAGGGAAGGGCGACTTGAATCCTGTGTGGGGATTATATTGCTGAAGTCTCTTAGAAGCAGCATGACCTAATGGAAAGAACAAGGGCCTGGAAGCCAGAGGACCTGGCTCCTAATCCTGGTTCTGCTATATACCTGCTGTGTGACCTTGGGTAAATCACCTAACTTCTCTATGCCTCAGTTATCTCATTTGTAATAAGGGGATTAAGGCTGTGATTCCTATGTGGGACAGGGACCGTGTCCAATCCAACTATCTTCTATCTACCCCAACACTTAGTTCAGCACCTGGCACAAAGTAAGCTATTAACAAATATCATAAAAAGTAATGAAAAAGATGTGTTCCATCTTAAATGCTTAGAAAAGTGGCCATCTTGGAAGAGTCAAGAGATAATTTGTCACTTTCCCCCCATTCCACCTTGAGGTAAGAATTTATATCATCTACCGTTTGAAGCTTGTTATGGAAAGGGAACCTGTCTACTAATTCATTTTTCTTGTATTCTCCCAAGTGCTTAGTACAGTGCTCTGCACATAGTAAGCCCTCAATAATAAGATGGATTAATTGAAGCTTGCCTTGTTCTATGGTACCTGCAAAAGATGTCACCCTTCCTGCCACTCCAGTTACCTTCAAATTGCCCTGTACAGTACAGGATCCAAAACCTCAGTAAGTACCTGCCCTAACCAAATCAGGGGAAATCACTGAGAGAGAAAGTGGCTTGTTTGGGACCCTATGAGGAGGAATCTATGTTGGAAGCAGCAGATTCCCTTTTCCAGAACATTCTCATTCTCCTGTCACTATGAATCACTAGGCATGGACTTAAGGCTGCAAAGGTGTGTGCAAAAACCATGTGGCTATTCAGCAGGAGAGGCGACTTTTCTTTCATGTTCATTATAATATTCAGCATGACTGACTGTCGCCCATAGAGGAGGACGAAGAGAGTCACCAGGGCAATGACTCTCTTGGCTGCTATGACTTCAGGCATCACTCTGGGGGAGTTGCTTGGTTTATGAAGGTGCTGGACTCGCCGGTGGTGTCTGTGCAGGACAAACACCATATAGCCACTGGCTGTACTCATAAGCCCTACAAAGACCAGATCCTGAAGGGAAAGTGCAACAGCATATACCAGGGTGGTGACTGCACTGAGACTAAGCCTCGAGCAGTATTTATAATCCATTGGGCTTTGAAGACTGCTGCTGTTCTGGGGACCTGTCATGTTCATCACTCTATCAAACTCTACTAGCATATTGAGGATCCAGAAGAGGATACAGGAGGGGAGGATACACTTGTATAATTTGACTTTGGCTCCTGCCCACCTGGCAGTGCCAGGACTGATAGTGATGGCTTGGAAGACACTCAGGAGGCAGGTGGTGCAGATGGCAAGGCCCCGGCCCACTCGATAAAAGTAAAAGAGGATTTTACATCCAACATTGTTTAGGAAATTTCTCAGACCACATACTGACATGGTCTCTGGAATTCCAAGTGTGAGAAGTGCTATGGTATTGGCCAGAGCTAGGTGGGAAAGAATTAAGTCTGAGGAGCTGAACTTCTGACTGGTGGAGACCATATGGGTATAGAAGAGGAGGAGGAATCCATTCACTGAGACTCCAGTGCTGATCTGTAGCAGAAACAAGATCCCAAAAGAGATCTCAGTGGCATCCATTGTCTTGAATTTTCTTTTAGACCCAGAGAAGGCCACTTGCAGAGCAACCTGGGTGGGAGAAAGAAAAGAGAGACAGCGGGAGAGAGTCCACTGAAACATTAATCCATTAGTGAAAATGGATTTCATTTACACATTGACACAGTTAAAAACATTCCATGTTTTTAAACCATTCTGATAGGATGCTATCATTTTGTTCCAATTCCCAAGAAAGAACTGGTAAACATTATATTAGGGCTCAATAATGAAGGTGGTATTGCCCTGTGATCACTTCCTCACATGAGCATCTTCATCTGCCAAGGATCTGGACTGATACTGCTAATCTGAGCCCTCCTGGGGTGGGCTTCTTTGGTGAAATGTATGTCATGGTTTCATGACTATTTATTTGCACTTTTAAACCAAAGAGTGCAAGGGTCATTGTTATGTTTTTTCCTGAGTAATTTGTAACCAATTAGTCAATGGGATTTGAGTGCTTACTGTGTGTAGTGCACTGTACTAAGCAGTTGGGAGAGTACAATCCAATAAAGTTGGTAGGCAAGTTCCTTAACCATAATGAGCTTACAGTCTAGATATGAGCTGATAAAAAATACACCTCTTCCAAAAAAACTTCATTTGAAAAATCACACTTGCTTTGCATAGATTTCAGGCCAGATTTGGGACTTTATCCCACCTGCCCTTTCAACAATTTACTATGTGAATGGTTGCCTATCAACCTCCACATGAAACAAAAACTTCTCACTCTAGGCTTCAAGGCTCTCCATCAACTTGCCCCCTCCTACCTCTCCTCCCTTCTCTCTTTCTACTGCCCACCCCACACCCTGTGCTCCTCTACCGCCCACCTCCTCGCCGTTCCCCGTTCTTGCCTATCCCACCATCGACCCCTGGACCACGTCCTCCCGCGATCCTGGAATGCCCTCCCTCCTCAGCTCCGCCAAACTAATTCTCTTCCCCTCTTCAAAACCCTACTTAGAGCTCACCTCCTCCAAGAGGCATTCCCAGACTGAGCTTCCCCTTTTCCCTCTGCTCCCTCTGCTCCCCCTCTACTCCCTCTTCACTTCCCCTCAGCTAAGGCCTCTTTTGCCCCCTTTCCCTCTGCTCCTCCCCCTCTCCCTTCCCCTCCCCTCAGCACTGTGCTCGTCCACTCAACTGTATATATTTTCATTACCCTATTTATTTTGTTAATGAGATGTACATCACCTTGATTCTATTTATTTGCTATTGTTTTAATGAGATGTTCATCTCCTTGATTCTATTTATTGCTATTGTCTGTCTCCCCTGATTTTTGTCTGTTTCCCCTGATTCGAGTGTAAGCCCGTCAAAGGGCAGGGACTGTCTCTATCTGTTACCAATTTGTACATTCCAAGCGCTTAGTACAGTGCTCTGCACATAGTAAGCGCTCTATAAATACTATTGAATGAATGAATGAATGAATGAATGAATGTGATCAGAGGTTCATATGGCACAATACAAACTACACTCTGCACTGAGCCCTGTTCAGTGGTAAATCTCTCTTCCCCCTGTAGAAAGCTATATCACCCCACCACTCCTATCTTCCCATTGGCTCAAATCTATGATAGGGTCATGAAGAAAAAAAGAGCAGTTGTCTATGTGATCAAGATCTGGAATTTGATGAATCATTTCATGGTCAGGGGTTAGTATTCTGTGTGTGACTGTTGTTCTCAGAGAAAGGATCGGGTAGAGACATGAAAAATAGCATCTGGGGATTTAACGCCCGTGGCTTGGCCTCAATTAAGAAATCCAGTTTCTTAAAGAAGGCTTCCTTTTGGGAACTGACTTGCTTGGTAATACTGTAAGTTGTCATGGAAGCCATGATGAATATCTATTATTGCTGGAGGACTCAGGAGTTGAGGGGTGATGTTGAGAAGCGTGGAGTCTCACTAAAACACAAGGGCAGGAATGACAGAGGAGATGAATTGGTTAAAACCTGCTTGGGTCCTCTCTCCATCAGCACTCAGTGGGGTTAGGAAAATCAACAAGAGATTCATACAACCAGGGTTTGGGACAGGATAAAGGGATGGAATCTGAGGCTGAGTTATATAAGGAGGGCCATCTTAAGTCACACCCATGGTCCATCCAGTCTACAATTTTATTTACAACAATTACTCCAGAGATAATTGGAAGAACTCTATGGCTTCTTTTTCAATGTCCAACACCAATCTACTATCACCAGTTTTTCCCCATAATAATCCAATATGGACAAAGGGATCAACACTTGAGACTGAGTTGAGAGAGTCAGTTCTCCACTCTTATGGAAATTTCCCATTCCTATGATTTGAAAGGTGTTTCTACAGGAAAGATACCACCCCCCCCCCATATTGACACCTGTGGTTGGGTCTGTCAACGCCTTGCACTTGGAGAGACATGGAGGGTGAAGCCAAGAATCCTGGCCACTGAGCAATGACAGTAATAGAAAACATCCTAAACATGCTTGGCATGCACCCTAAGCATGCCAAGACCATGGTTGGGACTTTAAGGTTAATGAAAATACCCCTGAACCACAGATTGGTGAGTATGACTTTACCAAACTCACACCTCTCTTCACTGATCTTTTAAAGTAGATCCCAGATCTGAGTTGGGAGAGAGTCACATAGGCTGAGTAATGGGGTTAGGGGGACACAGTCAACTGATGTTGTGCTGCAAGACCCTCAGTGAAGGAAGGGGCTCAGAAGGAATGGAGAGGAGACAATGGTAGAGTAGGATAAGAGACAGGATGAAGAGGGAGTGCCCTCTCGGGGACGCACCTGGGAAGTTTCCAGTACTCTACCAGTCTCGGCTACAGGAGGAAGAGTCAAGCAGAGGACTAACCATTCCATTTCTAGCTTAGGCAGTAGCTAGCAAGTGGAAGGCAATCTGCTACAGGTCAAAGGTCACCCATGCTGGGCAGCAGAGGCATGGGAGAGACTCGAGGGTGGAGACTCGAGTTCATTCATTCATTCATTCAATCGTATTTATTGAGCACTTACTATGTGTAGAGCACTGTACTAAGCACTTGGAATGTACAATTCGGCAACAGATAGAGACAATCCGTGCCCAACAATGGGATCACAGTCTAAACGGGGGAGACAGACTACAAAACAAAACAAAACAGAACAAAACAAAACAAAACAAGTATTCTGGAGTAAATATCATCAAGATAAATAGAATTATAGATATATACACATCATTAACAAAATAGAGTAATAAAATATATATACAAATATGCACAGTGCAGTGGGGAGGGGAAGGGGGAAGAGCAGAGGGCAGGAGAAGGGAGGATGGGGAGGGGAGGAGGAGCAGAGGGAAAGGGAGGGCTCAGTCTGGGAAGGCTTCCTGGTGGAGGCGAGCTCTCAGTAGGGCATTGAAGAGGGAAAGAGAGTTAGTTTGGCAGATAATAACGTTGGTATTTGTTAAGCGCTTACTATGTACAGAGCACTGTTCTAAGAGTTGGGGTAGATACAGGGTCATCAGGTTGTCCCTCATGAGGCTCACAGTCTTAATCCCCATTTTACAGATGAGGTAACTGAGGCACAGAGAAGTTAAGTGACTTGTCCACAGTCATACAGCTAACAAGTGGCAGAGCCGGAGTTCGAACCCATGACCTCTGACTCCCAAGCCCGTAGTCTTTCCACTGAGCCACACTGGAGGGAGAGCATTCCAGGTCAGTGGTAGGATGTGGACCAGAGGTTGACAGTGGGACAGGCGTGAATGAGGGACCATGAGGAGGTGAGAGACAGGGGAGCAGTGTGTACAGGGTGGGCTGTAGAAGGAGTGAAGGGAGGTGAGGTAGAAGGGGGGAAGGTGATGTAGAGCTTTGAAGCCAAGAGTGAGGAGTTTTTGTTTCATGCAAACGTTGACAGGCAACTACTGGAGATTTTTGACGAGGGGAGTGACATGCCCAGAGTGTTTCTGTAGGAAGATGATCCGGGTAGTGGAATGAAGAATAGACTGGAATGGGGAGAGAAAGGAGGATGGGAGGTCAGAGAGGAGGCTGACACAATAATCCAGTCGAGATATTGTGTGGAAGGTGGCACTGGTAAACCATTTCCATATTTTTACCAAGAAAACTCTACGGGTACACTACCAGAATGATTGCAGATGGAGAGTAGGGCATTCTGAGAGAGATGTGTCCTTGGTGTCGTTACGGGTCAGAAATGACTTGATGGCATAAGACAAGAAAAGACAAGAAGAGGGAGTGGAGATTGGAGGAGAGATGGCTACAGACAGATAGGGCAGGGCACTGACCTTCGCTGCTCTGCTCCCTGTTGCCTTCTCTGCCTACAACAGGACCTCAGAGACAGAAGCATGGATCTCTATGGCCCTGTTGATCCTATTTTCTGAACCTGTACTGTTCCTATGAGAAATGGGATCTCTGCAGTGGCCCTGGTGGCAGGAGATTGCCTGAGAGGGAACAAGAAGCAGCTTCTTCTGGGCCACTGTCATTGTCGCTCCATTACCCCAGGAGACTTTTCTGCAGAAGGAAGAAGATGCAAATCTTTAGCCACAGGAAAATTGTTGGTAATACATGAGAGACCAAGAAGGAAGTTAATCGCTTCCCTGGATGCCCAGCAACATTTAGAATACCCACAATATCCTAAGCATTGCACACCACAATGCCTGTCTTCCAAATTTCAATTCCAAATTTCTTTTTTATTCAGCTACTCACTTTTGTTTTTTAAATTTTAACCCTGATTTCCTCAGATTCCCAAAGACAAGCTAAAATGGTGTGGTGGATAGAGCACGGGCCTGGGATTCAGAAGTGGATTATCAGAGAAGCAGCAGGGCCAAGTGGATAGAGCACAGGCCTGGGAGTCAGAAGGTCATGGGTTCTAATCCTGGCTCTGCCACTGATCTGCTGTGTGACCTTGGGCATCTCACTTCACTTCTCTGAGCCTCAGTTACCTCATCTATAAAATGGGGATCAAGACTGTGAGCCCTACATGGGACAGGGACTGTGTCCAACCTGATTTGCTTGTATCCACCCCAGTGCGTAGTAGACTGCTTGGCACAGAGGAAGCGCTTAACAAAAACCACTATTTATTTTTATTTATTTAATTTTTTAAACCTGTAGCTCAAAATCCACCCTTTCCTCTACATCCAAACTACTACCACGTTGATATAATCACTCATCTATCCCTCCTGGATTACTCTATCAGCTTCTCTATTGAACTGCCTGCCTCCTGCCTCTCCCCATTCCAGTCCATACTTACTCGCTGTCCAGATCATTTTTCTACAAAAACATTCAGGACATGTTTCAGTACTCCTCAAGAACCTCCAGTTGTTGCCCATCCACCTCCGCATCAAACAAAAACTTCTCACCATTGGTTTTAAAACAATCAGTTACCTTGCCCCCTCCTACCTCACCTCATTTCTCTCCTACTACAGCTGAGCTCAAACACTTCACTACTCTAACTCTAACCTTCTCACAGTGTCTCGATCTCACCTATCTCATTGCTAAACCCTAGCCCCCGTTCTGTCTCTGGTCCGGAATGCCTCACCCCCTACGCCTGACTCAAATCCGACAATGACTCTCCCCATCTTCAAAGTCCTACTGAAAACACATCTCTTCCAAGAGGATTTCCCAAACTAAGCACCCCTTTCTGCCACTCCCTTCTCCATTACCCTGACTTGCTCCCTTTGTTCTTACCCCTTCCCAGCCCCACAGCACTTATGTACATGCATGTAATTTATTTATTTGTATTGATGTCTGTGTCACCAGCTCTAGACTGTAAGTTCATTGCAGGCAGGGAATGTGTCTGTTTATTGTTGCATTGTACTCTCCCATGCACTCAGTATAGTACTCTGCACTTAATAAATGATTGAATGAATAAGTGAATGAAGTTTTAACCCTGTTTTGCCTCAGGGTCTCAGAGATAAGTTATAACCCTCCTTTCTAGAAATCTGGAGATAACCGTATTAAGAGGCACTCCTATGCCTTCCCTAAAATCAAAGAGGTACCCTACAACTATTTTTATTTCAAACAAAATGACTCCCTTTCAATTGAAAAGCATATTGTCAAAGTCCTGTACAGGATTTCTGTATGGATGAAAAGTCTCTTTTTCAGAGACTCTCTTGTTGCATCAGAGAGCATTTAGTTGGCTGCAGGTCTGATCAATCAATCAATCATTCAAGTCTTGAAAAAGGGCAAATGTAATTTGAATGAGCTGTTAAAAGACATAATAGATTGTAGATGCTTTTTCAGTGTAAGAATACAAGGCTAATCCTCTATTAATATTTTAACATATTTTCATTTTATTAGGATAAAATAATTTACTGTGAAAATAAAATGACATTATTATGCTTTTGTTATACCCATTTCACCTTTAATTTGAATAGGAAAGGATAATCAACTATATCTATAACCATCTCTTGAAACTTCATGGGTAATGAAGGCAGACCTTTTCTACATAAAATATGAAATTAGGAACCCATAATAATAATAATAATAATGTTGGTATTTGTTAAGCGCTTACTATGTGCCGAGCACTGTTCTAAGCGCTGGGGTAGACACAGGGGAATCAGGTTGTCCCACGTGGGGCTTACAGTCTTAATCCCTATTTTACAGATGAGGTAACTGAGGCACCGAGAAGTTAAGTGACTTGCCCAAAGTCACACAGCTGACAA
Organism: Ornithorhynchus anatinus; assembly: GCF_004115215.2. Lineage (NCBI taxonomy): Eukaryota > Metazoa > Chordata > Mammalia > Monotremata > Ornithorhynchidae > Ornithorhynchus > Ornithorhynchus anatinus. The sequence continues at coordinate 417,608 of NW_024396936.1, read as the reverse complement.
GTGGCAGAGCCGGGATTTGAACCGTTGACCTCTGACTCCAAAGCCCGTGCTTTTTCCACTGAGCCACGCTGCTTCTTGTAGTTCTCAGAGATGGGTTCTCAGAGAACCCATCATTCTCTATTTTTCACTTGAAAATATTAATCACCTGGGCTCTTCTTGTGCCAGTGTTTTCAAATAAAATATTAGAACTGTTTTGTTTTTCATCATTTTCATTATTCAGACACTTTTCATTACAGTAACTGATTTTCTTATACTGACATTTTAATGGGAGTACCTGTGAATGGCTCAAATGTTAAACTAAATGGACATGTAGGTATTCAATTTTACTTTATTTTTCATTATTTTTATTTAAAGTCTTCTTTTATTCATTTTCATTTATTCATAAATTATTTTATTCATTCTTATCCCTTTACAACAATTACATTTCTAATGTGATATTTCTCATTGGGTTTAATTAATGTCCCTGTGGATGACTTAAGAGGTGCATAAACTGGATGATTGGGTATTACATTTTATTTTATATCATTTTATTTCTAATCATTTGATTTTTCATTCATTCATTCAATAGCATTTATTGAGTGCTTATTGTGTTGAGATCACTGTACTAAGCGCTTGAAAAGTACAATTCAGCAATAAAGATAGACAATCCCTGCCCACACCAGGTTTACAGTCTAGAAGGGGGAAGACAGTCATCAAAACAAGTTAACAGGCATCAATATAAACAAATAGAATTCTAGATATGTACACATTCGTTCTCCTCTTATTATAGCACTTGACTGCTATTTTGCATGGATGTTCCAGTCTGGATAATAAGCCCAAAGTTTTACCATCAAATTAAAAATAAACCCCCTTTGGCACTCTGCAGCTTTATCCAGCTCTAAACTAGCCCCAGCTACCAATACAGTTTCTCAGAGTTTTCCCCTTCGCCTTCCCCCAGGTCTTTTAACATAGTTGATTATGATAAACGTGAAAAGACAGAGCCTTTATTAAGGTGTTAGGTGCTTTGATAAAATGGCCAAGATGGAGTCAACACACATTAAATTAGAGTTTCTCACAGGTTACTTAAACAAGGCAGGTCCACTGGCCCTGGTATCTCCATGGGATTCCAGTTCACTCTCCAGCTGCAGCACCAGATTCCAGTGCCTGGGCTTGGGGCTCTAAATTTCCAGAAACATTGAAAGGGGCATGTATGCTTACTGACTCTGAAGGAATTCAGTCCTGGACTACCAAGGGATCCATGTTGGAAAAAACTTCCCTAGTCAACTTTGATTTGATTTACTTTAGGAGCTTCCCGTTCCTCCAACAGATATTTTACGGGCTGATAGAAATCCCAATCATTCTCCAGGCCAGCTGGCAGAGGATTTTGAGTTGTTTCAATCTTCAGTGATTCAAGCCTGCACCAAGAGGAGGGTTTGGATGCCTACAGATCCCTTTCTCTGGAAGCCTCTGTTTCTGCTGCTGGTAAGATGACTGACTCTTGGTGTTATCCTTGACTCCTCTCTTTCATTCAACCACCATATTAAATATATGTTCCAATCTAGCTCACTTCTCCCCTTCAAAGTCCTACTGAAAGCTCATCTCCTCCAGGAGGCCTTCCCAGACTGAGACCCCCTTTTCCTCTGCCTCTCCTCCCATCCCCATCTCCCCACTCCCTCCCTCTGCTCTCCCCTCTTTCCCAGCCCACAGGGAACCCAGAAATGAACCTTGAGGGACACCCACAGTTGGGGGATGGGAGGCAGAAGAGGAGCACACAAAAGAGACTGGGAATGAGGTGCCAGAGAGAAAGGAAAACCAGGAGAGGACAGTGTCAGGATAAAGTTGAAGTTAGATAACATTTCCAAGAGAAGGGGGTCGACAGTGTCGAAGGCAGCTAAGAGGTTGAGAAGGATTAAGATGGAGTAGAGAACATTGGATTTGTCAAGGAGGTCATTGATGACCATTAAGAGGGCAGTTTCTGTGGAGTGAGGGGGAAGGAAGCCAGATTTGAGAGGGATCAGGGAGAGAATTGGGGGAGAGTAACTTGAGTTAGCAGGTGTAGACAACTCGCTCAAGGAGAGGAATGGCAGGAGGGATATGGGACAATAACTGGAGGGAGCCGTGGGGTCAAGGGAGGGGGTTTTTTAGGATAGGGGAGATATGGGCATGTTTGAAAGCAGTGGGGAAGAAGCCATTGGAGAGAGAATTGTTGAAGATGGCTGTTAGGGAGGGAAGAAGGGAGGGGGCAAGTGTTTTGATATGATGGAAAGGAATGGGGTCAGATTTGCAGGTGGAGGAGGTGGATTTTGAGAGAAGGCTGGAGTTCTCCTTTGGAGATACTGTTGGGAAAGATGGGAAAGTTGAAAGGGCAGGAGTGAGGAGGGAGTGGAGAGGTACAGGGGAGACTTTAGGGAGATCAAGCCTGATAGTGTCAATTATCTTAATGAAGTAGGTGGCCAGGGCATTAGGGGCAAGGGATTGGGGGTGGGGTGAGGGGCAGGGAGTTGGAGGAGGGAGTTCAAAGTCTATATCCCCATCTGTACCCATTAAATCTACCCAAATCTACCTCTCCAGCTCTGACCTCTCTCCTCTGCAATCCTCTATTTCCTCCTGCCTTCAGGATATCTCTACTTGGATGCCCTACCAACACCTCAAACTTAACACTTAACTTTGCCATTATCCTTTATTTGTCTCTTTCACTTAACCCACATATTCTGTCTGGCACCAAATACTGTTGGTTCTGCCTTCACATTATCTCTAGAATCTGTCCTTTCTTCTCTATTCATATGCCTACCATGCTGATCCAAGCACTTCTCACATCACATATTGACAGTCTCCTCACTAACCTCCCTTCTTCCTGCCTCTCCCCTCTTCTGTCTTAACTTCACTCTGTCACCTGGATCATTCGTCTTAAAAAGAAAGTTCAGTCTCCTCACCCCTCAAAAGCCTCTGAGAGTTGCTCATACACCTCGACATCAAAAGGAAACTCCTTACCATTGACTTTAAGACTCTCAATCTACTCTCCACCTGTTCTTTGCCTCTCTGATTTCTTACTGCAACCCAACCTGCTCGCCAACTTACTCTTTGTACCTCTATCTCACCTATCTTGCCAGTGACTCCTTGTCTACATCCTCTTTATGGCCTGTAACTTCTTCCACCTTCATAACCTACAGACCACCACTCTCCCAACCTACAAAACTCTCCTAAAATCACACATACCTCCAAGATTTCTTTCATGATTAAGCCCTCATTTCCACTCTTCACCCTCCCTTCATCACCTGTTCACTTATAACTGTACCGTTAAAGCACTTGATATTCACCCCACCCCCAGTTCCACAGGACTAATGTGCATATAATTATATTTTGATATTTCCCCTATCTATAGTTTATTCTAATGTCTGCCTACTCCTGACTTTAAGCTCCTTGATGTCAGGGAACATGTCTGTTCTGTACTTTACTTTCCCAAGCACTCAGTATCATTCTCTGCATACAGTAAGCACTCAATAAATGTCATTGATTGACTGATATTCCAGTCTTTTCCCAACATAAAAGTGTGCTGACAAAGCACCTCTCTCTACCCCAACCCTTTTTGTCAATTGCTGTTGGGGTCCTGGGAGATTCATATGGCAACACATTACTTTCTCATCATGAGGTTAAAATTGATTATTTTCAGAAATCCCAGACAGGAGATGATCTATTCAACTGATAATGATAATAATAATGATAATAATGTTAGATACTGTATGATCAGATCTAACAAAGTCCTTGTCCCACATGGGGTTCACTATATAAGGTATCTAATCCCAATTTTATAGTGGGAGTAACTGAGCATAGAGAGGTATGACTTGCCTGGGGTCATACAGCAGGCAAGTGGCAAAGTTAGGATTAGAACCCAGATCTTCTGATATCTAGTCCTGTTATCTTGTCATTAGATCACATTGCTTCCTTATCTTGAAGGATCTTTGTTCTGAAAGTCCTGGAAAAAAGGAAATGAAAGAGACCTGGGAGATGTTTTTCCTGGGAGCAGCTATCTAGAAAGTTCATCTTAGAGCTCCAGACAAAAATGGAAACTTCGCTATAGAACAGCAACTTCTAGTTTAGCAGAAGAAATGGAATTTCTTTGGCAGAGAAATGGAATTTTCCAACTTACCACTCTCCATTGCTCCTGCTAGCTGGGAAGTGAGCTCGCAGAAAGTCACACTCTATAGATTGATCAAGGTTAGAGGCGGCATTTATCAGCCACTTTTCTCATCTCTCCCTTCCCTTGGGTGGTGATTAACAAATGTGCAAATGAGTGAGTTTTGGAACATTAATACACTGACCTTCCAACTAGATAATCTCTGGAAATAGTCAAATTCCCTTCGGGATGCTCAGTAATCTGCTAAATTGTCTGCTGCCAGGGACAACCCAGGAGAGCCATGGTGGCATCAATGTAATATATTTCTGGTCCCAATCATCCTTGGCTCCATCCACAGCTCAGCTCTTCCAGGATATAAATCTTTATTTAATACAAAGAGAAGCAGCATTGCCTAGTGGAAAGACCCACGGCCGGGGAGTCAAAGTACCTGGATTCTAATCTGGCTCTCTCATTTGAGTGCTGTGTGACTTTGATCCAGTCTCTCAACTTCTCCATGCCTCAGTTTCCTCATCCATATAATGGGGATTAAATATATGTTCTCCATCCTCTTAGACTGTGAGATCTGTTTAAGATGGGGACTGTGACTGACCTGATTACTTTATATCTATTCTAGTGTTTACCACATTGCTTAGCACAGAGTATAAGCTCTTAAAAATATTGCTACTACAATTATTATTATTACTATTATTATATGCTCTCATCCCCAAACTCATGCATAACCAAAGATTCCTCAGTGCTGCAGCCCCTATTATGCCTGTAATATCTTGTTATTATCATTCCAGTCAGCAAGAGGTTAGAAAATCTGCAGGGTGAGATTGGAGGAGCAGGTTGTTCCCACTCCACACGTTCTTTTTCCTCCCCACATCTGTTCTACAAACCTACAGCAACATTGGAGGAGGTGATTCTAACCATGGAAGAAACACATGTCAATCAGTCCATCAATAGTATTTACTGAGAGCTTCCCATGTGCCGAGTCCTATACTAAGGGTTTGGGAAAATACAATAAAACACATAATTGGGGAGAGTAGTGGACCATCAGATATTCAGGAGGAGGGAGAGAGAGAACATGGGCAAATTGTTGGTGGAGAAATAGACAAGCTTGAGGTAGAAAGTGGGTTGGGGTTAGAGAGCTGAAATGTGAAAGTTGCGTTGAGTAAAATTCATTCATTCATTCAATCATATTTATTGAGTGTTTGTGTAGAGAACTGTACTAAGTGCTTGGAAAGTACAATTTGGCAAAAAATAAAGACAATCCTAGCCCAACAAAGGGCTCACAATCTAGAAGGGGGGAGATACACAACAAAACTAGTAAGCAGCCCCCCCACTCAACACACACAAAGACCTCCAGCCCCTGCCCACACTCATCTTATCCTTCCCCAGCCACCTCCCCCACAGACACACACTGTCCTTCCGCAGCACTCTCTGCCCCAGTTTCCTCATGCACACACACCTTCCTCCCGCACTGTCCTTACCCTTCGGCCCCCCCAACTCCTGCCCCCTGGCATGCAGACAGGCAGACAGATAGTCGTATGTAAAAGATGAGTGAGGTAAGGGAGGAGGGAGAGAGCTGATTGAATGCCTTAAAGTTGATGGTAAGGAGCTTGTATTTCATGAGGAGGTTGATGTACAATCACTGGAGGCTTTGGAGGAGTGAGGAGATGAGAGCTGAATGTGTTTTTTAGAAAAATGATCTGGGCAGCAAGTGATGTATGGATGGAAGACTAATTCTTTCACTGAGAAAGATTCTTCTACATTGAGAAAGGCCCCAGTGGTGATCTCAGGATGCCCCAGGTGTTAGTGACTGTATACTGCCTTCCTATTCTTCAGCACAACAACCTATTTATTACTAAGGTTAACATAATACTACTTGGTTCTATTTCTTCCTTTCTTCTAACTTTATCAACCTCATCATAAGTATCAAAAGTTAAATTAGTACTAGAGTTGGTACTTAGGAATTTAGTTTAAAAGACTTGAGCCATTCCTTCCCAAGTGTTTAAATTCTGATGGAGAGGACAAACACCTATAATATGACAGGATGATTAATAGTGCATCAGTACAGGTAAAAATACCAAAATACACGTGAATTGAGCAACAAAAGAAATAAACCCATGAATACATAAGATGAACCACGATTTCTGAGATGGCTGAGTAAATGAATACTGAGAATAGAGGGGAAATTAAACTGGAAGTGTCTTTGATGGAGGTGAGGTGAGGTGAGGGATGTGATCTAATTAATTTGAATAAGAGCAGTCCAGGAGAGGGGAAAATAATGCAGGGATATAAGGGCATAGCAACAACAGTACCGTGTCAGATGAACGGTCCACCCAGCCCATGATTGTTTGCTATATAGCAATAACCAGATGCTTCTAGAAATTATATAAGGGAAAGCTCTCCTTGACATCCATCCATCCATCCATCCATCCATCCATCCATCCATCCATCCATCCATCCATCCATCCATCCATCCATCCATCCATCCTAGTAGCTGAATGGCTGATTGGCTGATGGTTGTGTGAGTTAAAATTCCATTACTCTTTGTACAAACGTATCAAGAATAAGATTTCGTGATATCGGAATTGCACTAACATGAACCTGGAGCTACCCTGAGGCAATTCAAGTAGGAGCCAGATTTCAGTCAATCAGTGAATCAATCAATGATATTTACTGAATGCCTACTGTGTACAGAGCACTGTACTTGGGACAGTACAGCAGAACTGGTAGATATGTTCCTTGCCTGCAATGAGATCACAGTGTAGAGATTGAAACTTTTGTCTGATAAAAAAATGAACATCTGGCCAAGAAAAGAGAAGCTGCAGACATCTTCAGAGGATGAGTAAATGCCAATTTAGAAAAACAATCATATTTCCTGAGTGCTTACTGTGTTTAGAGCATTGTACTAAGCGCTTTGGAGTGTACAACACAACAGAGTTGCTAGACACATTCCTGCCAATAATGAGCTTACAGTCTAGAGGGGCAATGTGGGGCTGAGAAGAGGGGATAGGACTAAAGAAGAAGGCTCCTCTGGTCAAATTCAGACTTTAAAGTGCTTTTGAAGCCTGGGACTGGGACTAAGAACTGTACCTGATTTCTTGACAGCTGCCTGGGATTCCATCAGAGGTGAGGGATACTAGCAATGTCTGATTTGATAGCTAACAACAATGGGGAAATTGACTAAATGTACCTTTTGTTGCCACTCATTATAGCAGAATTGTTCCTATGAGGCTGAATTCATTGAAATTTATTTGTTTGTTTGTTTTTTGGGGGGTTGGCTAGGAAATTACATCTCTCATTCCAAATTGCAGCATCAATCTGTAAAGGCAAGAGAAATCATTCCAAAGAGGCTGCAGGATGATACCTGGGCACTGAAATCAACCAAATAAAATGATTCCCTCAGAGTTCTTCTTTCCAGCCCAGCTTCCTGAGCATTATGACAATTGGCTTGTGATCTCTCTCCAGCCAATAGGATCTTGAATCTCTATTACAATGAATTTTGCCAACTCTGTGCCTTGCATAACTCATTCCCCACTCACCCACACCCTATCCCCCTTCACCCCTTCTACCACTCTAAATTTATTCCATTTACCACTTGGGAGTTCCAAATAATATTCCTATGGCCCCTGCAGATGCCACCAATGTGTCATCCCTCTGTCACCACAAAGTCAGGGAACAGAGAGGGATAGGGTGAGATGTGGAGGGAGTAGATGACAGAGTGGTGAGGAGAAAAGAGCAAAGAGGAACAATTCTCAAGTCCCTTCATTTTCCAAGCTAAGGAGGTGAGCTCCCTGTACTGCCCACCCCTCTCCTCCACATTCTGCATCTTCAACAGGGATGGGGGAAGCCCCCTGCCTCTGTGTTTTATTGTCCCTGCCCTCCAGACAGGAGAGAGTTTTCCCTCGAGTGATCTCATCCTGTTGCCTTGACCCAAGAATGGCAGTAGCAGGAGTGGAATTTAGAGGGAGGGGGCAGTTCTCCCTATTCCACCACTAGCAACCTCAGATATTTTCCACTCTGCCCAAACCCCTTCTCCCAATTCCCCTAACCAACACATAAGCAAGCAGAGGAAATCAGACCTCCTGTACTACCACTACCATAAAATCATAGATACAAAAATAGAAGAAGACATGAGAAAATCCGGGAGGTTTGTCAGAGAATGGAAAGGGGACCCTTCCCATAATGGGGAGCACTGGTCTAAGAAAGACAGGGTGGAACTGTGTCTGCAGAGAATTTGATGCAGTGGAGAACCGAACTTTACTAACTTAACATGCAAGTGAATTTCACCTCTCTGGCATAGGAGGTTCTTGTTCTCAGCACTGGCATAGGCGTCTAGGCATGGTGATTGCTGTGGGTTCGCTGGTCAAGCCAAATCCTATGGTTAATAATGTTAATAATGTTGGTATTTGTTAAGCGCTTACTATGTGCCGAGCACTGTTCTAAGCGCTGGGGTAGACACAGGGGAATCGGGTTGTCCCACGTGGGGCTCACAGTCTTTGTCCCCATTTTACAGATGAGGTAACTGAGGCACCGAGAAGTTAAGTGACTTGCCCAAAGTTACACAGCTGACAAGTGGCCGAGCCGGGATTCAAACCCATGATGTCTGACTCCAAAGCCCGTGCTCTTTCCACTGAGCTATGGTTGCCAGCCAGAATACACAACAGAGGGTAAAGACAGATTTTTCCTCCTCTTCTGCATGAGAAGAAGAAGATGGGACTATTAACAAGTAGCAAAACAGGAATGGAACTGGAAATTGCAATGTGTCTCAGTTACCTCATCTGCAAAATGGGGATAAAGTGCCAGTTCTCCCTCCTACTGTGCCCCATGTGGCACAGAGACTGTGTCCAATCTATTTTGGTGCTTATCACATAATATTCATTCATTCATTCAATAGAATTTATTGAGCGCTTACTATGTGCAGAGCACTGTGCTAAGTGCTTGGAATATACAAATTGGCAACAGATAGAGACAGTCCCTGCCCTTTGACAGGTTTTCAGTCTAATCAGGGGAGACAGGCAGACAAGAACAATGGCAATAAAAAGAGTCAAGGGGAAGAACATCTCATAAAAACAATGGCAAATAAATAGAATCAGGGTGATGTACATCTCATTAAACAAAATACAAAAAATAAATAGGGTGATGAAGATATATACAGCTGAGCGGACGAGTACAGTGCTCAGGGGGTGGGACGGGAGAGTGGGAGGTGGAGAGGAAAGGGGGGAGAAGAGGGTTTAGCTGTGGAGAGGTGAAGGGGGGTAGAGGGAGCAGAGGGAAAAAGGGGGGAGCTCAGTCTGGGAAGGCCTCTTGGAGGAGGTTAGCTTTGAGTAGGGATATGAAGAGGGGAAGAGAATTCGATTGACGGAGGTGAGGAGGAAGGGCATTCCAGGACCGCGGGAGGACGTGGCCCAGGGGTCGACGGCGGGATAGGCGAGACCGAGGGACGGTGACGAGGTGGGCAGCAGAAGAGCGGAGCATGCGGGGTGGGCAGTAGAAAGAGAGAAGGGAGGAGAGGTAGGAAGGGGCAAGGTGATGTAGAGCCTTGAAGCCTAGAGTGAGGAGTTTTTGTTTTGAGTGGAGGTTGATAGGCAACCACTGGAGGTTTTTAAGAAGGGGAGTGACATGCCCAGAGCGCTTCTGCAGGAAGATGAGCCGGGAAGCGGAGTGAAGAATAGACTGGAGCGGGGCAAGAGAGAAGGAAGGGAGATCAGAGAGAAGGCTGACACAGTAGTCTAGACGAGATACTATAAGAGCCTGTAGCAGTAAGGTAGCCATTTGGGTGGAGAGGAAAGGGTGGATCTTGGCGATATTGTAAAGGTGAGACCGGCATGTCTTGGTAACAGATTGGATGTGTTGGGTGAACGAGAGAGACAAGTCAAAGATGACACTGAGGTAGCGGGCCTGAGAGACGCGAAGCATGGTCGTGCCATCCACGGTGATAGGGAAGTCTGGGAGAGGACCGGGTTTGGGAGGGAAGATGAGGAGCTCAGTCTTGCTCATGTTGAGTTTTAGGTGGCGGGCAGGCATCCAGGTGGAAACGTCCTGGAGGCAGGAGGAGATGCGAGCCTGAAGGGAGGGGGGGGAGGATAGGGGCAGAGATGTAGATCTGCATGTCATCTGCGTAGAGATGGTAGTCAAAGCCGTGAGAGCGAATGAGTTCACCAAGGGAGTGAGTGTAAATGGAGAACAGAAGAGGGCCAAGAACTAATCCCTGAGGAACTCCAACAGTTAAAGGATGGGAGGGGGAGGAGGCGACTGCGAAGGAGACCGAAAATGACCGGCCAGAGAGATAAGAGAACCAGGAGAGGATGGAATCCGTGAAGCCAAGGTGAGATAAGGTATGGAGGAGGAGGGGATGGTCGACAGTGTCAAAGGCAGCTGAGAGTACAGGGAGGATTAGAATGGAGTAGGAGCCATTGGATTTGGCAAGAAGGAGGTCATGGGTGACCTTAGAGAGAGCAGTGTCGGTAGAGTGGAGGGGATGCAAACCAGATTGGAGGGGGTCCAGGAGAGAATGGGAGTTAAGGAATTCTAAGCAGCGAGTGTAGACGACTCGTTCTAGGATTTTGGAAAGGAAGGGTAGTAGGGAGATAGGGATGACTGGAAGGGGAAGTGGGGTTGAGAGAGGGTTTTTTTAGGATGGGGGAGACATGGGCATGTTTGAAGGCAGAGGGGAAGGAGCCATTGGAGATTGAGAGGTTAAGAGAGATAGAAGTTAAGGAAGGGAGGAGGGCAGGGGCGATGGTTTTAAGAAGGTGAGCGTCAATGGGGTCCGAGGTGCAGGTGGAGGGGGTGGCACTTGAAAGGAGGGAGGAGATCTCCTCTGAGGATACTGCAGGGAAGGATGGGAAAGTAGGGGAGAGGGTTGGTGGGGGGGGAGGGGAGGGAGGGGTGACTTTGGGGAGCTCAGACCTGATTGTGTTGATTTTTGGAATGAAGTAGGTGGCCAGATCACTGGGGGTGAGAGATGGGGGAGAGGGAGGAACAGGGGGCCTAAGGAGAGAGTTAAAGGTCTGGAAAAATTGGCGGGGGTGATGGGCATGGGTGTCGATGAGGGAGGAGAAGAAGTTTTGCCTGGTGGAGGAGAGGGCAGAGTTAAGGCAGGGAAGGATAAATGTGAAATGTATGAGGTCAGCTTGGTGCTTGGTCTTTCGCCAGCAGCATTCGGCAGGTCGAGCATACCCGCGTAGGAGGCAGACAGAGGAGGTGATCCAGGGCTGTGGGTTAGTGGAGCAAGAGCGGCGGAGAGAAAGAGGGGTGAGAGAGTTGAGATGAGTAGAGAGGGTGGAGCTGAGAGTGGAGACCTGATCATCGAGAGTGGGAAGTGAGGACAGGGCGGCAAGGTGGGAAGAGATGCTTTTGGAAAGATGGATGGGATCAAGAGAGCGGAGGTCTCTGTGGGGGAGTAGCAAAGGTTTGCAGGGGGAGGGAGTGTGAGAGATGAGGCAGGTGAGAAGGTTATGGTCAGAGAGAGGGATTTCAGAGTTGGTGAGGGAGGAGATAGTGCAGTGGTAGGAGATGATGAGATCAAGGGTGTGACCAAGTCGGTGAGTGGGCGCTGTATGGTGGAGCAGGAGGTTGGCAGAGTCGAGGAGGGATAGCAGGCGGGCGGCAGAGGAGTCATCGGGTACATCCATGTGGATGTTGAAGTCTCTGAGGATCAGAGTGGGCAGAGAGAAGGAGAGAAGGAAGGTGAGGAAGGGGTGAAGGTCTAGGTGGTTGAAGAAGTCGGAGGTGGGTCCAGGAGGGCAGTCTGAACTTATTAAAGAACTATTAAAGAACTTATTATAAGGACTTATTAAATACTCTGGATATGGAGTTCAGAGTACTTATTATAAGAACTTATTATAAGAACTTATTAAGAACTTACTAAATCCTCTGGATATGGAGTTCAGAGAAATAAGCATACAGAAATGTATGCTACTTGATGTTAACCAGGAGGTGTAGGACAACATACAACTCATCCCTAGAAGTTCCCCCTTCCCTGGAACAAAGAGTGGAAGAATATGGAGGAAGAAGAGAAAAAAAGAAAAGAACAGCTAAAGAGGGTGATGGCTTACATATTGCTTGCTGCTTTCCTCTTCTTGAATCTGGATATAGATCTGGATCTGGAACCACTAAAACGTTGAGGATGGAGAGGGGTATGTTGCATGATTCATTAGGCTCATGATTCATTCATAAGCTCCTCACACAGAGCTTCCAAATATCCTTTACTATTGTTGGAGACAGAATACTGTGTGGAATGAATCATTGATCAGAACCAGTACGGCAATTGCTATTGTTCTTCTGTCAACACGGGTCAGGAGGAGGCATGAAGGCAAGGGGAATGGAGGTGAGGAGAGAAGGAGTCACGTAATATGGAGAGGAAAAATAGGGAGCATGTCAGAGGGAATACAAAGAGAAGGGAGGTTAATGGAAGGGAAATGGAAAACAGTCACAGAGAGGAAGTAGGATCTCTACCAGAGCAGCTTCATTCTGCTCTCTCTTTCCTCCATGACCTTTCCCTTTTATTTAGAAGGCTCACTCCCTAGAAACACAATGCACTGTCCTGGCATGAACATTTGTGTGCTGGGCTCCAGTGGAGGTTAGTCAGTCAGAGAGTCAATCAGATCTAATGTGTGCTTACTGTGTGTGGAGCACTGTACTAAGCACTTGGGAGAACAAAATATAACAATATAAAAGACACATTCCCTGTCCACAACAAGCTTACAGTCTAGAGGGGGAGATAGGCATTAATATAAATAAATAAATTATGGATAATAACGATAATGGTATTTGTTAGGCTATGTTCTAGACACAGTATTAAGCACTGGGGTGGATGCAAGGAAATCAAGTTGGACATAGCCCCTGTTCCATGTGCGGCTCACAGTCTCAATCCCCGGTTTACAGATGAGGTAACTGAGGCACATAAGAGTGAAGTCACTTGCCCACAATCACACAGCAGACATGTGGTAGAGCTGGAATTACAGTCCATGACCTTCTGACTCCCAGGCATGTGTTCTATCTACTATGTCAAGCTACTTCTCTGTACATAAGTGCTGTGGGACTGGGAGAGGGGATGAATAAAAGGACCAAGTCAGGGAGATGCAGAAGGGAGTGTAAGAAAATCAAAGGAGGACTTAATCAAGGAGGAGATGTCCTTTCAGTAAGGATTTGAAGTGGGGGACGATTAATCGTCTGTTGGATATGAAGAGGGACGGTGTTCCAGGCCAGAGGCAGGACATGGCTGAGAAATAGCCAAGAGATAGATGTGGCTGGAGTACAGTGGGTAGGTTGGCATTAGAGGAGTGAAGAGCATGGACTGGACCTGGATCATTTTTCTACAAAAATATTCAGGACATTGTCACCCCACTCCTCAAAAAACTCCAGTGATTGCCCATCTACCTCTGCAACAAACAAAAATTCCTCTCTATTGACTTTATAGCACTCAATCACCTAGCCACCTTCTACATCACCTTGTTACTCTCCTTCTACAACCCAGGCTTATACCTCACTCTTCTGATGCTAACCTCTCACTATACCTCAGTCTCACCTCTCTCTCCACAAACCCCTAGTCCAAGTCCTGCCTCTGGCCTGGAATGCCCTCCCTCCTCAAATCCAACAGACAATTACTTTCCCCTGCTTCAAAGTATTATTGACAGCACAACTCCTCCAATAACCCCTCCCAGACTACGCCCCTCCCTTCCTCTTCTCCTACTCCCTTCCATGTTGCCCTGACTTGCTCCCTTTGTTCTTCCCCTCTCACAGCCCCATAGCACTTTTGTACATACCTGTAATTTATTTGTATTGATGTGTGCCTCCCCCCATATAGACTGTAAGCTCACTGGGGGAAGGGAAGTGTCTGTTTACTGCTGTATTTTACTCTCCCAAGTGCTTAGTACAGTGCTCTGGACACAGTAATTGCTCAACAAGTACGAATGAATGAATGAATGTGCTGATGAATGAAGAGGCAAGGTGGAAAAGCCAATGGTAAAGAGCTTTTTTATGATGTAGAGGTAGATGGGCAACTCCTGGAGGTTCTTGAGTCCATAACCTAGGCATAATCCTTGAGTCCTCTCTCATATTCAACCCACATATTCAACCCATTACTAAATCCTGTTGATTTGACCTTCACAATATCAATAAAGTCTCCCCTTTTCTCTTCTTCCAAGCTGCCTTCACATTAGTCCAAGCACTACTACCAAGCACATACTAACTGCTCGATAAATACCATTGATTGATTGATTGATAATGTCAATGAAGCCAAGGTTGGATAGTGTTTCCAGAAGAAGGGGGTGATTAATAATGTTGGTATTTGTTAAGCGCTTACTATGTGCAGAGCACTGTTCTAAGCGCTGGGGTAGACACAGGGGAATCAGGTTGCCCCACGCGGGGCTCACAGTCTTCATTCCCATTTTACAGATGAGGTAACTGAGGCACAGAGAAGTGAAGTGACTTGCCCACAGTCACACAGCTGACAAGTGGCAGAGCTGGGATTTGAACCCATGACCTCTGACTCCAAAGCCCGTCAAAGGCAGCTTTGGAGCCTGAGGAGGATTAGGATAGAGAAGGAGTGTTGAATTTGGCCAGAAGGAGGTCACTGGAGGCCCTTGAGAGGGCAGATTCTGTGGAATGAAGGAGGCAGAAGCCAGATTAGAGGGGGTCAAGGAGAGAATTGGAGGAGAAGAAGTGGAGGCAACTGGTGTGGATAATTCACTCAAGGAGGTAGAAGAAGATGGTAGGAGGGAGGTGGGGCTATAACTGGAGGGAGCTGTGGGGTTAAAAGAGGTTTTTTATTTTAGGATGGGGGTATATGATAATGTTTGAAAGCTAATCATTCATTCAATCATATTTAATGAGCACTTACTATGTGCAGAGCATTGTACTAGGCACTTTGGTACAATATAAAAATAAACAGACCTGTTTCCTGCCCACAAGAAGCTTACAGTTTAAAAGGGGAGTCAGACATTAATATAAACAAATATAGGCAGATATGTACATAAGTTCTGTGGGGCTGGGCCAGGGGTGGGGGGAAGAAGCCATTGGAAAATGAAAGTATTCTACTCCCTTAAAACCAAGTAGATTTGGTAGCAAGCAAAAATCCCTGAAGAAAACGAGATCACGTTTTTGTTTTAAAATGTGCATAATGAATCCTTTGCAGTCCCACTCATTTATAAATAGCCCCTCCCCACTCCCTGCTCCCATGAAACCATTCAATTTCAACAGCATAGAGGACAAGACTAAAGAAATATACAACAACATATGTACTAGGACTTCTAAGTGATTCAATGTCTTCAGAAATGAACAAACAATGCAACATGTTTTTAAAAGTGCCCAAGCAGTGGCGGCCAAGAAATCCATTGCTTCCCTAGCAAAGTTATGATCCAAACTCACCTCTCCAACCATTGACCAGGCTGCTGCTGCTTGCTGAACTCTGACCCCAGTTAGATTTGCCTCTCTTCCCCGACACCAAACTGTAGCTGCCACGGAAGGCAGAGAGGGAGAAGGAGGGATGGTAAGCAGGAGACCCAGTCTGCCCCAGCGCCCCAGCTTCTCCAGCCCCCCTACCCAACCCTCCCAACACCCCCAGATCATCTCATCTGTCTTCCCGAGTTCGTGTGAAGGCGATGTTTAAAGCACTTGAGCCAGCTAGGCTGGCCTCATAGCCACCAGTCTTTAAGGAATCAATCAATCAATCAATGGTATTTATTAAGCACTTAAGATGTGCAGAGCATTGTACTAAGCACTTAGAAGAGCACAATGCAGCTGAATTAGCAGACATGCTCCCTGCCCATTAATAAGCTTACAGTCCAGCAGGGGAGACGGACATCAAAATAGATAAATCATTAATAATATATCATTTAAAGGTGCTGTGGGTTGAGGGGAATGTGTCTGCTTATTTTATATTGTACTCTTCCAAGAGCTTAGTACAGCACAGTAAGTGCTCATTAAATTAGCTTGAATGAATGTTAAATGTCCAAAGGTCATAGATCCAAATGCAAGATGACACAGAAAGGAAAATGAGCCAGGGGAACAAGGGCTTGATTGGGGATGGAAGGAATTCTCTAGATAGCAGGATTATTGACCATAAAGCCTCATTTCCTTCAGGCAACTGGCTCGGGCTCAGGACACTGGTCCCTGACCCATTCCCCAGCCCCCGGAGCAGCTCTCTCCCCACAGCACTTGGGTGGCAGAGTAATAATAATTATAAGCATAATCATAAAGGTATTTCTTAAGTATTTACTATGTGTCAAGCACTGTTCTATGTACCGGGCGAGATACAAGTCAATCAGGTTGGCATAGTCCCTGTCCCACATGAGGCTCAAAATCTTAATCCCCATTTTACAGATGAGGCCCAGAAAAGTGAAATGACTTGCACAAGGTCACACAGCAGACAGTGGCTGAGACAAAATTAGAACCCAGGTTCTTCTGACTTCTACTGCTTTAGGAGTGAGGCCGCTGAGGCAGAGCCACAATTTGGGCCTCCCTGGGGCTGGACCGGTCCTCCTGTCCAATTTTGGGATTGTGGCAACTACAGGCGCCGGGGTGGGGAGGAACCCCTGACAAAGAGAGGACAGAAGCCCTGTGGCTCTGGGCCTGGAGCTCAGATGTGGGCCAGAAAGGAGGCTCAGGAGCCACGTGTGCAGGGGAGGGGCTTGTATGGCCCTTGGCATCACTGCCTCCCCTCGGGCGGCTCCTCCGAGTGCCCCTCCCCCCAGTCGCCGGCTCCACCCAGGGGCCCGAGGAACGTGCCCTTGAGGCACCTGGTCATTGGCTCAGCAGCCCAAGGCAGGGACCAATTAACAACATTGCAAGGAGGCGCTAGCGCCATAAAAAGCCACTGTTCTTCTGGAAGTTTCAGAGTCCCTGAGGTGGATGGAGGAGAGAATTGGTGGCATCGTTGTGCCCTCTTGGCCCCGCAGAATGCTCTATGGGTCGGTGATTCAGCTGGGCTCATGCGGAAAGGATATGTGCTGCCCTTCCCCCACCCCTCTCCTCTGGGCACACCCAGTCAATCACTGTGTCTTTGAATCGCGGAAACCAGGCACTTTATTAAACCCTTAGGGCAATTCAGCAGGTGCCAGATACATGTCTATGGCCCTCTAGAAGGGAGGAATTAGCCAAAATTTACAGATACTGAAAGTGTGACGGCACTTGGGGGACTACAATATAACAGGGTTGGTAGACGTTCCCTGCCCAGAACCATATCTGCCATTTTCAACTGTTCACTCTCCAAAGGCTTCGTCCCCTCTGCTTTCAAATATGCCTATGTCTCTCCCTTATATTGAAAAAAAACCCTCTTTGACTTCACAGCTCCCTGCAGTTATTGCCCCATCTCCCTCCTACCATTCCTCTCCAAACTCCTTGAATGAATTGTCTACACCTGCTGTCTCATGTTCCTCTTCTCCAATTTTCTCGATTACCCTCTCCAATACGGCTTCCATCCCTTTCGCTTCACAGAAACCACTCTCTCAAAGGTCACAAGTGATCTCTTTTTTGCGAAATCCAATGACTTCTACTCCATCCTAATCCTTTTCAACCTCTCAACTTCCTTTGACAGAAAAGTAGCGTGGCTTAGTGGAAAGAGCCTTGGGAGTCAGAGGTCATGGATTATAATACCAGCTCTGCCACTCGTCAGCTGTGTGGCTTTGGGCAAGTTACTTCACTTCTCTGGGCCACAGTTCCCTCATCTGTAAAATGTGGATTGAGGCTATGAACCCCACGTGGGAGAGGGATTTGCTTGGGATTTAGGACAGGGACATGGGATTTAATTGTATCCACCCCAGTGCTTAGTAAAGTGCCTGGCACACAGTAAGTGCTTAACAAATGCCATAATTATTAATTATTATTATTAGGAGTCATGCTTCCACTTCCTAACAATTGTATTTGGGCCAATTTTGTTACATATGGCCGCTGTGAGAAGAATGAACCTTAGCCTTGACTTTACAGAATTTTGCCGCTTGCCTTTTCAATGCCTGCCATTCTTCACCATTCTTGTTTGGAAAGTAAAAATAAATCCTCGTACTATTATGTGGCAAAATACTGTTATGTTTTCTTGATTATAGAAGAATTTAAATATAAATCTCCATTTTGAAAGCTTGACAAGCAACAATGTCCTCAGTATAAAATATAGCTTTAAGCCCTTTTTCCACTCCACTGTCCGCCCCTCAGCATGTATGTAACATATCCACATTTTATTTTCATGTCTGCATTCCCTTATGGGCACGGAGTATGTCTACCAACTCATTCATTCATTCATTCAATCATATTTATTGAGCGCTTACTAAGTGCAGAACACTGCACTAATTGCTTGAAATGTACAATTCAGCAACAGATAGAGACAATCCCTGCCCAACAACGGGCTCACAGTCTAAACGGGGGAGAAAGAACAAAATAAAACAGAACAAAACAAAACAAAACAAGTAGTCTCGCATAACTATCTTTAAGATAAATAGAATCATAGATATATACACATCACTAACAAAATAAATAGAGTAATAAATAATATATACAAATATGCACAGAGCTGTAGGGAGGGGAGAGGAGGGGAGGGGAGGGGAGGGGAGGGGAGGGGAGGGGAGGGGAGGGGAGGGGAGGGGAGGGGAGGGGAGGGAGGGGAGGGGAGGGGGGAAAAGCAGAGGGTGGGAAAAGGGGGAATGGAGAGGAGAAGCAGAGGGAAAGGGAGGGCTCACTTTGGGAAGACCTCTTGGAAGAGGTGAGCTCTCAGTAGGGCACTGAAGAGGGGAAGAAAGTTTAGCGGATGTGAGTAGGGAGGGCATACCTGGTCAGTGGTAAGACGTGGGCCAGGGGTCAACAGTGGGACAGGCGCAAATGAGGAACTGTAAGGAGGTGAGAGGCAGAGGAGCGGAGTGTACGGAGTGAGCTGTAGAAGGAGAGAAGGAAGGTGAGGTAGGAAGGGGTTAAGGTGATGGAGAGCTTTGAAGCCAAGAGTGAGGAGTCTTTCTTTCATGGGAATAAGTTGGTTATTTTGTACCCCTCCCCCCCGCCAAGCACTTAGTTCAGTCCTTGGCACACAAAAAGCATTCAATAAATACAACTGATTGCTTGATTGACTGCATATGCTTCAATATTGCTATAACTATGCTGGGAGAAGCAGCCATGCCTAGTAGTTAAAGCATGGGTATGGGAGTCAGAAGGAGTGGGGTTAATCCTGATTCCACCATTTGTCTATTTTGTGACCTCAGGCAAATCACTTAATTTCTCTATGCCTCAACTGCCTCATCTGTAAAATGAGGATTAAGCTTGTGAGCCCCACAGGGGACATGGCCTGTTTCCAAACTGACTGTTGGTCATGGGTTCCTTCTCTGCCACCCACTCCCTAACTGTGTGGGTCCTTCAAGGTTTTAGTACTGGGTCCCTTTCTATCCCCATCTACGCTCATTGCCTTGAAGAACTGATTCACTCCCATTGCTTCAACTGTTATTCCTATGCAGATGATACCCAAATCTACATCTCCTCCCCTGATTTCTCTACCTCTCTCCAGGTGCGCATCTCCCCCTGCCTTCAAGACATCTTTACTTGGATGTCCTCCTGTCACCTCAAACTTAACATGTCCAAACAGAGCTCCTTAACTTCCCACCCCAGCTCTGTCCTCTCCCTGACTTTCCCATCACTGTAAATGGCACGATCATCCTCCCTGTCTCACAAGCCCATAACCTTGGTGTTATCCTTGACTCCTCTGTCTCTCATTCAATCCACATATTCAATCTGTCACCAAATCACGTCAGTCCCACCTTCACAACATCACTAAAATCTGCCTTTTCCTCTCCATCCACACTGCTACCACATTAATACAATCACTCATCCTCTCTTGCCTAGATTACTGCATCAGTCTCTTTGCTGACTTCCAACTTCCTGCCTCTGCATACAGTCCACACTTTACCTCATTTCCTAGATCATCTTTCTACAGAAGCATTCAGGACGTCACCCCCTTCCTCAAAAAATCTCCAGTGGTTGCTTATCCACCTCCGTATCAAACAGACTACTCACCATTGCCTTTAAGACACTCCATCTCCTTACCCTTTCCTACCTCACCTTCCTTCTCTCCTTCTACAACCCAGCCCACATACTTTGCTCCTCTAGGGCTAACCTTCTCACTGTGCCTCGATCTTGCCTGCCTCACTGCCAAACCCTGGTTCACATTCTGCCTCTGGCTTGGAACACCTTCCTATCCTTAAATATGACAATTACTCCCCACCTCTTCAAAGCCTTACTGAAGGCACATCTCTTCCAAGAAGCCTACCCAGACTAAGCCCCACTTTTCCTCATCTCTCAATCACTTCTGTATTGCCCTGACTTGCTCCCTTTTCTCTTCACCCCCACTGCTCCAACCTCACAGCACTTATGTATATATCTGTAATTTTATTTATTTGTATTGAGGTCTGTCTCCCCCCACTTCTAGAGTATGAACTCGTTGTGGGCAGGGATTGTCACTTTTTTTTGTTTTATTGCAGTTTACCAAGTGTTTAGTACAGTGTTTTGCACATAATAAGCGCTTAATAAATATGATTGAATGAATTAATTAATGACTGTTTCCAATCTCTGTCCAACCTCAACATGTCTAAAACAGAACTACTTATCTTCCCACCCAAACCCTGTCCCCCCTCCTGACTTTCCCATCATTATAGATGGCACCACCATCCTTCCCGTCTCACAAGTCTGAACCCTGTTTTTATCCTTGAATCCTCTCTCTTATTCAATCCACATATTCAATCCATCACTAAATCCTGTCCGTTCCACCTTCAAAACATTGCTAAAATCCATCCTTTCCTCTCCATCCAAACTCCTACTATGTTAATACAATCATCCTATTTTGCCTTGATTACTATATCAGCCTTCTTGATGGGCACCTAGCTTCCCACCCGCCCCACTCCAGTCCATATTTCAATATGCTTCCTGGATCATTTTTTTCTACAACAACATTTGGGTCATGTTTCCCCTCTCCTCAGTAACCTCCAGTGATTGCCCATCCACCTCCACATCAAACGGAAACTCCTCACCATTGACTTTAAAGCATTCAATCATCTTGCCCCCTTACCTCACCTCTCTACTCTCCTACAACCCAGCCCACACACTTTGCTCCTCTAATACTAATTTTTTCTGTATACGTTGATCTCATTTATCTCACCACCGACCTCTCACCCATATCATGCCTCTGTTCTGGAATGCCCTCCCTCCTCACATCCAACCAACAATTACTCTCCCCCCACCGCCCCCTTCAAAACCTGATTGAAGGCACATCTCCTCCAAGGGGCCTTCCCTAAGCCCTCCTTTCCTCTTCTACCATTCCCTTCTGCATCACCCTTTTTCCCTTCACTCATCCTCCCTTCCAGCCCTATAGCACTTAGATACATTCTTGTCATGCCCTCGAGTCATCTCTGACCCATAGCGACATCATGGACACATCTCTTCCAGACCACCACACCTCCATCTGCAATCATTCTGGTAGTGTATTCATAGATTTTCTTGGTAAAAATATGGAAGTGGTTTACCATTGCCTCCTTCTGCACGGTAAATTTTAGTCTCCACCTTCGACTCTCTCCCATGCTGCTGATGCCCAGCAAAAGTGAGTTTTGACTTGGGGCAGATTCCCTTCCACTCGCTGGCCACTGCCCAAGCTAGGAATGGAAATGCCTCTACTTGACTTTCCCTCCCATGGTCGAGACTGGCAGAGAAATGGAAACTCTCCAGGTGTGACCCTGAGTGGGAAATATCACATTTACTTAAATTCATACAAGACTGTAAGCTCCCTGAAGGCAGAGATCATGTCTACAAACTTATTGCATTTTACTCTCCCAAGTATTCTGCTTTTAGTATGTGCTCAATAAATATCACTTATTGTTTAAATTTGACAAGGTGTGGTTTCTCTGTTCATCCCACAGTGCCTAGCTAAAATAATCCTGACTTTGTTATTATTGTAATCAGTGTTTTCCTCCAACTGGAAAGTTCCAAGAAGAAGTAGTCACAAACAACTCTAAAATACGTGGCTATTTTTATCCACCAAACAATATATACACCTACATACATAATATGCACATATCTGTAGATGTGCATAGGATATATATTGAGAAGCAGTGTGGCCTGGCAGATTAAGCCTGGGCCTGGGAGTCTGAAAGACCTGGGTTCTAAACTCGGCTCCTTCACTTGCCTGCTGTGTGACCTTGGGCAAATCACTTCACTTCTCTGGGCCTCAGTTACTCCACCTGCAAAATGAGGATTAAGACCATGAGCCCCACGTGGGACCTGGACTATGTCCAACCTGATTCGCTGTATCTACCTCAGTGTTTAGAAGAATACTTGATACACAGTAAGTACTTAACAAATGCTATCATCATTATTACTGTATAGAGTACTATATGTTCTTCATATGAAATACTAGACCTTCCAGGACAAGGTAGTCCTAGAATACGTACAAATCTCCTTTTTTCTTTACTAGTATCATTGGAATTTCTATCCAATCATCTTCAAGGTCACAAGGAGCCACTAGAAAGAATCAGAATATTTCAAAGAAATTAATTAGGAAAAAAATATTCTCTGCTCTGCTTCATTACCCTTTGCCCCTTGGAATCGATTAGATATCATCACTAATAAATTTTACATTGAATGGATATGGTTCTTGTAACATTGTTGATAAACTGCAAGATTAAATAAAACTTAAAATGTAATAAAATCATTTGGCTTTGGGTACACTACCAGAACGAATGCAAATGGAAGTGAGGCATTTTGGGAGAGATGTGTCCATGGCGTTGTTGTGTCAGAGACAACTGGACAGCATAAGAAAGCATTGCAAACACCCTTCTAGAAAATAGGGGTAAGCATTTGGGGTTCAGATTTTACAAAGAGCATTGTCTCAGAATGCTGATCTAATATGAACTGCCTTGCGGTTAGGTTTAACTTGGAGTATACAACCTTCTGGAGTTTCATAAATATTGAACAATGATCACTTACAATATTGACAAGGAAATGTGTTTATAAAAATATAATCAATATATGATCTAGGGACATCCAATTTCATGTATTTCATTCATAAAATTTTTACTCTTGATTTTACTTAATGCCAAGAGCCCCGACTGAGATCTTTGCCCTGACTGGCTTCCCCTAGGCTCCTAAGATCCACCTCATCCAGAGTTCTGATCCCCTGGGGTGAGAAGTTCTTCCTCAAATTCCTCCTTTGATATTGTTGTTCACGGGGTCAAAGAACAGTCTCTTATGAAAGGGCTTCTGCATTACAAGATGGATGCACTCTTACCACACTTACTTTATTATGAAAACCCCAAACTTGATATAAAATTCAATTTTCTATCATCTAAATGTTTGTCTTCTACCTCTGTATGGCCTCAATTTATTTCTGGAATGCCTCTATTAATACAGAGGCTTATTACAAAAGTCTACCTGGGTTCTCACTTTCACTGCCTATTCAAGAATAAGTTTTTTTCATTCATTCATTCAACTGTATTTACTGAGTATTTACTGTGTGCAACAATCTGTACTAAGCCCTTGGGAGAATACGATGTAACAATAAACATTCAGACTTTCCTGCCCAAAACGAGCTCACAATCTAAAGGGAGAGGCAGACATTAATATATATGCATACATACATAAATTACAGATAGCAAGTACTCTACTTGTTGAGTTTACTGAAATTATTATTTCAGTAGTATACTATGATAGTCTTCCCTCAGTGATGGAATTTCACCGTGAATGACATTATCTTCAAAAGCAAAGGAGAGCTATACTAACACAAATGTATTTATATGTATATGTGTGCAAAAAGCAGTATGGTCTAGTGGAAAGCGCATGGGCCCGGTAATCAGGGGATGTGTGTTTTTAATCCTCTCTGTCAATTGATTGCTGCAAGACCTCGGGCAAGTCACTTAATTTCTCTGGGCCTCATTTTCCTTACCTGTCAAATGGGGATTGCTATTATTATTATATAACTATTAATTCAATGGTAATAATAATAAAAACGGCACTTGGTAAGCACTTAGTATGTGTCAAGCACTGTTTTAAAGCACTGGGGTAGACTCCCAGGCCCATGTTCTATCCACTAAGCCATACTACCCAAATCTTATTTCGAGTCCTGGGCTCTTTCCACTAGGCCACACTGCTTTCCTTTTTTTATCATCCAAGAAAGAAAGGATGAAATATTAATTGAATAGTTCTTTCCTTATTTTGTAGTAGTCTAAAGAGAATTCAATACATTCGTTCAATATTCATTCAATAGTATTTATTAAGTGCTTACTATGTGGACAGCACTATACTAAGCACTTGGAAGGTACAAATCGGCAACATCTAGAGACAGTCCCTGCCCATTGACAGGCTTACAGTCTAATCGGGGGAGACAGACAGACAAAAATAATAGCGATAAATAGAATCAAGGGGATGTACATCTCATTAAAACAATAGCAATAAATAGAATTAAGGTGATGTACATCTCATTAACAAAATGAATAGGGTAATAAAAATATATACAATTGAGAGGATGAGCACAGTGCCGAGGGGAGGGGAAGAAGAGGGGGAGGAGCAGAGGGAAAGCGGGGGGAAGGGGGTTCAGCTGAGGGGAGGTGAAGGGGAGGTAAAGGGGCAGCAGAGGGGGCAGAGGGAAAAGGAGAAGCTCAGTCTGGGAAGGCCTCTTGGAGGAGGTGAGCTCTAAATAGGACTTTGAAGAGGGGAAGAGAACTTCAAGAGCACTCACCTGAGCAGGAAGGGAAAGCCACTGTGATGCCAAACCTACATTTCCTCAGCTCTTCTGCCCGTCATTTAATCACTAAAAAAAAAACGGTGAAGGAAGCCTTGTCAAAGAAAACTACTGATACTATTCCAGTCAGTGACTGTTTTGTTGTCTCGGATTGATGGAGAAAAATAGATACTGTGAGGCTCGTCCAACCTGTCAGTTCTCACTTAGTCAAGATGAGCCGTGATGGCAAGAGTAATGTCAACAGAGTCTCCTAACACACATTTATTTGGAAAACTGAAATACTGAGTGAATGTGAACTGGAGAGGGAGGGGCGGGAGAGAGGGGGCAGAAGGGAAGGAGACAGGAGGTAGAAGGGAGGGAAAGATGATCAGAGGAAGACGGGGGGAGAAGGGAAGGAGAGAAGAGACCGAAAGGAGGGGATGGTAATAGATCAGCGGGAAGAGAAGGGAGGGCCTGTAAACTTGTTAGGGAAAAGGAATGAGTCTGCTAATTCTGCTGGGTTTTACTCTCCCAAGAGCTTAGTACAGTACTCTGCATCTAGTAAGCGCTCAATCAATACGATTGATTGAGATGGGGCTTTGGGGTTGGGAATGAAGGGGGGGCGGGGTCTGTTCCCCTCACAAGAGCCCCGCCCCCCTCCCCCTGAGTCCCAGCGAAGTCGTTGGGAAACCGTTTCTCTGCGTGAATCAGAGTTTTCCCTTTGGAAATTCCCCCTGGGCAGTCTGGGGATTTGGGGGGATAGGGAAGGGGAGAGGAAGGGGGCGGGAGAACCCCCCACCCTCAATCTCCCAACCTGGCACCCCCATCGGACTCAACCAGCAGGACCAGCTTCGCCTCCAGGGCTGCCCCGCCCCATTAATTAATTAATTAATTCATTCATTCGTATTTATGGAGCGTTTACTATGTGCAGAGTCCAGGACGAAGCGCTTGGACCCTACAATTCGGGAACAGAGAGAGACGATCCCTGCCCGACAACGGGCTCACGGTCTAAGAGGGGGAGAGACTCCCCTCCCCCTCCTCCCGCAGCCGCCGCTCCATCATCTCGCTCGGTCCCCCGCACGGAGCGCCCACCCATCCCGGCCACAGCGTCGACCCGTCCCGCCCCGTCCCCGGATCCCTAAACCCCACGGGAGTCTCGAGTCCGAAGGCAGCCGGAGCCGGGGGGCCTGGGGCTCCGGCCGGCCGGCCCTGCTCCTCGTGGGGAGCCCGGGACGGCGGGCTTCGCCCCAAACTGCTCGGGTAGTTGGAGATCGCGGGGGCGGCGGCGGCGGGGCCGGCGGCAGGTGGAGCAGGAGCAGGAGGCGGCTCTCGCTGCAGGTCCAACCTCCGCCGCCAGGGCGCACGCTGACAACCGCCCCCCTCCCCGCCACCCTTCTCCCTGGCCGATGTGCGCATGCTCAGCTCCTTGCTCTCGCCCCCTCCTCGCTCTCCGAGCCCGCGGACCCCAAGCCTCGCCACGGGCCATTGGCCGCGCCCGCAGGTCCAAGCGTTGGCCCGGGCGGCACTGGCGCAGGCGAGGCCCGAGGTGCTGAAGCATTTATTAGTATTATTAATAATGATAACAACAATAATGGTATTTGTTAACCACTGACTTTGGGCCGAACATTGCCCTAAGCGCCTAAAATAGATACAAGTTAATCAGGTGGGACGTAGTCCCTCTCCCACGTGGGGCTCATGCTCTTATCCCATTGATTTGCCCAAGGTCACAAAGCAGACATGTGGCAGAGCCGAGATTAGAACCCTGGTGGTGGGAAATTTACTTCGCCCAGAGGGGGATGAGGGAGAGGGAAAGCAAGGTAAATTGGAGAGTAGGGGAGGGGAGGCCAACTTGCAAGACGAGCTGCCCTATTTCAGGCTAAGCCGGGTCAACTGTAACTGCTGGTCAGGAACGCCCCGAGGTGCAGACGGGATATGAGGGGGCAAAGAGGTACAGAGATTGGGGGGCATGATGGGAACATGAGAGGAGAGGACCTAAGGGCTACCACTAAGCTGGCTCTATTTCTGAGAAGCCCTGTCCCCGACCAACAAGTAGCTAATAATAAAAATTGTGGTATTAAGAGCTTATTATGTGCCAGGCACTGTACTAAGCACCGGGGTAGATAAAATTAGGGCTGGACACAGTCCATGTCCCA
This sequence comes from Ornithorhynchus anatinus, assembly GCF_004115215.2. Taxonomy (NCBI): domain Eukaryota; kingdom Metazoa; phylum Chordata; class Mammalia; order Monotremata; family Ornithorhynchidae; genus Ornithorhynchus; species Ornithorhynchus anatinus. Next base: position 390,676 of record NW_024396936.1, on the reverse strand, counting down.
CATAGGCTTCCCAGTCTCAATCCCCATTTTGCAGATGTGAGAACTGAGTCACAGAGAAGTGAAGTGACTTCCCCAAGGTCACACATCGGACAAGTAGTAGAGTACTGATTGGTCCTTCAGACTTTCAGGCCCATAATCTATCCGTTAAGCCTGCCTCTATAACATCGTGTAGGGTTTTCAGGAAGAGGCTGGCATGGGCTGGGATAAAGAAGGCCTCCCTGGGTGGACCAAACCTCTCTTCCACACCCCTCCCCACAAAAACACTCACAGTGTCCTCAGGGCAGGGATATCCCTAGGCATCCCGGGGCTTGGGGTACCGCTGCAAACCTCTGCACATTTTTATGTGTGTGTGTGGTATTTGTAAAGTGCTTACTATGTGCCAGGCACTGCACTAACTGCTGCGGTAGATTTAAGCTAATCAGACTCGAATTCAAGCTAATCAGACTGGACACAGTCCCTGTTTCCACAGGGTGCTCACAGTCTTAATCCCCATGTCACAGATGAGATAAGTGGGGCAAAGAGAAGTTAAGTGACTTACCCAAAGTCACTAAGCAGACCACAAGCACACAGCACAGCACCTCACTGAGTCACTGTTACGGAATTTTATCAAAGAAACGACTCTGATCTCGCAATGGAATGAGAGGGTTTCATGACCTTGGTGTAGAAATGAACCGACTCAAGGGAGGCAGCCGAGAGAGCAGGAAAGTGCAGCAAGTGGCTGCCTGCCATTCACCCCAGTGGGGTACAAGTGACCAACAGTCCTGAGCTGTCCGAAACTGGTACCTTTATTTGCAAGCATTTCCACATTTCAGTCGACCAAAACTCTTCCAGCACACACCCAAAATCCTACCCAATCCCCTTGCGTTGCCCGTACTCCAGCCTCCAATCAGAACCAGTTCACATCACTGCCCAAACTTAAAATGACTGATCTACCACAGGAAGGAGATTAAATGGAGACAGGATGTCTAGTACAATATTGGAAAGAGACAAAACGGAGGCAGGATGGTCAATCATCTAGTACAATTCCTTTTGATCTTAGGTGAACTAACTACTGCAGGATCACAGATCATTCCAATAATGGTGGCCGAAGTCCTCCTGAGTCTCATGAGATCATCCATCCAGTCAAGGACTGTCTGAGACAGAGCAGGAATTTGTGTGGGGGGTTGCTGATTCTCTGTGGGGTCAGTTCCACTGTCTACAGGTCACTTGCCCAGAGAACCGTCCACGACAGCTGACTTGACTGATAAAAGGGTACTGCCTGGCAGCTGATGGCATCTTGCTGGAAGGTGTTCAATTCCTGCTGCCAGGAGACTAAGTACTTTGCCAACGTTTCATCACCTCCAGTGAGAGTGATAGACTGATCCAGTCTTGGGACCTCCCCAGCGGAAGGGGGATGACCAAACAGTAATTCATATGGGGAGAACTTCAAGTCCCCTCAAGGACAGGAACACAATCATAACAGCGCATTGGGAGGAACTGAGGCCACTTTAAATGTACCTCCATACACAATTTCTCTAACGTAGTTTTCAATTCCCGATTAGCCCTCTCAACTTTTTCTGAGCTCTGGAGATGGTAGGGAGTGTGCAGGCTCTTCTCTTTACCTAGACAGCGATAGACCTCAGCCAAAACGGACTTGGTAAAATGGGAACCCCAATCTAAAACAATGATAGAAGGGAGCCCAAAACGCAGAATAAACTCCCGTAAAAACATCTTAGCAATGAACGCAGCAGTAGCATGCCGGGCCAGGAAGGTCTCTAACAACCTGTGAGGTGGTCGACGATGGACAGAACATAATGATACTCTTCAACCCTAGAAAGGGTAATGAAATCGATCTGGAGCCCCTCAAAGGGATGGTAAACCCAGGCTTGGCCACCCCAGCGAAGGGCCCGAGGTCGGTTGGCATTAAAGCTCTGGCAGATTGGGCAGGCCATCGTTACTCGCTTGGCTACAGGATGGATACCAGGAGCAAACCAGTGATGTAAAACTGCGGCAGCCAGGGCACTGGCTCCATAGTGGGTATTCTGGTGAGTCTGTAGACAAATGACTTAAAGAGCACTTGCAGGAAGTATAGGGCGGTCATCTGGAACCCAGAAAAACCCATTACGCTCGACACCTTACATTTAGTGGGCCATTCGGATCGCTCCTCCTCCGTAATTAGAAAACCTGGCTGAGGCATGGTGACCACGGTGTTGAGAGCCTCCAGAGGAGGCTCGGGCATGTGTCACGTAGCCCAGTGAGATGCTTGGTCAGCTTTCTGGTTTCCCAGACTAACCGAGTCATTTCCCCGGGTGTGCGCTCTAACATGGGTAACAGCCAGAGCAGCAGCAAGTCTGATGGCAGCTAAAAGGTGGGCTACTCACTCACCATTCACTACCGGTTTTCGTCTGCAGGTCAAGAAACCTCAGCTCTGCCACAAGGCACCGATCACATGGCAAATGCCAAAGCTGTACTTAGAATCCGTGTAAATATTAGCGCACAATCCCTTAGCCAGGTGAAAGGCCTGAATCAAAGCCTCGAGCTCAGCTGCCCGAGCACTACATGAGGAAGGGAGAGATCTGGCCCATAAAACAGAATCGTCAGTGACCACCGCGGTGCCAGTGTAGCGTTTACCCTGGTACATAAAAGACGAGTCATCAGTGAACAAATCCACATCTGCCATCTCCAAACAAGTATCACAGAGATCAGAGCAGGCCACCACCACAGTTTGAACAACCTCCTCTGAATTGTGTTCCTCCCCACCCCTAGCCAGGAGATCGGGGACCATGAGTGTGGCGGGGTTCAAAACTCTGCACCTTTCCACTTGAACCTGGGGATTTGCAAGCAAGGCCAGCTCATATCGGGTTAAATGAGAAACTGACGGCGACTGTGTAGCAGCACCCCGAAGCAAAAGGACTACATCATGTGGATCATGCAGAATAATCTTGTGGCCTAGAAGAATGTCCTGCGCCTTTTCTAAAAGCAGGACCGCTGCAGCAATACAGCATATAGAGGGGATCTGTCCCAACATCACTGGGTCGAGTTGGATCGAATAATATGCAACTGGGCGGCAATGCGGCCCCAGTGTTTGGCAGAGGACGCTGGAGGCCACCTCCACCTTCTCATGCACATAGAGTAAGAAGGGTTTTTCCTAGTCCGGCAGCCCTAGAGCAGGGGCTGAACTTAAGCTGACTTTAAGGCTGTGAAAGACAGACTCTGCCTCTGGGGACCAATCAAGGGGGTTAGGGGATTCCTTCTTCAGGAGCTGAAAGAGCAAATGAGTTATCGGTCCGAATTCAGGGATCCAAATCCGGCAAAATCCTGCCACTCTGAGGAAATCCCAAAGGTCATTCTTGGTGGTGAGCTGGGGCAAGGCCTGGATGAGGTTGGCATGACAAGGGGCAATCTCTCTCTCCCCTGCCCAGGGAATGAACCCCAGATATTTTACCTGCCTTTGACACCACTGCAACTTCTTACGGCTAACCTTGAGGCCAATAGCAAACAAATGTTGCAGAACCATCAGGGAGCCCTGCCTGCACAATTCCTCAGATTCCCCAGTAATCAAAATATCATCTACATATTGAAACATTCTCACTGCCCTGGGAAATTGGACCGGTAAAAGAGCCTTGTAAAGGGCTCTAGAAAAGATAGTAGGGGAATGCACGAACCCCTGGTGCAATCGTGTCCACGTCAGCTGATAGTTATCCCAAGTAAAAGAAAAAAGGTACTGGCTTTCAGGGGAAACTGGGATAGTGAAGAACAACCCAGTCAAATCAATACAGGTAAATGCCCGAGCCCGTGATGTAATTCTGTTAATTACTGAGGTTGGGCTAGGGACTACTGCATAAATAGGGGTGACATAAATATTAATGACCCACAGGTCCTGTACAAAACAGTAAGTTGGGGGGTTCCCTAGCTTAGGTGCTGGCAGCACTGGAGTATTGCAGGGAGAAATGCCGTCAATGAAGATTTTGATTTCCAAGAAGTCAGAGATAATTGGGTCCAACCCTGCACAGTCTTCAGGTGACATTGAATATTGCCGGACACAGGGAGGAGATTTATGGAGCAGGGTATTGACCTTAATCGGTTCAGTTCCCTGGACAAAACCCACGCCTGTCAGGCCAGAGCTCCAAAGGCTTGGTGACAAAGTAAGCAAAACAGGGTCATCGGTTTCCACGGGGACTTCAGCAACTACCATTAGGGAAGCTTAGCTCTTTGTGCTCAGCAGGTCCGGTTTACCAAGGAGCTTCTCAATAGTTAGCGTGATTCCCTCCTCCTCACATTTAAGCATGGCCTGAAGTTTACACTGGGGCTAGAAGGGTGGTATCTGCCAGGAGGGTGGAAGGGGCACTATAAATTGGCAGTAGCGAGGGAGGGGAAACCGGGAGAGGTGGATATAAGGAAGGTCCGTGGGCTGGGTAGTCAAGGGTTTTTATAGGGACTGCCGAGGACTGACCACAACTTAGGTGTATCAAATGTTGCTCAACATCTGCCTTCTCTGGTGCATTTGAATTAATTTTAGTAAGGGAGTTTTTATCTTGGGTTTTCATGGGACCCGGCAAACGCTCTGACAATTTTACCCAACAATACCAATAACACATCTCACCGGGTCTTAAGTAGATCAGAATTTCACATAAAGTCTGCAGAGCCTTAGGATCAAAAGTACCCTTCTGGCCAAAAATAGAGACCCTGCAGATCAGTTAAATTTATCCAAGAGTCACAGCACCATCTTAATTACTTTTTCATCATTCCATTTTTAACGGAAGTTTACCTTGATCCCAGGATTGGACAACTTTTGAATACAGAAGCCATCTCTAGACTGACGAGACCCCATCCTTCTCTGTACCGGGAAGCCCCTTTCCTTAAACCAGGAAAGACTCTCCCCACAGGACGTCTTCTAGGGCGATCCCCTTCTCCAAACCCGGAGAAGTCCCCTCTCTGCGGAAACTGCACAGTCTCCTCTCTGTGAAACACAGAGAGAATCCTACCCGCTTACCTGCTCAACCTGCGGGCGCTCGAAATTAGGCTCGAGAAATCTCAAGGAAGGGGTGTCTGGACCCTAAAAGCGGGCTTACTTACAGTTTTCCTTTGAGCGCTCTTGGGCACCTGGTCCCTGGAGATTCTCGAGCTGGTCAGTCCAATCCTGAGCACAAGGTCCCTTTGTAGTCGCTAAAACTGTTATGGAATTTTATCAGAGAAACGACTCTGATCTCACAATCGCATGAGAGGGTTTTGTGACCTTGGTGTAGAAATGAACAGACTCAACAGAGCAAGCCGAGAGAGCAGGAAAGGGCGGCAAGTGGCTGCCTGCCCGTTCACCCCAGGGGTTACGAGTGAGGATCAGCCCCGAGCTGTCCCAAACTGGTACCTTTATATGCAAGCATTTCCGCTTTCCACTCGACCGCAACTCTTCCAGTGCGCGCCCAAACTACCCAATCCCCTTGTGTTGCCCGTACTCCAGCCTCCAATCAGAACCAGTTCTGAGGAGTGGTCCATATAAGATAACGTAATTGACACATCGTGCCCAAACTTAAAATGATAGATCTACCACAGGAAGGAGATTAAACGGAGACAGGATATCTAGGATAATGTTGGAAGAAGACAGAACGGAGACAGGATGGTCATTGTCTAGTACAGTCAGCACCCCCAGCCAAACACATCCCTCCTTTTCAGACATGAAAAAAGAGCATCTACCATCAACTGCCTCAAAAACTGTATTCAACCTGTGCATTGTCCTTTCCATGGAAACATTTAGTAAAATGCAAAATACTTAGTCTCTTTGAAAAGAAGCAAGCTATCCTATAAGGCCAAGTAGGTCACAGTGGGCAATGTCAGCATTTTTCAATCCTATTCTCTGGGAGGAATGGTCATGCCCCCGGGGGGCACAGACAGAAACTGGACAGGTAGACAACTGATGAATTCCCTTTTCAGTCCATTCATCGATGATTAGACTGCTGTCCCAAACGCCATGAATTATGGGTATGCAAATGCTCCAGGGGTGCCCCTTTCTCTAGATCAGAAGCAATCAATCGATCCATCAGTGGTATTTCTTGAGTGTTTACTGTGTGCAGAGGACTTGTCTAAGCATTCCGGAGAGTACAAAACTAGGAAGTTGGTGGACACTTTAAGTGTCCATGAGGAGCTTACAGTCTAGAAGCAGCGGGGAGGGCAGGAGAGCGGGGTGGCGGAGAGATCTAAAGTGGGAGGGGTGCAGCGTCCTGGAAGAAAAATACACAAAGGAATGCAACAGATTTGTGTGGCCGCTTTTTCAAAATAATTATGAACTGGGAGAAAGAAAAATCCTCTACTAGGTCAAAATGCATTTAGAGAAAGTCTTCAAATTCCAGAATCCTGTAGAATCTTTAGAAGTGACTTGCAAAGATCATCAGGGCCAACTCAATACTCTGGAAAGGAGAATAATGAAATAACCAAAGAGCTTATTCTTTTCTTAAGGATGCCCTGGGATGGAGAACCTTGACACTTTACTTCATGTCACCTCAAGCTTAAGATGTCCAAAACAGAACTCCTTATCTTCCTTCCAAAATCTGTCCTCCCTGTCACTTTCCCATCACTGTAGATGGCACCACCATCCTTCCTGTCTCACAAACCCAGAACCTTGGCGTTATCCTTAACTCCTCTCTCTCATTCAACCCACATAGTCAATCCATCACTAAATCCTGTTGGTCCCACCTTCACAACATCACTAAAATCCACCCTCCAAACTCCTACCACGTTAATACAGAGTCCTTCTCACTAATGGGACTCCCAGTGTAAATAGAAGGGAGAAGAGGTATTGAATCCCCACTTTATAGATGAGGGAACTGAGGCACTGAGATGATAATCAGTCAATCAATCAATCATATTTATTGAGTATGTTGGGAAAATACAACATAGAGTTGATAGACAAGTTCCCTGCCCACAGCGACCTTACAGTCTAGGTGGGGAGACAGACATGTATATAAATAAATAAATTACAGAGATGTACATAAGTGCTGTAGAGCTGAGGGAGAGGTGAATAAGGGGAGCAAATCTAAGTGCAAAGGTGACACGGAGGGAAGTGAGAGAAGAGGAAATGAGGGTTTAGTAGGCAAAAACCTCTTTGAAGCTGGGGAGAATAATTGTCTGTAGGATATGAAGAGGGAGAGCATTCCAGGCCAAAGGCAGGATGTGGGTAAGAGGTCAGTGTTGAGATAGATGAGGTCGAGGTACAGTTAGTATGTTGGCATTGGACGAGTGAAGCGTGTGGACAGGATGGTAGTAGGAGAGCAGCAAGTTGAGACAGGTGGGGTAAACTGTAAAGCTGATGGTAAGGAGTTTCTGTCTGATGCAGAGGTGGATGGACAATCACTGGGGGTTCTTGAGGAGTCGGGGGAAATATGGCCTGAATGTTTTTGTAGAAAAATGATCTGGGTAGCAGATTGAAATATGAACTGACGTGGAGACACAGGAGGCTGGGAGGTCAGCAGGGAGTCAGATAGAGTAATCAAGGTGGTTTAGGTTAAGTGCTTGGATTAACATGGTAGCAGTTTGAAAGAGAAGAAAGGGAAGATTTTAGCATTGTTGTGAAGGTGGAATCAAGAGGATTTAGTGACAGATTAATTATGAGGGTTGAATTTGTAAAATGGGGATTAAGACCACGAGCCCCATGTGAGATAGGGATTATGTACATCCCAACCCAACCCAGAGAAGCAGCATGGCTTAAATGCAAAGAGAATGGGCTTGGGAGTCAGAGGTCATGGGTTGTAAACCCAGTTCTGCCACTTGTCATCCATTCATTCAATAGTATTTATTGAGCACTTACTATGTGCAGAGCATTGTACTAAGCACTTGGAATGTAGACAAGAAGGTGCTGTCTACACTGAAGGGAAAATCACAGGGAGAGCAGGGTTTGGATGGGAAGGTAAGAAGTTCTGTTTTGAACATGCTAAGTTTGACATTAACTAAGTGTTATGCCATGCTAAGTTACTGCCCAAATTTACACAACAGGTAAGTGGTGGATTAGACTGTAAACCCGTGATTAAACTGTAAACCCATCAATGGGCAGGGATAGTAATCTGTTGCCAAATTGTACATTCCAAGCATTTAGTACAGTGCTCTGCACATAGTAAGTGCTCAATAAATAATAGGATTAGAACCCAGGAGTTCTGACTCCCAGGCCCGTGTTTTTATCACTAGATCACACAGCCACTTATAAGAATCTTACTTTAATTCTCAATTTACATTCCCTCTATTGGAGAATTCATCCATTCTCTGGCTTCACCTACCACCTCTCTACAGGTGACTCTTAAATCTACCTTCAGGTCTAGTTAGCATGGACCTGGGAATCAGAAGATTCTAGGTTTTAACTCTAGCTCTGCCACTTGTCGGCTCTGTGAACTTGGGCAAGTCACTTAACTTCTCTGTGCCTCAGTAATCTCTTCTGTAAAATGGGGATTAAAACCGTAGGTCCCATGTGGGACATAGACTGTCTTCAACCTGGTTAGCTTGTATCTACCCCAATACCCGAGTACCATGCCTGGCAAAGAGAAAGTCCTTAACAAATACCATAAAAAAAACCAGTTTGGTAAGGGGACGTGGAGTTTGGGCACAGACTCTTTCCAAGATACCAGGATAAAGAAATTTATAAGGGAGCTGATAACAGGACAGGAGATTTTATTAAACTACCCATTAATCAATTAATCAGTGGTATTAATTGAACAGTTATTGTGAGCAGAACATAGTACTAAGTACTTGGGAGAATACAGTAATACTATATCCAACCTGATTAACTTGTATCTACCCCATTGTGTTTTACTGTGCCTGGCACATAGTAAGATCTTTATAAATACCACTGAAAAAAAAAGACTTCCCTGACTAAGCTTTCATTTCCTCTTCTCCCACTTCCTTCTGCAACGCTCTTGCAACTTTCATCCTTTATTCACTCCTCCATTCGCCTCACAGAATTTTTGTACATATCTGTAATTTATTTATTTATATTAATGTCTATCTCCTCGAGAATATAAAATCATCGTTGGCAGGGAATGTGTGTACCAACTCTGTTTTAATGCCCATTCCGGAGTGCTTATTTCAATGCTCTGCACAAGGTAAGTGCTTAGTAATTATGCTTGCCTGATTGATTGATTGATTGATCAGTCATCTGCCTATTTCAAGTAAGGTGCCAACAGGACTATTTTTCTTCCCCAAACCCCGAAAAGTCTCAGGTGAGTATTAAAAACTAGAGTGAATGAGAATAAAAAGGAAAAGGACTCTTTCTACAATTCACACACTATGTAAGTCCTCCTCAGAGGCTACTGTTTTCGCCTCTTTGTTCTGCAGTTAGTCAGCTGAGAAGACGAATCAGAAAAGATTAGTGATATTTAATACAATCTAATCTGTGCCACTGTGATGTACATGTTACCCTCCTGAAAATCACTGTGAATGAAGATCAGAGGTCAAAGTGATGAGGTAGAAATGATATTGAGCAGAGCTTCCAAAAACCCTCTCTTTCAAGAGGCCCCATTTATTTAGTCCCAAATGTATAGGACTTTCCCTTTTATATGTAAAAGCTTTATAATAACAATAGTAACAATAACAATGATGATGATGATAATAATCATTAAGCATTTGATATGAACCAAATCCTTTACTAAGCCCTGGCGTATATACCTAAAAGGCTCATAGTTTAAGTGGGAAGGAAGAACAGGTATTGAATTCCAATTTAACAAATGAGGACACTGAGGCAGAGAGAAGTTAAATTATTTGCCCAATGTCACAGAGTAGGTAAGTGGAGGAGCTGGAATTACAACCCAGGACCCCCTAATGCTTATATTTTTTCCACTAGGCAACCCTGCTTTTCTATGTACCTGTGTGTATGTGCATCCTAGTCTTATATGTCTATATGAATCTGTAGATTGATTGATAAAAGAGTGAGGATTGTGGGTTGAGGAAACAGCAGGTGAAGAGAGCAGATATGTTAACTGGAGAAAGCTAGTGGAGAGTTCTGAAGCTAATGATAAAGAGTTTTTGCTACAAAAGGAGGGAGAGGCAGTCATTACAAGTTTATAGGAATGCTGCATGTGTGCTAAGCTTTACTTCAGGAAAATTATCTATGTCAGAACTAAAGGGGGAAGAGGCTGCAGCCAGTGATACTGGCGAGTAAACTGGCACAGTACTCTCATCATGACATGACAGGAGTTAGATCAGGGTGATAGTGTTTAGGTCGAGAGCAAAAGATAGATTTGGGAAATGTTATGGAGAAAGAATAAACAAGCTTTAGCTGATGACTGAATGTGAAGGCTGAAAGACAGGGAAGCATCTAGGATGATGCGAGAATTGTGACTTCCTGGGACAGGGATGGTGTGGGTGTTATCAAAATAAATAAGGATTTAGGAAGATGAGAAGTTCACATTTGAGTTTATGTGGTTGGTGGGACAGCCCTGTACTTATGTCACGGGGCCAGGTGGAGAAACAAGTTTGGAGATTCTGTGAGAGGTCAGGTTTGGAGAAGTAGCTTTGGGAGTCTTTCACATAAAGGTGTTAGTTAAAGACATGTGAACTGGGGAAATGGGAGATGGAGGAGAAGGTGAAAATCTGAGTCTAAGTCCCACGTGAATTTAGTTGATATTGAACTTTGTAGACAGAAATAGATGCATACAAGGCCACACAACAGTAGCAACAGACAGATTTAGTAGTGTTCTGGGAGATGTTAGAGTGAATGGAAGGACTGAATTCAGGAGAGTCAGTTTCTCAGTACTTCAATCCGACCCCTCAGTGAAATCCAGATCAGTCAGTCAGTCAATCGTATTTATTGAATGCTTATTGTGTGCAAAACACTCCACTAAGCACTACAGAGAGTACAATACAACAATAAACAGACACATTCCCTGCCCACAGTGAACTTACAGTCCCAATGAGGAGAAAAACATAAATATAAATAAATAAATTACAGATATGTACATATTTGCTGTGGGGATTGAAGGGGGATGAATAAAAGGAGCAAGTCAAGACGACTTGGAGGGAGTGGGAGAAGAAGAAGAGGCTCAGACAGGAAAGGCCTCTTGGAAGAGATGTGCCTTCAGTATGGCTTTGAAGGTGGGGAGAGTAATTGCCTGTTGGATAGGAGGGAGAGTGTTCCAGGCCAGAGGCAGAACATGGGCCAGAGGTCGGTAGTGAGATAGACGAGATCGAGGTACAGTGAGAAGGTTAACAGCAGAGCAAAGTGCATGCACTGAGCTGAGTAGAAGTGTTGTGAGGTGAGGTAGGAGGGGACAAGGCAACTGAGTGCTTTAAAGCCAATGGTGAGAAGTTTTTTTGTTTGATGCAGAGGTGGATGGACATCCAGGTCATCTTCAAGGGATACCTGTGTCTTTCAGAGTCTTCCACATTCAGGCAGGAGCTTCACAAAGGTTTCTGGTGTGAAGAAGAGGGTTTGCAGAGAGCATCAGAATCTATGTGGACTTTTACCTGAAAAATTTCTTAGGAACTTAATGATTCTTGTGTCACAGGTGAGCAGCACAAAAGGGCCGAGAATGGCATAGCCATTGACCACAAATGTGTTAGCATTAGAAAGGGAGGCATTATTCTTCATGGTTGTCTCTAGAAACATGGAGAGGATATAATCTCCAAAGTAAAAGGACACAAAGCAGGTAACCAGCAGAGTGATAGTTTTGGTGGCCCCTCTCTCTGGGGAGTTCTCAGAGGAGAGGTGGAAGCTGTGGAGATGTTGGACTTGGCGGTGATGTTGAAGGAGGAGAAGGACCATGTGACCTCTGAAATAGGTCATAAGCCCTATAGAAAGGACACCACGGAGAGTCATGAGGATGAGAATTAGGCTCTGGAGGAAAGTGTTGATGGGCACAATCAAACAATTGTCATGAATGTTGGTGACATTGAGGGGTGCTTATCAGCAGGTTGAGGATCTACAAGATGACTGACATGGCGAAGATGAGTTTGGGATGCTAACTTTGAGCTGAAATTAGTGGGAGTTGCTGGGACTGATGGTGATGGCCTGAACCACACTCAGCAAGCAGGTGATGCAGATGGAGAGGCCATGGCAAATAGGAGAGAATCACAAACCCGACATCATTTGGGTTGAGATGCAGCCCTAACATCTCAGCTGCTGTGATGATTCTCCTGCAGAGTAACATCATGACCAGGGCCAGATGGATGATGATCAGATCTGTGGGTTTTGCTTTGAGACCTAGGAGGAACATGGAAAAATAGAAAGCGAAGAGGAGGAGTTTGCCGCAGTGCCCAGTCCAATCAGGCAGAGAAAACAGATGCTTTTGATTACATCAGTGCTCATCATTCCAGGAACAAATTTCTGTAATGAGGCTGGAGGAAAGTGGATGGCACAAACACTATGTAAACAATTGGTTGTCAAACATCTGGCTCCTGGAAAAAAAGGCAAAGGATCTAAAATTAATTAAGAGGTCAATTTATCAAAGTGGTATTAAAGTTTCTATGTGCTGAGCTCTCAGGGGTTGATGGGAGTGATTAAGGGCAGAAAATATTTGTCAGTCAATCAGTGGTAAATAAATTAATGGTATCTGTTGGATGCTTACTATATGCACAGTATTATATTAAGTGTTTGTGGGAGTACAATAGAGTAAGTAGACAGGATCCCTGCCCTCAAGAAGCATACAGTCTATTAAGGGAGACAAATGTTAAAATACATTACAGGTAAGGTAAGTAACAGAGTAGAAAGAGGTTTACCTGAGTGCTATGGAATTAGAGTGAGTACCCAAGAGCGAAGGAGGACAGAATGAAAAAAAACAGAATGAAGGAGGAAAAAACAGAAAGAAGAGAAGACAGAATGAAGATGAAGAAAGAATGAAAACGGAGGAAGGAGAGGAGGATGAGGAGGAGGGGAAGAATTGTGGTATTTGTTAAACATTTATATTATATGCCAAGCACTGTATTAACCACTGGGGTTTATACAAAAGCATCAGGTTAGAGATAGTCCTTGTCCTACATGGAGCTCATAATTTAGAGGGGAGAGAGAACAGGAATTTCATTATACTGATGAGTAAACTGAGGTACAGAGAAGTTACATGATTTGCCCAAGCTTGTGACACAGAAAGCAAATTATGGAACTAGGATTAGAACCCAGGTCCTCTGACTCCTTGGCCAGTTCTCTTCCCACTAGGTACAGAATAGAAAGAAATTGAGTAGAGAGATGAGACACTAGTCAGAAAGGGTTTCCTGGAAGACATATGATTTTAGTAGAGATTTGAAGATGGGGAAGTGGTGGTCTTTAGGACATAAAGCAGGAAGGAGTTCCAGGCAGGAGCGAGGGCATTAGCAAGGGGTTGATGGTGAGCCAAATGAAATTGAGACACAGTAAGTAGGTTGGTGTTACAGAAGTGTAGTATATGGGGTGATTTGTAGAGAAAGAGAAATGAAGATTAGGTGCAGAAAGAAAGTTGATTGAGTATTTTACAACTGAACGTGAAGGATTTCTGCCTGATGTAGAAATGGATGGGCAACTATTGGAGGGTTCTGAGAAGTGTGCAGAGAGTAAATCTGTTAGAAAAATGATCCAGTAGACAAAGTATGAACTGTAGAGGAGAGGGATTGAAGCAGGGAGGTCAGCAAGGAGGCTGATGCAATAATCTAGATGGGATATGACAATTGTTTCGACCAGTACGATAGTATTCTCAGTGGAGAGAAAAGGGGCAGACTGTGTTGGTGTCGTATATTAGGGGGATAGAATAGATAGAACAGTTCCTGTGGAGTGGAAGGTGAGGTATAAAACAAAATTTAAGGTGTTGAGGTGGGAGTTAAAGGTAAGTGGATTCAGTAGTTGTCAAAACCTTATTTTGGACAAGAACAGTAGGAGGGAGATGTGATAATTTGAAGGCAGCAGAGGACTGAGGGAGGATTTTTTTCAAACTGATTGGCAGGAACCACTGGAGAATGAGCTGCTGAAGACCGAGGTTAGGGAAGGAAGTAGGGGTCCAAGTGTTTTAAAAAGGAGTGAAGAGATGGATGCAGTTTGAGGGAGTAGATTTTGAAAAGAGGTTGGAGATCTTTAGAGAGATGGTTGGGAAAGATGAGAGAGTGGATGAGGGGTTCTGAAAGGTGAGAATGGCACAGAGAGATGAAGTGACTTACCCAGCAGACAGGTGTCAGAGCCAGTATTAGCGCCGAGGTCCTCTGACTCCCAGACCTGTGCGCTACCCACTAGACCACAATGATTCTGATTGTCTTCATCTTCAGTGGTATCTACTGAGTTCTTACTGTGTGCAGAAGCACTCTGGGAGAGTACAACAGTGTAGGTAGATGCGAGCCCTGTCCTTGAGGATCTTACAATCCAGTGGAGGGGACAATAAAATAAATTGAAGGCAAGGGAAGCGACCAAGTGTAAGGCGATGTACATTACTGCTGTGGGAGTGGGGAAGGAGATGGGCTGAGTGCAAAAGACGATAAGAATGATGGCATTTGTTAAGAGATTACTATGTGCCAAACACGGTTCCAAGGAGGCTACCTCTCGACTGTAAGCTCTTTGAGAGCAGGAAACAGTGTCAATGATCTCCGTTGGATTGTACTCTCCCAACCGCTTAGTACAGTGCTCTGCACACAGTAGGCGCTCAGTAAATACCATTGAGTGATTGTTTAGGGGGTATGGATTTAAGCACATAGGTGACACAGGAAGGAGGGTGGATAAGGTGGAGGGAGGAGAGATTATTCATGGAAGATTTCCTGGAGTCAATACAATTAGGGCTTTGAAGGTGAGGAAAGGAGTAGTCTGTCAGATCTGAAGGAGTAGGAGGGAGGACATGAGCAAAGAATAGACAGTGAGACAGTTGATATTAGATGAGCTAAGAGTGTTTACACTTGAATGGGATGGGCTTATTTTTTCTTGGTATTTGTTGGGCTCCTATCATGTACCAGTCACTGTTCTAAGTGCTGGGGTAGATTCAAGCTAATGAGGTTGAACGCAGTCTATGTTCATTCATTCATTCATTCATTCATTCAATCGTATGTACTGAGTGTTTACTGTGTGCAGAGCACTGTACTAAGTGTTTGGGAGAGTCAATATAGCAATAAATGGACGCATTCCCTGCCCACAATGAATTTACAGTCTAGAAGGGCTTAGCAGACATGTATGCATCCGATGGTGCCCTGACCCATATGGGGCTCACCATCTTAATCCCCATTTTGCAGAGGAGAGAACTGAGGCACAGAGAAGTTAAGTGTCTTGCCCAAGATCACACAGCAGACAGCTGACAGAGCTGGGATCAGAACCCAGATCCTCTGACCACCAGGCCTGCTCTCTTTTCACTATGTCACTCTGCTTCATAAATAATAATAAATATGGCTGAGTGGATACAGCATGGGCCTGGGAGTCAGAAGAACTGGGTTGAGTCCTGGCTCTGCCACTTGTCTGCTGTGTGATCTTGGACATGTCCCTTTAGTGCTCAATGCCTCAGTTGCTTCATCTGTGAGATGGGGATTAAGACAGTTAGCCCCACATGGGACAGGGCACCAACAGGCTTGGTGACTGTGTCCTTCCTGTTTGGCTTGTTTCTACCCCAGCGCGTGGCTGAGTGTCTGGCACATAGTAAGCACGCAAATATCATAAAAATAGATAAATGAATGCCGATCTTATTAATACACTGTTGTTGCTGTACTATTCCTTAGATAATCACTATCCTCCCTTTCCTCATTCATTCCTCCCTCCCTTCCTGCTAGCTGGGAGTCTTACCTTTTCTTTCTTTCATTCATTCATTCATTCATTCATTCATTCAATTTAGTAGTATTTATTGAGCACTTACTATGTGCAAAACACTGTACTAAGCACTTGGAATGTACAATTTGGCAACAGATAGAGACAATCCCTGCCCACTGATGGGCTTACAGTCTAATCGGGGGAGACAGACAGACAAAAACAATAGCAATAAATAGAATCAAGGTGATGTACATCTCATTAACAAAATAGAGTTATAAAAATATATACAAATGAGCAGATGAGCACAGTGCTGAGGGGAGGGGAAGGGAGATGGGGAGGAGCAGAGGGAAAGGAGGGTAAAGAGGGCATAGTTGAGGGGAGGTGAAGGCGGGATGGAGAGGCAGCAGAGGTGGCAGAGGGAAAAGGGGAAGCTCAGTCTGGGAAGACCTATTGGAGGAGGTGAGCTCACAGTAAGGCTTTGAAGAGGGGAAGAGAATTAGTTTGGCGGAGGTGAGGAGGGAGGACATTCCAGGACAGCTGGAGGACATGGCCCAGGAGTCGACAGTGGGATAGGCGAGAACGGGGAATGGTGAGGAGGTGGGCGGCAGAGGAATGCAGCGTGCAGGGTGGGCAGTAGGAAGAGAGAAGGGAGGAGAGGTAGGAGGGGGCAAGGTGATGGAGAGCCTTGAAGCCTAGAGTGAGAAGTTCGTGCTTTGTGTGGAGGTTGATAGGCAACCACTGGAGGTTTTTAAGAAGGGGAGTGAAATGCCCAGAGAGTTTCTGCAGGAAGATAATCTGGGCAGTGGAATGAAGAATAGACTGGAGTGGGGAGAGACAGGAGGACCAGAGAGAAGGCTGACACATTAATCCAGCCGGGATATTATGAGACCCTGTACCAGTAAAATAGCCATTTGGGTGGAGAGGAAAGGGTGGATCTTGGTGATTTTATAAAGGTGAGACCGGCAGGTTTTGGTGACAGATTGGATGTGTGGGGTGAACGAGAGAGCTGAGTCAAAGATGACACCGAGGTTGCGGGCCTGAGAGACGGGAAGGATGGTTGTACCATCCACAGTGATAGGGAAGTCAGGAAGAGGACAGGGTTTGGGAGGGAAGATGAGGAGCTCAGTTTTGGACATGTTGAGTTTTAGGTGGCGGGCAGACAACCAGGTGGAGATGTCCTGGAGGCAGGAGAAGATACGAGCCTGAAGGGATGGGGAGAGAACAGGGGAGGAGATGTAGATTTGTGTGTCATCTGCATAGAGATGAGAGTTGAAGCCGTGGGAGCGAATGAGTTCACCAAGGGAGTGAGTGTATATGGAGAACAGAAGAGGGTGAAGAAATGATCCTTGAGGAACCCCAACAGTTAGAGGATGGGAGGGGAAGGAGGAGCGTGCAAAGGAGACTGAAAATGAACGGCCAGAGAGATAAGCGGAGAACCAGGAGAGGACTGAGTCCGTGAAGCCAAGGTGAGATAAGGTGTGGAGGAGAAGGGGAGGGTCAATAGTGTCAAAAGCAGCTGAGAGGTCAAGGAGGATTAGGATAGAGTAGGAGCCATTGGATTTGGCAAGAAGGAGGTCATGGGTGATCTTTGAGAGAGCAGTCTCGGTAGAGTGAAGATGACAGAAGCCAGATTGGAGGGGGTCCGGGAGAGAATTTGAGTTAACGAATTCTAGGCAGCGAGTGTCGACGACTCGTTCTAGGAGCTTGGAAAGGAAGGGTAGGAGGGAGATCGGGCGATAACTGGAAGGGCAAGTGGGGTCGAGAGAGGGTTTTTTTAGGAAGTGGGAGACATGGACATGTTTGAAGGCAGAGGGGAAGAAGCCATTGGAGAGTGAGCGGTTAAAGATTGAAGTTAAGGAGGGGAGGAGCGAAGGGGCAATGTTTTTTATAAGGTGAGCGGGAATGGGGTCCGAAGCACAGGTGGAAGGGGTGGCACTTGCAAGAAGGGAGGAGATCTCCTCTGAGGATACTGCGGGGAAGGATGGGACAGTAGGGGAGAGGGTTGGTGGGAGGGTGGGAGGAGACAGAAGAGGGAGGGGTGGCTTTGGGGAGCTCAGACCTGATTCTGTTAATTTTCGTGATGAAGTAGGTGGCCAGATCGTTGGGGGTGATGGATAGGGGAGGGGGTGGAACAGGGGGCCTGAGGAGAGAATTAAAGTTCTGGAACAATTGGCGGGGGTGATAGGCATGGCTGTCAATGATGAAAGAAAAGTAGAGAAACAGCGTGACTCAGTGGAAAGAGCCTCTGCTTGGGAGCCAGAGGTCATGGGTTCGAATCCCGGCTCTGCCACTTGTCAGCTGTGTGACTATGGGCAAGTCAGTTCACTTCTCTTTGCCTCAGTTCCCTCATCTGTAAAATGGGGATAAACTGTCAGCCTCACGTGGGACAACCTGATTACCCTGTATCTCCCCCAGCACTTAGAACAGTGCTCTGCACACAGTAAGTGCTTAGCAAAAACCAACATTATTATTAGTTTTCCCTGGCGGAGGAGAGGGCAGAGTTAAGGCAGGAAAGGATATATTTGCAGTCGATAAGGTTGGCTTGGTGCTTGCACCTTTGCCAGCGAGCTCAGCAGCTCGAACATAAAAATGAGAAAGGCTGACAGAGGCAGTGACCCAGGGCTGTGGGGTTAGTGGAGTGAGAGCGGTGGAGGGAAAGAGGGGTGAGTGAGTTGAGATGAGAAGAGAGAGTGGGGTTGAGAGCCTTAACCTGGTCATCGAGAGTGGGAAGAGAGGATAGGGATGCAAGGTGGGGAGAGATGCTTTTGGAGAGATGGTTGGGATCAAGAAAGCAGAGGTCTCTGTGGGGGAGTAATACAGATTTGCGGGGGGGAGAGTATGAGAGAGGAGGCAGGTGAGAAGGTTATGGTCTGAGAGAGGGATTTCAGAGTTGGTGAGGGAGGAGATAGTGAAGCGATAGGAGATGATGAGATCGAGGGTGTGATCAAGTTGGTGAGTGGGCAAGGTGTGATGGAGCAGGAGGTTGGCAGAGTCGAGGACCGATAGCAGGCAGGTGGCAGAGGAGTCACTGGGGACATCCATGTGGATGTTGAAGTCTCCGAGGATCAGAGTGGGCAGAGAGAATGAGAGAAGGAAGGTGAGAAAGGGGTCAAGGTGGTTGAAGATGTCGGAGGTGGGACCAGGAGGGCGGTAGATGACGGCTACAAATATCTGGATGGGGTGGTAGAGGCGAATGATATGGGCTTCAAAGGAGGGGAAGGAGAGGGAAGCAGGGGGAGGGATAGTGCGGAAGCGGCATCGGGGTGAGAGAAGGAAGCCGACGCCTCCTCCCTTTCCGGTGAGTCTGGGGGAGTGGGAGAAGGAGAGGCCTCCGCTGGAGAGATCAGCGGAGGAGACCGTGTCTTCAGAAGTGAGCCAGGTCTCCGTAAGGGCAAGGAGAGGAGGAGAGAGCAGGAAAGGAGGTCAAGAATGAAAGGTAGTTTACCTGTAATGGAGTCGAGATTCCAGAGGCTACACTTGAAAGTAGCTGTGTGTGCAGCGGGGAGGGGGAAGGGAGCGGGGGGAGGGGAGGGTTTGGATGGGAATGAGATAGCGGGGCTCTGTACGGGGAGCAGGGGATGAGGGGTGGCGGTGGGACAGGAGGACTGGGATGGGGTGTGGGTGGCGAAGAGGGAAGGGGGGAGGGTGGGAGGAGGGAGTTTGGTGGGGAGGAGCATGGGGGGGGGAAGAAGGGTGGCGCTGGTAAAGTGGGGTTCTAGGGAGGGGATGGGGAGGAAGGGAGGAGGCAGAGGAGAGAGCAAGGAAGAGCTGGGCGAGAGAGGGGAAGGGGAAGGAGAGGACTGGAAGGAGCAGATGAGGGGAGGGGGGTTGGAAGGACATGGTGAGGCCAGAGAGGTAGATGGCAGCACTGAGAACAATTAACAATAACATGTGAAAGCGGTAATATAGTAACATGATACAATAAAATATTGTTAATAAGCGGGTGATGACTAGGGTCGGGTGTTGACTTGACTAAGGGTCGACCTGATCAAAATCAAAGTCAAAAGGCTAGAGGCAAGGAGAGTGCTGGGGTTCATGGTCCAAATGTCTCTGAGGCGGCGGAGGGAGCCCTGAGGATGTCCAATGTGGGTTGCGCGTGCAGGTGGTGGCTAAGGTAAGGTCACATAGTGAGAACAAGGGCGTTGTTGCCCGGGGATAGGGGAAGGGGGCGGGGGAAATCAATCACCTCACAGGAGAGGAGGGAGTGAGGGCTTCCCAAAGGATGGCCACTTCCATGCGGAGTGGGGGGAGGGCGGTTGGGAAGGTAATGTCCAACGGCCCGGGGGGGGGAGGGGCGGCAGGGGAGCACAATTTGCCAAGGCCCGGGGGTGGGAGGAGCAGGCGAGCACAATGTCCCACGGCCCGAGCAGGGGAACACAACGTCCCAAGACTCTGGGGCGGGGGCCGGTGCTGGGGAGAATAGAATTCTGGGGATAGGGTTTGCTACCGGGACGGGCTACGAGGGTCAGGGAAAGTTGTGGGGAGGTCAGGGAGTTATTCGTGGATCTGGTGGCTGTGGGGCCCATGGTGGCATGGGGGGCGGGGGGGATCCTCAGTGTCGGAATCCTAGAGCGGGGGTACAGAAATCCAGGTTGGAGAGTTGACGATAAGCCCGGGGACAGGTCACTGAGGACTGATAGCGTGGCTCCAAGGAAGCAGAGGTCCCGAGTCTACGTGGTGGTGATGACAGGAGGAGAAAGGTTCAGCCGTGAATAGGGACCAGCGGTCCAAGGCGCGGCTCTAAAGAAGAGGTGGCCTGGCGCAGATGAGTCGGCGGTGAGCAGCCAAAGAGCTAGCCGGGAATAAGGGACGGGCGGTCCAAGGTGCAGCTCCAAGGGAGCGGAGATCCTGAGCCCACGAGGTGGCGGATTCAGCCAGGAATAAAGGAACTGGTGGTCCAAGGTGCGGCTCGAAAGGAGAGCCGGTCCCGGCGCAGATTATTTTTGTTGCTTTGCTGGGCGCAACTCCTTCCAAATGTTGTGCTCTTTCCACTGAGCCACTGAAGGTTAAGGGTAGGGCTAGGGTACGGCGAGAGTTTAGGCTAGGCCTAGGGCTTGGCTAAGGTGAGGTATAGGGCAAACCTAGTTGGTGTGAGGGTCAGTGTCAGGAGTCAAGCTAGGGCTAGGTTTCAGGGTAGGGTTTGGTTTTGGGTTAGGTTGAGGTGTAGTGTTATGGTTAGTGTTAACTAATCTTAACTGTAGGGCTAGGGTTAAGATTAGTTTGGGATTAGGGTTGGGGCTAGGGCTGAGGGTTAGGGTTAGGGTTAGGATGAAGATTATGGTTGAGGTTACGGTTAGGATTAGGGCCAAGTTTAGTGTTAATGCTATGGTTAGGGTTGGGGCTGGTGTTAGAGTTTGGATTAGTGCTTAGAAGTATGATTAGACTCAGGCTGAGGATTAATTTTACCTTATGGTTTGTGTTAAGGTTAGGGTTAGGGTTAGGGCAAGTTGAGTTAGGGTTAGAGTTAGGGCAAGAGTTAAAGTTAGGGAGAGGGTTAAGGTTTGGGCTAGGCCCAGGGCTAGGTTTCTGGTGAAGTTTAGGGTTAGGGTTAGGCTTAACGTTAAGGTTGGGGCTAAGCCTAGGGTTAATAATAGCATTAGGCCTAGTGTTAGTGTTGTGGTTAACCTCAGGTCTAGAGTTAGGTTAGGGTTAGTGTTATGTTTAGATATAGGATTAGGGTGAAGCTTTGGTTTTGGGGTAGGCGTAGGAGTAGGGATAGAGTTGGGATTAGGTTGAGGGCCAGGGTTAACATCAGGGAACATTTTCACCCAGAACAAAAATTGTAGGTTGAGCACCAATCTTGGGGCTGAATGTTCCCCCCTCCACAGTCCCCTAGACAGGCAGCCCTGAGGATTTGGATTTAGTTTTAGGATTAGGACTAAAGTTAGACTCAGTGTTAGTGTTAGGTTTGAAGTTGGGATGAATTCTAGGTTTAGGGGTTAGGTGTAGTTTGGTGTTAGGTTTAGGCCCAGGGGTAAGTTTATGTTAATTTTTTGCCCTGGAAGAGTTACCATTTGAGAGACATAACTGTGGCTGAAAGGTTCCACAGACACAGGGGCCACAGACCCATTTCTGGGAGTCAAGATTAGGTTTAAGGTTAGGCGAGGGCTAGTGTTAGGGTCAGGTTGATGCACAAGGTAAGCTCTAGGGTTAAATTCTGGTTAAGGCCAGCCTGATCCAGGGTTTAGGGCTTTAGGGTTAGAGTTAGGATTATTGCTATTGTTAGAGCCGGATCAGGTTAACTTAAAGGTTATAGTTCTGTTTAGGGTCTGGGCAATTTCTTACCCTGGGAGAGTTTGAGATTGAATTCATTCATTCAGTAGTATTTATTGAGTGCTTACTATGTGCAGAGCCCTTTACTAAGCACTTGGAAGGTACAATTTGGCAACACATAGAGTCAATTACTGCCCAATAACGGGATCAGAGTCTAAACAGGGGAGACAGATTGCAAAGCAAAACAGAACAAAACAAAACAGCATCATCAAGATAAATAGAATCATAGAGATATATACATCATTAACAAAATGAATAGGGTAATGAATAATATATACAAATATGCACAGTGCTGAGGGGAGGGGAAGGGGGAAAAGCAGAGGTCTGGAGAGGGGGGAATTGGGAGGGGAGGAGGAGCAGAGGGAAAGGGGGGCTCAGACTTGGAAGGTCTTCTGGAGGAGGTGAGCTCTCAGTAGGTCTTTGAAGAGGGGAAGAGAGCTAGTTTGACTGATGTGAGGAGGGAGGGCATTCCAGGACAGCGGTAGGATATGGGCCAGGGACTACTGAGCGGACAGGCGTGAACGGGGGGCTGTGAGGAGGTGAGCGGCAGAGGAGCAGAGTGTATGGGGTAGGCAGTAGAAAGAGAGAAGGGAGGTGAGGTAGGAGGGGGAAAGGTGTTGGACAGCTCTGAAGCCAAGAGTGAGGAGTTTTTGTTTCATGTGAAGGTTGATAGGCAACCAGTGGAGGTTTTTGAGGAGAGGAGTGACATGCCCAGAGCATATCTGTAGGAAGATGATCTGGGCAGTGCAATGAAGAATAGACTGGAGTGGGGAGAGACAGGAGGAAGGGAGATCAGAGAGGAGGCTAACACAATCATCCAGTTAGGATATTATGAGAGCTTGTACCAGCACGGTAGAAGTTTAGATGGAAAGGAAAGGGCAGATCTTGGCGATATTGTCAAGGTAAGACTGGCAGTGTTAGATGACAGATTGGATGTGTGGGGTGAAAGGCTGGGGGGACAGAACAGGAAAGAGAAGTATTCGTGGCCAAGCCTGGAAGGCAAAGGCTGGGGGGCCAAACCTGGAACAGGAAGCGTTTGGCTCCAGGCTTGGAAGACCAAGGCCTTGGGGCCAAAACTGGAACGCAAAGTGTTCAGGGCCAGGCTTGGAAGGCAAAGAATAGGGGGCCAAAACTGGAACGAGTAAGGTTCGGGGCCAGGCCTGGAAGGCAAAGGGTGGGGGGCCAAGTCAAGAAAGAGAAGGGTTTGGGGCCAGGTCTGGAAGGCAAAGGCTGTGGGGAGCCAGGCCTGTAACAAGAAGCATTCTTGGCCAGGTCTGGAGGTCAAAGGCTGGCAAGCCAATCCTGGAAAAAGAAGTGCTCTGGGTCAGGCCTGGAAGGCAAAGGCTGGAGGGGACACAAATGGAAAGAGAAGGGTTCAGGGCAAGTCCGGGAAGGCAAAGACTGGGGGGCCAAAACTGGAAAGAGAAGGGATCGGGTCCAGGCCTGGAAGGCAAAGGTTGGAGGGCCAAACCTGGAAACTGATCTGTTTGGGGTCAGGCCTGGAAGGCAAAAGCTGGTGGGGCAAAACTGGAATGAGTAGAGTTTGGTGGCCAGGTCTGGAAGGCAAAGGTTGGGGGGCCAAAACTGGAAAGAGAGGCATTCTGGGTCAGGCCTGGAAGGAAAGGTCTGGGGCACCAAAAGTGGAATAAGAAGGGTTTGGTGGCCAGGCCTGGAAAGCAAAGGTTGGGAGAACAAAACTGGAAAGAGAGGGATTCGGGGCAAGGCCTGGAAGGCAAATGATGGAGGGCCAAAATTGGAAAGAGAAGGGATCTGGCTCAGGCCTGGAAAACAAAGGCTGGGGGCCAAAACTGAAAAGAGAAGGGTTTGGGAACAGGTCTCGATGTAAAAGCTTGGGAGGCAAAACTAGAAGGAGAAGGATTTGGGGCCAGGTCTGGAAGGCAAAGGCTGGGGGGCCAGGCCTGGAAAGAGAAGAGTTCCGGGAGAAGCCTGAAGGCAAAGGCCGGGTGGGGGCAAAACCTGAAAGAAAAAAGTTTGGGGCCAGGTCTGGAAGGAAGGCAAAGGTTGGAGGCCAAACCTGGAAACCGATGTGTTTGGGGTCAAGCCTGGAAGGAAGAGGCTGGAGGGCCAAGCCTGGTGGGTAAAGGCTGGATGGCCAAAACTGCATCGGGAAGGGATCTGGGGCAGGCCTGGAAGGCAAAGTCTGGGGATCAAAACTAGATCAAAAAGGGTTTGAAGCCAGGCCTGGAAGGCAAAGCCTGGGTGGGGGGGGCAAAACTGAAAATTAAAGAGTTCGTGGCCAGGCCTTGAAGGCAAAGGCCAAAGGCCAAGGGGAAAATTTGGAAGGAGAAGGATTCATGGCCTGCCTGGAAGGCAAAGGATAGGGGGTCAAATCTGGAACGTGAAGGGTTCAGGGCCTGGCCAGGGAGGCAAAGGCTCAGGGGTCATATTGGGGATGAGAAGGGTTCACTGCCAGGCCCAGAAGGCAAAGGCTGGGGGGCCAGGACTGGAAAGAGAAGGATTCAGGCCAAGGAGTGGAAGGCAAAGCCTTGCGGGGCAAAACTGGAATGAGAAGGACTCGGGACCAAGCCTGGAAGGCAAAAGGCTGGGGGGGCTGGCCTGGAGGGCAAAGGTTGGGGGGGCAAGATTGGAAAGAGAAAGGTTCGGGGCCAGTTCTCGAAGGCAAAGGCTAGGGGGCCAGGCCTGAACCGAGAAGGGTTTGGGCCAGGTCTGGAAGGCAAAGGCAAGGGGGCCAAACTGGAATGAGAAGGGTTTGGGGCCAGGCTTTGAAGGCAAAGTCTGGGGGACCACAACTGGAAGGGGAAGGGTTCAGCAACAGGCCCGCCAGGCAAAGGCTAGGGGACCAGGCCTGGAAGGCAAAGGCTTGGGTGGCAAAAGTGGAATGAGAACAGTTCGGGGCCAGGCCTAGAAGGCAAAGCCTGGTGTGCCAAACCTAGAACTAGAAGGCATCTGGGACAGGCCTGGAAGGCAAAGGATGGTGGGTCAAAACTGGAACGAGTTGGGTTCAGGGCCAGGCCTGAAAGGCAATGATTTTGGGGCCAAAATTGGAATGAGTATGGTTCGAGGCCAGGCCTGGAAGGCAAAGGCTGAGAGGCCAGGCCTATAAGGCAAAAGCAGGGCAGCTAAAATTGGAACGAGAAGTGTTCGGGGCCAGGCCTGGAAGGGAAAGGTTGGGTGGCCAGAACTGTCAGAAAAAGGTTGGTGGGGACAAAACAGGAACAAGAATGATTCAGACCATGCATGGTATGCAAATGCTGGGGGGCCAAAACTGGAATGAGAATGGACCTGGGGCCAAACCTGGAAAGCAAAGGCAGGGGGGCAAAACTGGAACTAGAAGGGTTCTGGGCTTGGCCTGGAATGCAAAGACTGGGGGGTCCAAAACTGGAAGGAGGAGAGTTCCGAGCCAGGCCTGGAAGGCAAAAGCTGGGAGGCCCAAACTAATAATAATAATAATGTTGGTATTTGTTAAGCGCTTACTATGTGCCGAGCACTGTTCTAAGCGCTGGGGTAGACACAGGGGAATCAGGTTGTCCCACGTGGGGCTCACAGTCTTCATCCCCATTTTACAGATGAGAGAACTGAGGCCCAGAGAAGTTAAGTGACTTGCCCACAGTCACACAGCTGACAAGTGGCAGAGCTGGGATTCGAACTCATGAGCCCTGACTCCAAAGCCCGTGCTCTTTCCAATGAGTCACACTGCTTCTCATGAGCAACGTTGCTTCTCATGAGAACAAGAAGGGTTCGGAGCCAGGCCTGCAAAGCAAAGGCTGGGGGTCAGAACAGGAAAGAGAAGAGTTCGTGGCCAGGCCTGTAACGCAAAGTCTTGGGGGGCAAAACTGGAACGAGAAGGGCTGGGGTCCAGACCTGGAAGGCAAAGGTTGGGGGTCCAGGCATGGAAGGTAAAGGCTGGGGGCCAAAACTGGATCCAAAAGGGTTCAGGGACAGGCCTGGAAGGCAAAGACTGGGGGGGCCAAAACTGGAATGAGATTTCAGGGCCAGGCCTGGAAGGCAAAGGCTGGTGGGCAAAAACTGGAAAGTGAAGGGTTCAGGGCCAGGGTGGCAGATGGAGGCTGAGGGGCTAAACCGGTACAAGAAGTGTTGGGGGTCAGGCCTTGAAGGCAAAGGCTGGGGGGCCAGTACTGTCAGCCAAAAGGCTAGGGAGGCAAAATAGGAAAGAAAGGGGATTGGGGCTATGTCAGGAACACAAACGCTGGGAGACCAAAACTGGAATGAGAAGGGATTTGGGGCAGGCCTGGAAGGCATAGGCTAGGGCAGGCCTGGAAGGCACAGGCTAGGGGGACAAACTGGAAAGAGAAGGGTTTGGGATCAGGCCTGAAAGACAAAATCTGGGGTGCCAAATCTGTAACAAGAAGGTTTTGGGGCCAGGCCTGGAAGGCAAAGGCTGGGGGTGGGGGGAGCAAAACTGAAGTGAGGAGGGTTTGGGGCAAGGCCTGGAAGGCAATGGCTTGGGGGGCCAAAGCTTGAATGAGAGGGTTCACGGCCAGGGCATTAAGGCAAGGATTGGGGTGCCAGGCCTGGAAGAGAAAGCCTGGGGGGCTAGGCCTGGAATGAGAAGGGTTCGGGCCAGGCCTGGAAAGCAAATGCTGGGGTGCCAAACCTAGAACGGGAAGCATTCTGGGCCAAGCCTGGAAGGCAAAGGATGGGCAGCCAGGCATCTAAGGCAAAAGCTGGGGGGCCAAAACTGGAATGAGAAGGGAAGGGGCCATGCCTGGAAGGCAAAGGCTGGGGAGCAGCAAACCTGGAACGAAAAGTGTTTGGGCCAGGCCTGAAAGCAAAGGCAAAGGCGCCAAAAATAGAAAGAAAAGAGTTCGGCTTCAGGCTTGGAAGGCAACTGCTAGGGGGCCAAAACTGCAATGAGACAGCAACGGGGCCAGGGCTGGAAGGCAAAGACTGAGGGGCCAAACTGGAACGAGAAGGGTTTGGGCCAGGCCTTGAAGGCCAAGGCTGGGGGGCCAGAACTCTCAGGCAAAGGCTGGGCAGGCAAGACAGGAATGAGAAGGGTTCGGGCATGCCAGGAATGCAAAGGCTGGGAGGCCAAAACTGCAACAAGAAGGGATCTGGGGCAGGCCTGGAAGGCAAAGGCTCAGGGGGGTCAAAACTGGAACGAGAAGGATTCGGTGCCAGGCCTGGAAGGCAAAGACTGGGGGGCTAAAACTGGAAAGAGAACGGTTTGGGGCAAGGCTTGGAAGGCAAAATCTGGGTGTCCAAAACTGGAACAAGAATGGTTCGGGGGCAGGCCTGGAAGGCAAAGGCTGGGGGTCCTAAACTGGAATGAGAAGCATTCGGGGCATGGCCCGGAAGGCAAAGGCTGGGAAACCAGGCAAGAAAGACAATGGCTGGGGGCCAAAACTGGAATGAGAAGGGTTCAAGTCCAGGCCTGCAAGGCAAAAGCTGGGGTGCCAAAACTGGAATGATAAGAATTTGGGGCCAGGTCTTGAAGGCAAAGGCTGGGGGGGGCAGTACTGTCAGGCAAGAGCTGGGGAGCCAGGCCTGTAAGGGAAAGGCTGGGGGGGGGCCAAAACTGGAACAAGAAGGGTTTGTGGCCTTGCCTGCAAGGCAAAGACTGGAGGTACAAAACTCGAACGAAAAGGGATCTGGGACAAGCCTGAAAGGCAAAGGCCAAGGGACCAAAAGGGGAAGGAGAAGGGTTCGGGGCCAAGCCTTTCATTCATTCATTCAATAGTATTTATTGAGCGCTTACTATGTGCAGAGCACTGTACTAAGCGCTTGGGATGAACAAGTCGGCAACAGATAACGACAGTCCCTGCCGTTTGACGGGCTTACAGTCTAATCGGGGGAGACGGACAGACAAGAACAATGGCACTAAACAGCGTCAAGGGGAAGAACATCTCGTAAAAACAATGGCAACTAAATAGAATCAAGGCGATGTACAATTCATTAACAAAATAAATAGGGTAACGAAAATATATACAGTTGAGCGGACAAGTACAGTGCTGTGGGGATGGGAAGGGAGAGGTGGAGGAGCAGAGGGAAAAGGGGAAAATGAGGCTTTAGCTGCGGAGAGGTAAAGGGGGGATGGCAGAGGGAGTAGAGGGGGAAGAGGAGCTCAGTCTGGGAACGCCTCTTGGAGGAGGTGATTTTTAAGTAGGGTTTTGAAGAGGGAAAGAGAATCAGTTTGGCGGAGGTGAGGAGGGAGGGCGTTCCAGGACCGCGGGAGGACGTGACCCAGGGGTCGACGGCGGGATAGGCGAGACCGAGGGACGGCGAGGAGGTGGGCGGCAGAGGAGCGGAGCGTGCGGGGTGGGCGGTAGAAAGAGAGAAGGGAGGAGAGGTAGGAAGGGGCAAGGTGATGGAGAGCCTTGAAGCCTAGAGTGAGGAGTTTTTGTTTGGAGCGGAGGTCGATAGGCAACCACTGGAGTTGTTTAAGAAGGGGAGTGACATGCCCAGATGGTTTCTGCAGGAAGATGAGCCGGGCAGCGGAGTGAAGAATAGACCGGAGCGGGGCGAGAGAGGAGGAAGGGAGGTCAGAGAGAAGGCTGACACAGTAGTCTAGCCGGGATATAACGAGATATAAGCCTGGAAGGCAAAGGCTGGTGTGCCAAAACTGGAACAAGAAGTATTCGGGGCATCGCCTGGAAGGCAAAGACTGGAGAGCCAGGCCTGTAAGGCAAAGGCCAGGGGAGGGCCAAAACTGGAATGAAAAGGGTTCAGGGACAGGACTGCCAGGCAAATGCAGGGAGTCCCAAACTGGAACGAGGAGAGTTTGGAGCCCACCTACAAGGCAAAGGCTGGGGGGCCAAAACTGGAAGGAGAAGGGTTTGGGGCCAGGCCTGAAGGCATAGGCTTGGGTGCCAAAACTGGAACTAGAAGGATTAGGTGCCAGGCCTGGAAGACAGAGTCTGGGGGGCCAAAAGGGGAAGGAGAAGGATTTGGGGCCAGATCTTGAAGGCAAAGGCTGGAGGGCCAGGCCTGAGACAAGAAGGGTTCAGGGCCAGGCCTGGAAGGCAAAGCCTCGGGGGGCAAAACTGGAATAAGAAGCGTTCAGGGCCTACCCTGGAAGACAAAGGCTGGGGTCCAAGTCTGGAAAGAGAAAGTTTCGGGGCCAAGCCTGGAAGACAAAGGCAGGGGACGGCAGTCTTGGAAGGCAAAGGCTGGGGGCTAAAACTGGAACAAGTAGGTTTCAGGGCCAGGTCTGGAAGGCAAAGACTGGGGGGCCAAAAGGGGAAGGAGAAAGGTTTGGGGCCGGATCTTGAAGGCAAAGGCTGGAGGGCCAGGCCTGAAACGAGAAGGGTTCGGGGCCAGGCCTGGAAGGCAAAGCCTCAGAGGGCAAAACTGGAAAGAGAAACATTCGGGGCTTAGCCTGGAAGACAAAGGCTGGGGTCTAGGCCTGGAAAGAGAAAGGTTCGGGGCCAAGCCTAGAAGACAAAGGCAGGGGCTGGCAGTCTTGGAAAGCAAAGGCTGAGGCTAAAACTGGAATGAGAAGGTTTCAGAGCCAGGCCTGGAAAGCAAAGGCTGGGGGGGCCAAAACTAGATCAAGAAGCGTTTGGGGACCGGCCAGGAAGGCATTGGCTGAGGGGCCAAAACTGGAATGAAAAGGGTTTGGCGATAGGCCTGAAAGGCAGAGGCTGCAGGGCCAGGTCTGTAAGGCAAAGGCTGGGGGGCCAAAACCGGAACGAGAAGGGTTCAGGCCCAGGTCTAGAAGGCAAAGCCTGAGGGACTCAGACCTGTGAGGCAAAGGCTGGTGGGCCTAAATGGGAACGAGAAACTTTCGGGGCAGGACTGGAAGGCAAAGGTTGGAGGGTCACAACTGGAATGAGAAGAGTTTGTGTCCAGGCCTGCAAGGCACAGGCTGGGGGACCAAAACTGGAACGAGAAGAGTTCGGGGCCAGGCCAGGAAGGCAATGGCTGAGGGGCCAAAACTGGAACCAAAAGGGTTCGGCAACAGGCCTGAAAGGCAGAAGCTGTGGATCCAGGCCTGGAAGGCAAAGGCTGGGGGGCCCAAACCGGAACAAGAAGGGTTTGTGGTCAGACCAGCAAGGCAAAGGCTGGGGGACAAAAACTGGAATGAGAATGGTTTTGGGCCAGGCCTAGAAGGCAAAGGCTGAGGGGCCAAACTGGAACGAGAAGCGTTCGGGGCCAGGCCTTGAAGGCAAAGGCTGGGGGACCAGGCCTGGAAGACAAAGTCTGCGGGACCAAAACTGGAAAGAGAAGGATTAGGGGCCAGTCCTGCAGGCTAGTTATGGCTTGGGTGCCATAACTGGAACTAGAAGGACTAGGTGCCATACCTGGAAGGCAAAGGCTGGGGGCCAAAAAAGGAACAAGAAAGGTTTGGGGCCAGGCCTGGAAGGCAAAGGCTGTTCGGCCAGGTCTGGAAAGAGAAAGGTGTGGGGCCAGATCTTGAAGGCAAAGGCTGTAGGGCCAGGCCTGAAACAAGTAGAGTTTGGGACCAGGCCTTGAAGGCAAACCTCGGGGATATAACTGGAACAAAGAAGGATTCAGGGATAGGCCTGGAAGCCAAAGGCTGGGGTGCCCAAACTGGAACGAGAAGGGTTCAGGGCCAGACCTGTAAGGCAAAGGTTGGTGGGACAGACCTGGAAGGCAAAGGCTGGGGGCCAAATTTAGAATGAGAAGCGTTCGGGGCCAGGCCTGGAAGGCAATGTCTGGAGGGCTAAAACTGTAACAAGATGGGTTCGGGACCAGGGCTGGAAGGCAAGGGCTGGGGAGCCCAAACTGGAACGAGAAGGGTTCAGGGCCAGGCCTGGGAGGGAAAAGCTGGGAGCCCAAAATGGAATGAGAAGAGCTCAAGGCCAGGCCTGGAAAGCAAAGGCTGGGGGGACAGGCTAGGAAGGCAAAGGGCCAAACCTGGAACGAGAAGGGTTCATGGCCAACCCAGGAAGGCAAAGGATGGGGGGCGAAAACTGGAACATGAAGGGTTCAGACCCAGGCCTGGAAGGCCAAAACTGGAATGATGAGGTTCGGGAACAGGTCTGAAAGGCAAAGGCTGAGGGGCTAAAGGTGGAATGAAGAAGGGATCGGGGCCAGACCTGGACAGAAAAGGCTGGGAGATCAAAATGGAACGAGAAGTGCTCGAGGCGAGGACTGGAAAGCAAAGGCTGGGGGGATAGGCCAGAAAGGAAAAGGTTTAGGGCCAAAACTGAAATGAGAAGGGTTCAGGGGCCAGCCCAGGAAGACAAAGGATAGGAGACCAAAACTGGAACAAGAAGGGTTCAGGGCCAGGCCTGGAAGGAAAAGTCTGAGGGGACAGGCCAGAAAGGCAGAGATTTGGGGGCCAAAACTGGAATGAGAAAGATTCGGGGCCAGCCCAGGAAGGCAAAGGATGGGGGTGGGGGCGAAAACTGGAATGAGAAGGGTTCAGGGCCAGACCTGTAAGGCAAAAGTTGGTGGGACAGAACTGGAAAGCACAAGCTGGGGGCCAAATTTGGAACAAGAAGGGTTTGGCATCAGGCCTGGCAGGCAAAGGCTGGGGGCCAAATTTGGAACGTGAAACATTCAGGACCAGGCCAGAAGGCAAAGGCTGGGGGGCCAGAAATGGAATGAGGAGGTCTCAGGGCCAGGTATTGAAAGCAAAGACTGTGGGTCCAAAACTGTAACGAGAAGGATTCCGGGCAGGCCTGCAAGGCAAAGGCTGGGGGGGTCGCACCTGGAAGACAATGGCTGGGGTCCGAAACTGGAATGAGATGGGGTCTGGGCCAGCCCTGTAAAGCAAAGGCTGGGGGACCAAAATGGAGCGAGAAGGGTGTGAGGCCAGGCTTGGAAATCAAAGGCTGGGGGAACAGGCCAGGAAGGCAAAGGTTTGGGGGCCAAAACTGGAAAGAGAAGGGTTTGGGGCCAAGCCTGGAAGGCAACAGCTGGGGGCCAGAACTGGAACGAGAAGCGTTCCAGGCCAGGCCTAGAATGTAAAGGCAGGATAAGCCACACCTGTAAGGCAAAGCCTGATGGGCCTAAACTGGAATGAGAAGCTTTTGGGGCCAAGACTGGAAGGCAAAGGCTGGGGTGCTAAAACTGGAACAAGAAGGGTTTGGCCAGGCCTCGGGAAACAAGGGCTGGGGTAACAGGTCACGGAGGCAAAGGCTGGAAGCCCAAAACTGGAAAGAAAAGAGTACTGGCCCAGGAAGGAATGCAAAGTCTGAGGTGCCAAAATTGGAACGAGAAGGGTTTGGGGCCAGGTCTGGAAGGCAAAGGATGGGGGGTCAAAACTGGAATGAGAAGGTTTCTGGGCAGGGCCAAGAAGGCAACTTCTGGGGGCCAAAACTGGATTGATAAGGGATTTGGGGCAGGCTGAGCAGACAAAGGCTGGGGTGTCAAAACTGGAACCAGAAGGGTTCGGACCAAGGCCTGGAAGGCAAAGCCTTGGGGGCCAAAACTGTAGTGAGAAGGATTCGGGGCCAGGTCTGGAAGGCAAAGGTTGGAGGGGGCAAAACCCTTCTCATTCTGGTTTTGCCCTCCATCCGTTGCCTTCCTGGGCTGACCCCAAACCCTTCTTGTTCTAGTTTTGGCCCCCAAACCTCTTCCTTCCTGGCCTGTCCCCCCAGCCTTTGCTTTCCAGGCCTGGCCTCGAGCCCTTCTCATTCCATTTTGGTCTCCCAGCCTTTGCCTTCCAGGCCTGGCCCCGATCTTTTCTCACTCCAGTTTTGGACCCCAGCCTTTGCCTTCCAGGCCTGGCCCTGAAGCATTCTCTTTCCAGTTTTGGCCCCAAAACCTTGGCCTTCCAAGTCCGGCCCTCCTGCTTTTGCCTTCCAGGCCTGGCCCCAAAACCTTTGCATTACAGTTTTCACCTCCCATCCTGTGCCTTCCTGGGTTGAGCTGAAAACTGGAACGAGTAAGGTTCGGGGCCAGGCCTGGAAGACAAAAGCTGGGGGCACAAAACTGGAATGAGAAGGGTTCGGGTCCAGGCCTGGAAGGCAAAAATTGGAGACCAAAATGGAACTAGAAGGGTTCGAGGCCAGTCTTGGAAGCAAAGGCTGGGGGGACAGGCAAGAAAGGCAAAAGTTGGGGTGAAAAAACTGGAACAGGAAGAGTTGAGGACAAGCCGAGGAAAGCAAAGGATGGGGGACAGAAACTGGAATGGGAAGTGTTCAGGGTCAGGCCTGGAGGGCAAAGGCTGTGGGGCCAGACCTATAAGGCAAAGACTGGTGGGCCTGAAGTGGAATGAGAAGCTTTTGGGGCCAGGTTTGGAAGTCAAAGACTGGGGGTATAGGCCAGGAAGGCAAAGGTTTGGGGGCCAAAGCTGGAACGAGAAGGGTTTGGGGCCAACCCAGGAAGGCAAAGGATGGGGGTTGAAAACTGTAATGAGAAGGTTTCGGGGCCAGACCTTGAAGGCAAAGGGTGGGGGGTCAAAAATGGAACGAGACAGTTTTGGGGCCAGGCCTGGAAGGTAAAGGCTGGAGGGTCAGACTTGGAAGGCAAAGTCTGGTGGGCCTAAACTGGAACGAGAAGGGGTCGGGGCTAGGCCTGAAAAGCAAAGGCTGGGGGGCCAGACCTAGAAGGCAAAGACTTGAGGGGGGCAAAACTGGAAAGAAAAGAGATCTGAGCCAAGCTAGGAAAGAAAAGGCTGGGCGGCCAAAACTGGAACCAGAAGAGTTTGGGACCAGGGCTGGACAGCAAAGGCTGGTGGTCCAAAACTGGAGCTAGAAGGATCTGGGGCTAGGCCTGAAAGGCAAAGGCTGGGGGACAAAACTGGAATGAGAAAGGTTTGGGCCAGTACTGGAAAGCAAAGGCTGGGGTGCCAAGCCTGGAAGGCAAAGGCTGGGGTGACAAAACTGGAACTATAACGGTTTGGGGCCTGGCCTGGAATGCAAAGGCAACGGGGCCGGACCTAGAAGGCAAAGGCTCAGGGGGCCAAAATCTGAAAGAAAAGGGATCTGGGCCAGGCTAGGAAGGCAAAGGCTGAAGTGCCACAACTGGAAAGAGAAGAATTCCGGGCCAGGCCTGGAAGCCAAAGGATGGGCAGGCAAAACTGGAACGAGAAGGGTTCGGGGCCAGACCTCGAAGGCAAAGACTGGGAGGCCAAAATGGAACGAGAAGCATTCGAGGCCAGACTTGGAGGCAAAGGCTGGTGGGACAGGCCAGGAAGGCAAAGGTAGGGGGTCCAAAACTGGAACGAGAAGGTTTTGGGGCTGGGTCTGGAGCAAAGGGTCGAGGGCCCAAACTGCAACCATGACCTCCTTCTTGCCAAATCCAATGGCTCCTACTCTATCCTAATCCTCCTTGACCTCTCAGCTGCTTTTGACACTGTTGACCCTCCCCTTCTCCTCCACACCTTATCTCACCTTGGCTTCACGGACTCAGTCCTCTCCTGGTTCTCCGCTTATCTCTCTGGCCGTTCATTTTCAGTCTCCTTTGCACGCTCCTCCTTCCCCTCCCATCCTCTAACTGTTGGGGTTCCTCAAGGATCATTTCTTCGCCCTCTTCTGTTCTCCATATACACTCACTCCCTTGGTGAACTCATTCGCTCCCACGGCTTCAACTCTCATCTCTATGCAGATGACACACAAATCTACATCTCCTCCCCTGTTCTCTCCCCATCCCTTCAGGCTCGTATCTTCTCCTGCCTCCAGGACATCTCCACCTGGTTGTCTGCCCGCCACCTAAAACTCAACATGTCCAAAACTGAGCTCCTCATCTTCCCTCCCAAACCCTGTCCTCTTCCTGACTTCCCTATCACTGTGGATGGTACAACCATCCTTCCCGTCTCTCAGGCCCGCAACCTCGGTGTCATCTTTGACTCAGCTCTCTCGTTCACCCCACACATCCAATCTGTCACCAAAACCTGCCGGTCTCACCTTTATAAAATCACCAAGATCCACCCTTTCCTCTCCACCCAAATGGCTATTTTACTGGTACAGGGTCTCATAATATCCCGGCTGGATTAATGTGTCAGCCTTCTCTCTGGTCCTCCTGTCTCTCCCCACTCCAGTCTATTCTTCATTCCACTGCCCAGATTATCTTCCTGCAGAAACTCTCTGGGCATTTCACTCCCCTTCTTAAAAACCTCCAGTGGTTGCCTATCAACCTCCACACAAAGCACGAACTTCTCACTCTAGGCTTCAAGGCTCTCCATCACCTTGCCCCCTCCTACCTCTCCTCCCTTCTCTCTTCCTACTGCCCACCCTGCACGCTGCATTCCTCTGCCGCCCACCTCCTCACCATTCCCCGTTCTCGCCTATCCCACTGTTGACTCCTGGGCCATGTCCTCCAGCTGTCCTGGAATGTCCTCCCTCCTCACCTCCGCCAAACTAATTCTCTTCCCCTCTTCAAAGCCTTACTGTGAGCTCACCTCCTCCAAGAGGCCTTCCCAGACTGAGCTTCCCCTTTTCCCTCTGCTTTCTCTGCTGCCCCTCTACCCCCCTTCACCTCTCCTCAGCTAAGCCCCCTTTTCTCCCCTTTCCCTCTGCTCCTCCCCCTCTCCCTTCCCCTCCCCTCAGCGCTGTGCTCATCCAATCCTTTGTGTATAATTTTTATTACCCTATTATTTTGTTAATGATATGTACATCCCCTTGACTCTATTTATTGCTATTATTTTTGTCTGTCTGTCTCCCCCGATTAGACTGTAAGCCCGTCAGTGGACAGGGATTGTATCTATCAGTTACCGAATTGCACATTCAAAGCACTTAGTACAGTGCTTTGCACATAGTAAGTGCTCAATAAATACGAATGAATGAATGAATGAATGACTGAATGAATGAATGAAAAGAAAAGGGTTCAGGACCAACCCATGAAGGCAAAGGATGGGGCGAAAACTGGAAGGAGAAAGTTTCAGGGCCAAGCCTAGAAGGAAAATGCTGGGGGACCAGACCTGTAAGGGAAAGGCTGGTGGGCCTAAACTGGAACGAGAAGCGTTTGGGGCCAGGACTGGAAGGGAAAGGCTGGGGGGCCCAAACTGAAAGGATAAGAGTTCTGGGCCAGGCCTAGAAGGCAAACTCTGGAGGTCCAAACCTGGAATGAGAAGGGTTCAGGGCAAGGCTGGGAAGGCAAAGACTGGGGGACCAAAATGAAACAAGAAGGGTTCGGGTCCAGGTCTGGAAAGCAAAGGTTGTGGGGACAGGCCAGGAAGGCAAAGGTTGGGGGGATAAAACTGGAATGAGAAGCGTTCAGGACCAGCCAAATAAGACAAAGGATAAGGGGGCCAAAACTGGAATGGGAAGTGTTCGGGGCCGGGACTAGAAGGCAAAGACTGGGGAAGCCAGACCTGTAAGGCAAAGCTTGGTGGGCCTAAACTGGAATGAGAAGCTTTCGGGGCAGGACTGGAAGGCAAAGGCTGGGAGGCCAAAACTGGAACGAGAAGGGACAGGCTCTCCACCTTAAAACCATGGTGGTCATTTCGATCATCCTTTTTGACCAGTCATTGCTCGTGTTCTCAGGGGAGCTGAGAGGAGACGTCTGGTGCCCAAAGACTTGACTAGGTCAAGACTGACAACCCGCCAGCCACTCTGGGCACACACTACTCCGAGTCACCACAGTCACGGGGACCTTCATGGTGCAGCGTGGATCTCCTTTGCCTCTGATGCCTACCTTGTCTCTGGAGTCTCTAGCACCTCAATATACCTATAACAGAACTCTTCATCTTTTCACCCAAACTTTATACATAGCTGTTATTTATTTTTTATTAATTTATTATAATGTCTGCCTCCCCCCCAGCATTAAGTTCACTGTGCAAAAGCAAAGTTTGTCATGATTGTTCATTCAATCATTCATTCGATTGTATTTATTGTGTGCTTAATATGTGCAGCACATCGTACTAAGCCCTTGGAAAGTACAATTCGGCAATAAAGAGAGACAATCTCTGCCTACACTGGGCTTACAGTCTAGAAGCGTGTTATGCTGCACTGTCCCTAGTGCATTGTTCAGTGCATTGCACACAGTAAGCATTCAATAAAAATGATGGATTGGCCCAGAGATCAATGGTGAGTATTGTTTGCTGGGGCTCATGGGGTCACAAGTGGGTCACTGGGATCCTGGGTTCTTCATTGGGTACTTATGCTCCTGGGAGTCTAAGTGGGTTATTTTACCCTCTGGAGGCTCAAGTGATTTATTATGCCCCACTGTGGTTGAGGAGGGAGTGGGTATTTGGGGCTCTCAGGGGCCGAAGTGAGTTACTTGGGCCCCTGAGTCACCCAGGTGTGCTGCTATGCCACCTGTGGTGGTGTGGGGGGGAGGGATGGATTGTTGGAACTCTTAAGGGCTCAAATGGAGTATTGAGGCCACTGGGCATGAAGGTGGGGTATTGGGGCCCCCAAGGGCTCAAGTGAGTTACTGGGGTTATTTGGGCCCCCAGGAGGCTAAGTGCATTATCGGGGCCCCCAGGCCCTAAATGGCTTATTAGGCACCCAGATGGGTTATGGGGATCCTGGGAACCCAAGTGGGCAATTGGGAAACCTGTGGGACAAAATGGATTGTTAGGACCCTCAAGATGCCAAGTGGTTCTCCTCATCTTCCCTCCCAAGCCCGGTCCGCTCCCAGACTTCTCCATCACCGTGGATGGCACGACCATCCTTCCCGTCCCGCAGGCCCGCAATCTCGGTGTCATCCTTGACTCGTCCCTCTCGTTCACCCCACACATCCTATCCGTTACCAAGACCTGCCGGTTTCACCTCTACAATATCGCCAAGATCCGCCCTTTCCTCTCCACCCAAACGGCTACCTTACTATTACGGGCTCTCGTTATATCCCGGCTAGACTACTGTGTCAGCCTTCTCTCTGACCTCCCTTCCTCCTCTCTCGCCCCGCTCCGGTCTATTCTTCACTCCGCCGCCCGGCTCATCTTCCTGCAGAAACGATCTGGGCATGTCACTCCCCTTCTTAAACAACTCCAGTGGTTGCCTATCGACCTCCGCTCCAAACAAAAACTCCTCACTCTAGGCTTCGAGTCTCTCCATCACCTTGCCCCTTCCTACCTCTCCTCCCTTCTCTCTTTCTACCGCCCACCCCGCACGCTCCGCTCCTCGGCCGCCCACCTCCTCGCTGTCCCTCGGTCTCGCCTATCCCGCCGTCGACCCCTGGGTCACGTCCTCCCGCGGTCCTGGAACGCCCTCCCTCCTCACCTCCGCCAAACTGATTCTCTTTCCCTCTTCAAAACCTTACTTAAAAATCACCTCCTCCTAGAGGCGTTCCCAGACTGAGCTCCTCTTCCCCCTCTACTCCCTCTGCCATCCCCCCTTTACCTCTCCGCAGCTAAAGCCTCATTTTCCCCTTTTCCCTCTGCTCCTCCACCTCTCCCTTCCCATCCCCACAGCACTGTACTCGTCCGCTCAACTGTATATATTTTCGTTACCCTATTTATTTTGTTAATGAATTGTACTTCGCCTTGATTCTATTTATTTGCCATTGTTTTTACGAGATGTTCTTCCCCTTGACGCTGTTTAGTGCCATTGTTCTTGTCTGTCCGT
Organism: Ornithorhynchus anatinus; assembly: GCF_004115215.2. Lineage (NCBI taxonomy): Eukaryota > Metazoa > Chordata > Mammalia > Monotremata > Ornithorhynchidae > Ornithorhynchus > Ornithorhynchus anatinus. The sequence continues at coordinate 352,408 of NW_024396936.1, read as the reverse complement.
CTCCCCCGATTAGACTGTAAGCCCGTCAAATGGCAGGGACTGTCTCTATCTGTTGCCGACTTGTTCATCCCAAGCGCTTAGTACAGTGCTCTGCACATAGTAAGCGCTCAATAAATACTATTGAATGAATGAATGAATGGTTCTTAGGACCCCCAAAAGCAAGCAGGTTAATTTTCCTCCCTGGAGGCCACCAGGGGGCGATAGAGAGGCGCAGCTACCCAAACCGACGCCTACTGCCCCGAGGCGGGGACAAAGTACAGCTTCACAGAACAAGTACAATTCTATCCTGCCACCAGGCAGCGATAGAGAGAGGCATCGCTTCAGAGCAGCTGCAGCTCAGTGCTTCTCCATGGCCTCGAGGATCATCTCTCTTACACTGTAGGGAGAGTCAATTCCCAGATTTTCCCCAATAGTGTGTGTGTGTGTGTGTGTGTGTGTGTGTGTGAATAATGGGGGATAGAAGAGTGATATGAGGTGGCTACCATTCATAGGAGAACAGGGACCTGGGCTTTGTGAAGGGAACCAACTCTGTCTGACTTGTCTGACAGTGCAGAGCACTGCACTGATGATGCAGAAGGGCGAAGGAGGGGGAATGGGAGAAGACCCAGACTCCTTAGTTTTAAAGACAGGTCAAGCCTCCCTGGAACCATAGTCCTAACTGCAGGTTCACTGCACAGCCTCAGTCCCCAGAAAAGGAACCCATCTGGGCTCAACACAGAAGCTTGCGGGATCCAATAACAGGAGGATGGGGAATCTATCAGTGTCCCTACCTTATTTCTTTTTGAGAAGCAGAGTTGTGCAGACTCCTGCCTGAGGTCAAGTCATCAGGAGTGTGGGCTGGGAGGACAGAAGGCAGGTATAAGAGTAGAAATTGAATTCTATCCAGCATGCAGTTCTGCACCTTCAATCAATCAGTCATATTGATGGAGTGCTTAATGTGTGCAGAGCACTGTGCTAAGCTCTTGGGAGAATTCAGTAGGACAGATACATTCCCTGCCCACGATAACAAGATCTAGTGGCAAGAGCACGAGTTTGGGAGTCAGAGGACGTGGGTTGTAATTCTGACTCCGCTACTTTGTCTGCTGTATGACCTTGGGCAAGTCACTTAACTTCTCTGTGCTCTGTGCTCTGTGCAAATAGGGATTAAGAACGTGAGCCCCACGTGGGTCAATCTGATTATCTCATGTCTCCCCCAGTTCTTAGAACAGTGCTTGGCACATAGTAAGTGCTTAACAAATACCGTAATAATGACTCAGTATTGTACTCTGCCAGCATGTCCTACCATGCTTTGCATACAGTAAATGCTCAATAATTGACAGTATGTTTTCACCACCTTCTCTCTTTAGTGCATAGAGCATGGTCCTGGGAATCAGAAGGTAATGGGTTCTAATCCTCTCTCCACCATTTGTCTGCTGTGTGGCCTTGGCTAAGTCACTTACTCCTCTGTACCTAGTTACCTAATCTTTATAATGGGGATTGAGACTGTGAGGTCCACGTGGCTCAAGGACTGTGTCCAACCCAAATTTTTTATATCTATCCCAACGCCTAGTACAGTGCTTGGCATATTTTAAATGCTAAAAAAAGCCACAATTATTATTTATTATAAGCATTATTACTATTAACTCCTCCCCTCTGTGCTTATAACCACTGCATTTCTGTTCAAAAAGTGTTTAGTTTACAGGTAGGCACATAAATGCTGCAGGGAAAATAGCAAATGTCCAAAGGTCACAAGATGCAAGGATGTACATGATGCAGAAGGGCCAAGGAGCGGGAATGGGGAAAGAGGGCTTAATTGGAGAAGGCCTCTTGGCAGAGGCCTCTTAATATAATAATGATGGCATTTGTTGAGCGCTTATTATGTGTCAAGCACTGTTTTAAGCACTGGGATAGATACAAGGTTATCAGGTTGTCCCACGTCGGTCTCAAGTCTTTATCCCCATTTTATAGCTGAGGTAACTGAGGCACAGAGAAGTTAAGTGACCTGCCCAAAGCCCCACTGCTAACAATTGGGAAAACTGGGATTAGAACCCATGACCTCTGCCTCCCAAGCCATGCTCTTTCTACTAAGCCATGTTGCTTCTCTTACGCTGTGGGCAGAGTCAACTCCCAGATTTTCCCCAGTATTGAGTGGGCTGCACTGCTACCCCAAAGAGACAAGTGTGTGTGTGTGTGTGTGTGTGTGTGTGTGTGTGTGTGTGTGTGTGAAAACTAAGGGGGCAGAAGAGTGATGGGGTAGTTGCCACGCATGGGAGAACAGGCACCTGGGCTCTGTGCAGGAAGCTAGTTTTGTCTGCCTGGGACTGAGAAGATCCAAGGCCCTTAATTCTATAGACAGGTCAAGTCTCCCGGAAACTCTACTCCTATCTGCAGGGTCACAGTGCACAGCCTCACTCTCCACAGACGAGACTTTTTTGAGGGTTCCTTTTCCCCACAAGTGAAGAAGCTTGTGGGGTCTAATGTCAGGAGGAAATAACTCTGTCTATCATTGTCTTTACCCTATTTCTCTCTGAAAGCAGAGTTGTGCAGACTCCTGCCTGAGAAGTATTCTACAGGGTTATGGGCTAGGAGTACAGAAGAGAGGTATTGTACCAGAAAACAAATTCTATACAGTGTGCATGCAGTTCTGCACCTTCTATCAACCAATTGGATTGATGGAGTGCCTCCTGTGCGCAGAGCCCTGTACTGAGGCCTTGGGACAGTAACAAGCTTACAGTCTAGTGGGGTCTGGAGTTCCTGGCATGACAAAATTAGGGATCTGGGGATAAAAGGTATCTTGGGGAAGTCTTAGGACATTGCAGCAGTCAGCTACTTCAACTGTCTGTCTATATCCTCTCTTAATATTAAGGTCAGTGTTTTAGGGGATGTGGAAACTAGTATTCGTTCCAAATTAGGTTGTTTAAAACGCCCAACCTGTCTCTTTCCTTCTCCGATTCAGTTGGTTTCTTCCTCCCAGCCCTGAGACTGAAATGTCTGGTAACAAACACAGTTCTCAGGTTTATCCATAGGGCAGAATGGGAGACCCAGGACCTTGGGATCAGTAATCATGCCATCTCTCCAGATCAGTTCCACAGCTCTAGAAGAGGATTACTGCAGAGGTTGGTGGTGAGTCATGAGTCCTTCTCTTTCTCCTCTCTCATCCCCCAGCAGTGCACAAGATGACCAGGCTTAGATTGTCCAACTATTACTCTCTTCACAGACACTGTTCAGTGTATCTCCCCGACATGCAGGACTGTCTCACTGAAGTGTGGGTTCATGGAGGTCAATTACCAGAATAGTCACACCACTGAGAAGGCCATGCTTCCCCTGTAAAAGGAAGGTCGTGAATGTGTGAGAGACTGTTAGGCGAGGTAAAGAATAATGAGGAGGGGGCTGCCACTAGCACAGAGGTCAGTTTTGGGAACAGGGGCTGGGGCTCTCTGCTGGGGACTGGTCCTGTCTGACTCGACTGTGGGTCTGAGAAGAGCAAGGGCCCTATTATAGCTGGCTGGGTTAAACCTCCATGTGCCCACAGTCCCCCAGAGAAGGATCCCTTCTGTGACTGACAGTGCCAGCTTCTGGGCATCTAGTTCAGGAGAAGGACCATATGTCACTCAATGTGTCCATCCAATTCCTCAATGAGAAATAGCATTTTGTAGGTTCCTAGCTGAGATCCAGTCAGCAGATGTGAGGACAAAGCCAGATATGTACTAGAAACTGAATTCAATATAATGTGTCGTTCTTGACCTCCAGTCTCTGGAGAACAAGCCCCTTTTGCGAATCTGAGGAGGGGATGGGCAAATGTTAGTAGGCCAGAGCGTGTCAGTCAAATTAGCAGCAGTTGTCTGGGTGTCTACCTAAACATGTTGGACAGCAGGGAAAGAGTGGTTAAAAACGTTTTGGCAAGTTATCTTCTGCTTCTCCCACACACCCTTGCATCCAGCTCTGAGCCCTGGTTTTCCTTCCAAAAGATTCATTCATTCAATTGGTTCATTCAATAGTATTTATTGAGTGCTTACTATGTGCAGAGCACTGTACTAAGCGCTTGGAATGTACAATTTGGCAACAGATAGAGACAATCCCTGCCCATTGACAGGCTTACAGTCTAATCGGGGGAGATAGACAGACAAAAACAGTAGCAATAAATAGAGTCAAGGGGATGTACATCTCATTAACAAAATAAGTAGGGTAATAAAAATATATACAAATGAGCGGATGAGCACAGTGCTGAGGGGAGGGGAAGGGAGATGGGGAGGAGCAGAGGGAAAGGGAGGGAAAAGGGGGCTTAGCTGAAGGGAGGTGGGGGCGGCAGAGAGAGAGCCGAGGGAAAAGGGGAATCTCAGTCTGGGAAGGCCTCTTGGAGGAGGTGAGCTCTCAGTGGGGCTTTGAAGAGGGAAAGAGTTAGTTTGGCGGGGGTGAGGAGGGAGGGCATTCCAGGACCGTGGGAGGATGTGGGCCAGGGGTCAACGGCAGGATAAGTGAGAACGGGGGACAGTGAGGAGGTGGGTGGCAGAGGAGCGGAACACGAGGAGCGGGAGGAGAGGTATGAGGGGGCAAGGTGATGGAGAGCCTTAAAGCTTAAAGTGAGAAGTTTTTGTTTCATGTGGAGGTCGATAGGCAACCACTGGAGGTTTTTAAGAAAGGGAGTGACATACCCAGAGCGTTTCTGCAGGAAGATGACCCAGGCAGAGGAATGGAGAATAGACTGGACTGGGGAGAGACAGGAGAAAGGGAGACCAAAGAAAAGGCTGACACAATAATCCAGCTGGGATATTATGAGAGCCTGTACCAGTAAAAGATGTGGTCCCAATCAGACCCTCAGGATCGCGAATGCCAGTGCCTCAAGACCAAGGCCCACAGCTCTACATGTCCATTGGCTGAGACTGGAGAAAAAGCACCAGTGCCACCTTACTCCCGTGAGACCAGGTTCTTATGCCCATCCCCAGTGGAAGCCTGAGTGACTCCTGAGGACCGTCCAACCTTCCCACTCCCTCATTGCATGTCCAGTCTGCTCAAAACCCTACAGCCACAACTCCCAAGCAGCACCCAGCTAAGGGCAGGATGACCAAGGGGAGAATCTAACTGACTAATATTCCTTATGAAGAAACTGCTCAAAGCATCTCTCTAGCCCTGAGTCCCATCTTTCTAATGTGGACAGAGGTCACTGCTCAGACATGCCCTGCTTTCAAGAAGGAGCCATGGGTATCACAGTCCTCCAAAGGGGAAAGTTACTGAGTGTGCATATGTGTGTGGCTGTGAACTAACTGTAGGGAGGGAATGTGTGCTTTTTGTAGTATTGTAATCTCCCAAGCATTTAGAACAGTGCTTTGTGCACAGTGATAGCTCAATAAATACCACTGAATATGTGTGTGTATAACAGACTTAGCTTAAAGGGGAGAATAGTGAGGAAGGGACTTCCACACCCAACATAAGGGATGGGGCTCTGTGCAGGGCACAGTTACTGTCTGACTTGACTGTAGGACCTTAATTCTGTAGACAGATCCAACTGCCCCGTGCTCCATCCCGTCTGCAGGGCCACCATGTATAGCCTTATCCCCACAGAGGAATGACCGCTGTTGGCCAAGGAGGCATTGTGATGGACAGTGGTGGCTTCTGGGCATTCACTCATTCATTCAATAGTATTTATTGAGCGCTTACTATGTGCAGAGCACTGTACTAAGCGCTTGGAATGAACAAGTCGGCAACAGATAGAGACAGTCCCTGCCGTTTGACGGGCTTACGGTCTAATTGGGGGAGACGGGCAGACAAGAACGATGGCAATAAATAGAGTCAAGGGGAAGAACATATCGTAAAAACAATGGCAACTAAATAGAATCGAGGCGATGTACATTTCATTGACAAAATAAATAGGGTAATGAAAATATATACAGTTGAGCGGATGAGTACAGTGCTGAGGGGATGGGAAGGGAGAGAGGGAGGAGCATAGAGAAATGGGGGGAAAAGAGGGTTTAGCTGCGGAGAGGTGAAGGGGGGAAGGCAGAGGGAGTAGAGGGAGAAGAGGAGCTCAGTCTGGGAACGCCTCTTGGAGGAGGTGAGTTTTAAGTAGGGTTTTGAAGAGGGGAAGAGAATCAGTTTGGCGGAGGTGAGGAGGGAGGGCATTTCAGGACCGCGGGAGGACGTGGCCCAGGGGTCAATGGCGGGATAGGCGAGACCGAGGGACGGTGAGGAGGTGGGCGGCAGAGGAGCGGAGCGTGCGGGGTGGGCGGTAGAAAGAGAGAAGGGAGGAGAGGTAAGAAGGGGCAAGGTGATGTAGAGCCTTGAAGCCTAGAGTGAGGAGTTGTCAGAAGGACACGGTGGTTGATTACTGCTTCCTTTCCATTTGTATTTGAGATGCAGAGTCGTGTATGGGCTCCTGAGACCAAGTCACCAGGGGTGCAGGTGGGAGAGCAGAAGGTAGGTATTGTACTAGCAACAGTTCGATTCAGTCAGCAGTTCTGGATTTGCAGTCCCTGTGAATTAAACCTCTCCTGGGGATCTGAGGAGTTGGAGTTGGGTCCATGTTAGTAGGGCAAAGTCAAGCAGTCAGCGTAGCTGCAATTATCTGGGTTTCCACCTAACCTCTAATGAAAACTAGATTATTTTCAAACCACTATCTCTCCCTGTCTTTCCAACAGTTCTCCTGGAGAACAGTATCAGACAGATGTGATTCTTAGCTGCTGACAGAGAGCAGGATGATGAGACTTTTGGCTCCATAGTCACTCATCCAGGAGTGTCTTTTAGGGCTATTTCTCACATTGCCAGGTATGTGTCAGCCAGAATGGCCTGATAAGCTTCTGCACTGCCCCACCTTTGTTGGCCGCCCCATCTGAATTCTGCAGTTCCATGTCTGGCTAGCCTCGAGACCTCAGAGGAAGCATCATGGCCTTCACTCCCCTGGCAGTGCACAGCTCAGGGCTGGATGAGCAAGGGGCAAAGCCAACCGTCTCTTCCTCTCTAGAAAGACCACTCGATGCATTACCCTCCCAAAGGACTCTTTTCCTGCAGTGAGGGCCCTGTGAGATCCACCCCCAGACTTGCCCCGCTGTTGACAGATGGAGCCACAGACTCTGCTGCCATGTGAAACAGGAGGCAATGTCTGGATCTGTTTGTGTGAACAATGGCGTTACTCTAAGGGGGAGAACAGTGAGGAAGGGGATACTACTCTTGACAAGGAAGCCTGTTCTAGAAACAGGGGCCAAGCTCTGCACAAGGAACTGGATCTATCTGAAGTGACTGTGGGACTGAAAAGTCCTGGGGCCCTTAGTTCTATAGATGGGTCAAACCTTCTGCCACCCAAAACCCTGACCACACATCCTCTGTCCTCTTGTCTCTCCTCACTCCTGTCCATACTTCACTCTCCTACCTGGATCATTTTTCATTCATTCATTCAATAATATTTATTGAGTGCTTACTATGTGCAGAGCACTGTACTAAGTGCTTGGAATGTACAAATCAGTAACAGATAGAGACAGTCCCTGCCCTTTGACAGGCTTACAGTCTAATTGGGGGAGACAGACAGACAAGAACAATAGCAGTAAACAGAATCAAGAATTTTTCTACAGAAACGTTCAGGCCATATTTTCCCACTCCTCTAGAAACTCCAGGGGTTGCCTATCCACCTCTGCATCAGACAGAAAGTACTCACCATGGGCTTTAAAACACTCAATCACCGTGCCCCCTCCTACCTCACCTCGCTACTTTCCTCCTACACCCCAGCCCACACAGTTCACCTCTCTAAAACCAACCTTCTCACTTAATCTCGATCTCCTCCATCATGCTGCCAATCTCTCTCCCACATCCTTCCCCTGGCCTGGAATGACCTCCCTCGTCAAATGCGACAGATAGTGACTCTACCCACCTCCCCCCACACATACTCCAAGCCTTCCCGAAGGCACATCTCCTCCAAGAGGCCTTCCCTAACAAAACCCTCCTTTCTTCTTCTCCCACTCCCTTCTGTGATGTCCTGACTTGCTCCCTTTATTCCTCCCACCTCCCAGGCCCACCATACTCAGGTACATATCTGTAATTTATTGATTTAGATTAATGTCTGTTTCCCCCTCTAGTCTGAAACTCAGTGTGGGCAAGCAATGTGTCTGTTTATTGTTGGATTGTCCACTCCCAGACTTAGTATAGTGTCTTGAACACAGTAAGTTCTTAATACATGCAATTGACTTAACTGCAGAAAGGACCTTTCTGTGTCTAACACTGGCTTCCTCTTCATTCAGTCTTATTTATTGATCTCTTACTGTGTGCAGGGCACTGTACTAACCGCTTGGGAAAGTACAATATAGCAACAATAAGACACATTCTCTCCCCACAACGAGCTCATAGCCTAGAGGGGAAGGCAGACATTAATCTAAATAAGTAACTAAATAAATGAATAAGGGCAGATTGTTGCAGTCATCTTAGTGAGGTAGTCTGCCTATATGCCTCACCTCTCCAGATGATAGGTTTAATGTTTGGTGGGGAAGAGGGAAAATGGTGCCTGCCAAAGAAACTTATGTTGTCTGCAATCCCCTACCCCTCCTTCTGCAGCCGTGAGACAGCAGAATCTGTGTAAGACTGAAGTGTTTGGCCACAAAAGCCTAGGGCAGGCAAAAGGGCAGTGTGATGAAACCTGGCCCCTCACTAATCCACATGTGTCTCTCAAGGACAGGTTCCATAATTCCAGATGTGTTCAGTCAGGACTGGTGGAGAAGGTGCAGTGACATCTTGCTTCCATTAGACCCAAACTGTACTACCTGCTAGCCAGAGGAGCTCTGCAGTGAGTCCTGTGTTTTGGAGGAAGCAGGAGGTGGGTATGGGGGAGAAGGGGAGCACGAGTCTGTCCTGTTGGCTCAGACATAGAAAGAGTGTTTGCCCCCCAACCACCTCAAAAAAACTAGGTTGTCTGTAATCTTCTATGCCTCATCCAGCTCTGAGAAAGACTAGAGACAGAAACATTAGGAGCAATGAAACATTAAAACACAACACACATGCACAAAATAAAACCAAAATCAGATCTTTTCCTCTTCTCTCACTCCAGTCTGAGTCAAATAGCAGGAAATGAGGGCTTAGTTGGGGAAGACTTCTTTGAGGAGATGTGATTTTAGGAGGGCTCTGATGGTGGGGAGAGTGATGGTTTTTCTGCTTTACAAAAGGGCCAGCCTGCTCTGACTACTCCTGGGGTCCAATGGCAGCAGGTCAGATGCGGGAGCTGTGAGAAAGGTACTCAGATAGGAAAGAAAGGTGGAGTGGGGGTCAGGCCGGAGATGAGACCCCCTGGAGAGATATTTGGAATTTGTTTTTCCCAGGACAAATCCTTTCATGCTAGAGATTCAATCCAATCCTATTGCTTATCCCCTATCCCATTCTACCCTATCTTTCCCACAGCCATCCCCTCTTCCAATGAAGCTGCTAGGGCTTCCTCCTGGAACACCTGATCTCTAACCCAGCTGCTTCCAATCAGGTGGATTACTGATGTCAGTCCGGGCCCTGCCCCACTCCCTGCCCTATATATACTTTCAGAGCCTGAGGCTATTTGGAGTTGAGTGTGTTGGCTTTGATGTGAGGGACTGTGGAGTTTAGGAGGATAAAAGGAACGTTTTGGGGATGGAGGTGTGATGTTTGGGGTAACTTTGAATCTCCTTTCTGACTTGCTTACTAGGGGCTCTTCAGGGCCACGTAATTTCCCTAAAGGTGTCTTTGGGAGGCTATGTGGAGGTATAATCTTTCCCCTTTCCTGACCTTATTCGTGCCTGTGAGGGAAGTGAGTAGTGGGGTGAAGGGCCTAACACTCCATTTCAGAAGGCTTCTTGGTCAGTCAAACTGCTTCTTTGTTCTCCAGCCTTTCTCTGTGGCAGTGGAAATTCCAAGAGACACTTCCTTCCTGCAATCAATCAGTAGTGTTTACTGAGTGCTTACTATGTGTAGAGCACTGTACTGCATGGTTAGGAGAGTACAGTACAGAACAACAGAATTAACAGACATGTTCACTGCAGCCCTGACTCACCACTTTAACAGACCTGCCCCCACTTTTCTGCTCTCTTTCCCTTACACCTTCAAGATAAGCTTGTCTCCCACATACTACCAGAGTTCCCTTTCAATCTTATAGGGCCAGCATCAGTTGAATGGGGAGGACCCTATTAATACAATACAGGTAAGGTAGGGATCTGAGTAGAAGGACATACACCTAATTGTCGTGGGGTGTATAGTTTAATGCTTGGAAGGTGTACCTAAGTGCATGGATGAGTTGAAAGGGTTACTAAAAAGTGTGTGTGTGTGTGTGTGTGGTGGGGTTGGGCATGGGGAGGATGTGAGGTTTAGTCAGGGAAGGCTTACCAAAGAAGAAACAATTTCAGTAGGGCTCTTAAAGTTTTGGGAGACCACTGGTATGTCCACTCTGTAGGTGGGAGGCTGTGTGGGGAGGGGTTAAGATGGATGTGGTCCACATGAGACACGATGAACAGGCTGGATCTTGCAGGAGCTTCCTAAACTCACCTCAGAGCCATCTGGTGGTTGGATGTCTAAGTGGTTCTGGTGATGTGAGGAGAGGGACCAGCCACTTCGACTACCAGAAGCTTCTTATACTACCTATCTCAAAGACTGTTCTTCCTTTAGGGAGTGTGCAGAAAAGCTAAGCTTCCATCTCTAAGGGAAGGTGATGTGGGCATGTGTGGATCCTTAAAGGTTATGTCAGGAGAGGAAGGAGGGTGAGCAGAGGGGCCTATTGCTCTCAGCCCTGAGGCTGGTTCTAAACCTGGGGCTAAAGCTCTGTGGAGGGAACTGTTTCTGTCGGGCTTGACTGTGGGGCTGAGAAGATCCAGGACCCTTAATTCTATAGATGGGTTAATCCTCCCTCCCTGAACCCACAGTCCTGTCCACAGGGTCACCATGCACATCCTTAGTCCCTCCAGAGCTGGAACTCCTTAGTGGCTGTCTTTGAGGGAGTTGGGCAGTTGCAGGGGGTGGGGGGTGGCAGTCTAGGATTAAGAGTGAAGCTGGCTAGGTGCTTTCTGGCTTGCTAGCTGGGAGAGCTTTTAGGTCAGGTAATTTCCCCAATGACGTCCCTGCAGGACTGTTCTGTGGGGGGATATCATCCCTCAAACCTGATTCCCCTGTGTCTACCCCAGCGCTTAGAACAGTGCTCGGCACATAGTAAGCGCTTAACAAATACAAACATTATTATTATTACTTACCCTGACCTCATACCCTTGTTATGGGTGGGAGGATGCATAGTGTCACTTAATGGAAAGAGCAGGGGCTTGGGAGTCAGAGGATGTGGGTTCTAATTTTGGCCCCACCACTTGTCTGCTGTGTAACCTTGGGCAAGTCATTTGGCTTCCCTGGGCCTCAGTTATCTCTCCTGTAAAATGGGGATTAAGACTGTGAACCCCACATGGGACAACCTGAATACACTGTCTCTATCCCAACGCTTAGAACAGTGTTTGGCACATAGTAAGTGCTTAAAAAAATTATCATTATTATTATTATCATTAGTGGGGTGAAGGGTCTATTACTCCATCTCAGATGGCTCCCTTGCCACTCAAATTGCCTCTTTCTTTAGCTGTGGAAGTTCTCAGAGACACTACAGTCTTGCAATCAATCAATAGTATTTATCGAGTGCCTATTATGTGCGGAGTACTGTACTAAGTACTTGGGAGAGTACAATGCAACAGAACAAGCAGACAAATTCCCTGCAGCTCTCACTCACCACCTCAGTACACCTGTCCCCACTTTTCTGCTCTCGTTATGATGTCTCCCTCCCGAATAGTTTCAGATGTGCTTGTCTTCTCCATGCTCCAAGAAGCCCCTCAGAGTTCCACAATCAATTTTTGGAGTGGACCCAGATGATACAATACAGATAAGGGAAGAATCTGAGTATAAAGGTATGTGCCTAATTGCTGTGATGTGAATATTTCAGTGCTTAGTGGGTTGGACTATGTGCATGGGTGAGCTGGAAGGGGAAATAAAGGGAGTGTGTACATGTAGGTCACTCTTCACATTCTCCTTTCCCAGGGAAGAAACCCTGTTGTGAGTGCTGGTGGTTTCTGGCAATATAGTGCTAGGTACAGGATACTGCCTATCATTGTGCCCATCCCATTCTTCTCTGAGAAGGGTTGAGTGGGCTTCACCTGAGTCATGAGGGGTGAGGGTGGGGAGGACAAAGTGACCATTGTATTAGAAAGTGAATTATCCCTTACATAGCTGCTGGACATCCAGTCCTTTGAGGGAAACCCATCATCATCACTTAACAAATACCATTATTATTATTATCATTAAATAGAGGAAATAGGGGGTCTTAGTTGGGGAAGACCTCTTAGAGAAGATGTGATTTTAGGAAGTCTCTGAAGATGGGGAGAGTGATGGTCTGCTTTGAAGGGCCAGGTTGCCCTGACTGTTCCTTAGGTCCAGTGTCAGCGTGCTGGGAGGAGGGAACTGAGACAAGATGGAAAGGTAGGGTGGGGGTCAAGCCAGAGATGAGACCCACTGGAAAGCTGTTCGGAATTTATGTTTCTATGGACAAACCCTTTGATAATAATAATGATGATATTTTTTAAGTGCTTACTATGTGTCAGGAGGTGCTTTACTAAGCAGTGGGTGGACACAAGCCAAATGGGTTGGATACAGTCCCTGATCAATCTGGGCTCACCGTCTCAATTCCCATTTTACAGATGAGGTAACAGTCACAGAGAAGTGAAGTGTCCACGGTTACATAGCAGATAAAGGGCAGGCCTGGGACCAAAGCACAAGACCTTCGTGCTAGAGATGCTTTCCCCCTAAGCTTTCCCCATTGCCTAACCTTTTCCCCTTACCTAGCCTTTTCCCCTGGTCTAATATTTTCCCTTGCATATCCTTTTCCCCGGCTTAAACTTTTCCCCTGGCCTAACCTTTTTTCCCTAGCATAAACTTTTCAACTCACATAACCTTTCCCTGGCCTACCTTTTCCCCTAGCCTAACCTTTTCCACTAGTTTAGCCTTTTCCCATAGTCTAACCTTCCCCCTTTCCTAACTTTTCCCCTAGTCTGACCTTTTCCTCGAGCGCAACCTTTTCCCTTTCCTAATGTTTTCTCTGGGCCTAACATTTTCCCCTGCCCAAACATTTTACCCAATCCTAACCCTTTCCCCTAACCTAACCTTTTCCCTAGCCTAAACCTTTCCCATAGCATAATCTTTTTACCTAACCTAACCTTTTCCCCAGCCTAAAACTTTTCAGGTAACCGAAACTTTTCCCCTAGCCCAATGTTTTCCCTTAGCCTAACCTCTCCCGTAGCCCAGTGTTTCCCTTGGCCTACCCGTTTCCCCTAGCCGACCTTTTCCTTTGGCCTATGCTTTTCCCCTGCCCAACCTTTTCCCCTGACCTCAGCTATTCCCTGGCCTAATCTTTTCCCCTTGCCTGACCTTTTCCACTGGCCTAACCTTTCCCCTACCCTAACCTTTTCTCCTAGCTTAACCTTTTCTCCTGGAGTGGCCTTTTCCTCTAGCCTTACCTTTTCCCCTGGTCTAACCTTTTACCCTGGCCTAAACCTTTCCCCCAGCCAAACCACATCCCCTACCATAACCTTCTCCCCTAGCCTAATGTTTTCCCCTTGCCTAATCTTTTCCCTTTTGGTCATGGGTTCAAATCCCAGCTCGGCCACTTGTCAGCTGTGTGACTTTGGGCAAGTCACTTCACTTCTCGGTGCCTCAGTTCCCTCATCTGTAAAATGGGGATTAAGACTGTGAGCCCCACATGGGACAACCTGATTCCCCTGTGTCTACCCCAGCGCTTAGAACAGTGCTCGGCACATAGTAAGCGCTTAACAAATACCAACATTATTCCCTTGCCTAATCTTTTCCCTTGCCTAATCTTTTCCCTTGCCTAATCTTTCCCCTAGCCTAATCTTTCCCCTAGCCCAAACTTTTCCCCTTGCCTAAACATTTCCCCTGGCATAACCTTTTCTTCTGGCCTAAGCTTTTTCCTGCCTAAACCTTTTCAAGACTAACATTTGCCCTTGCCTAACGTTTTTGCCCAGCCTAACATTTTCCCTTAGCCTAACCGTTTCCCCTCACTTAATCTTTTCCCCTACTCCAACATTCTCCCCTAGCCTAATATTTTCCCCCATCCTAACGTATCCCTAGCCTAATCTTTCCCTGAGCCTAAGCTTTTCCCCTTGCCTCACCTCTTCCCCGGCCTAACCTTTTCATTCATTCATTCATTTAATAGTATTTATTGAGTGCTTACTATGTGCAGAGCACTGTACTAAGCGCTTGGAATATACAAGTCGGCAACAGATAGAGAGAGTCCCTGCCCTTTGACGGGTTTACAGTCTAATCGGTGGAGACAGGCAGACAAGAACAATGGCAATAAATAGAGTCAAGGGGAAGAACATCTCATAAAAACAATGGCAACTAAATAGAATCAGGGTGATGTACATCTCATTAAACAAAATAAATAGAGTGATAAAGATATATACCTTATATAAAGATTTTCCCATAGCCTAACCTCACCCCTAGCCTAACTTTTATCCCAGCTAAACTGTTCCCCAAGCCTAACCTTTTCTCTTGGCCTATCCTTTCCCCTAACTAAACCTTTTCCCCTAGTGTAACCTTCTTCTCTGGCCTAATGTTTCCCCCTTGCCGAACCTTTCGCCTAGCCTAATCTTTCTCCTAGCCTAAACTTTTCCCCTTGCCTGAGTTTTTCCCTGGTCTAACCTTTACCTCATTTACCTAATCCTTTACCATAGCCTAACGTTTTCCCCAGGCCAAAACCTTTCCCCTAGACTCAGCTTTTCCCCTAAACTAACCTTTACACCTGGCCTAACCTTTCCTAGAGCCTAACCTTTTCCCCTAGTCTAACCTTTACCATGGCCTAACCTTTTCCCATACAATAACTTTTACCCCCACATAAACATTTCCCCTTGCCTAACCTTTTCCCCTAGCCTAGCCTTTTTGCTTAGCCTAACTTGTTCTCCTAACCTTAACTTTTCCCCATTCTAACCTTTTCCCCTAGCCCAACCTTTCAGCTAGCCTAATGGTTTCTCCTAACCTAACCTTTACCCCGACCTAATATTTAGAAGTTGCCTAACCTTTTCCCATAGCCTAACCTTTGTCCATGCCTAACCTTTTCCCCTAGCCTACCCTTTCCCCTAACCTAACCTTTTCCAATAGCCTGAACTTTTCTCCTAGCCTGACCCTTTCCAGTAGCCTAAGCTTTTTCCCTAGTCTAACTTTTTCCCTGGCTTAACCTTTTCCCCTGGCCTAAGATTTTCTCTGGCCTAAACTTTTTCCTGGCCTAACGTTTTCCTCTGGCCTAAACACTTTCCCCTAGCCTAATCTTTCCCCTAGCCTAACCTTTCTCCTAACCTAACCATTTCCCATAGCCTAACCTTTCCCCACAGACTAACCATTTCCCCTAGCTTAACCTTTTCAAGGATAAATTTTTCCCCTTGGCTTAACCTTTTCCCCTGACCTAACCTTATCCCTTCATAACCCTACCTTTTGCCCTAGCTTAAACTTTTCCCTAGAGTAACCTTTTCCCCTAGCCTAACCTTCCCAAAAGCTTGACCTTTCCCCTGCCTAATCCTTTCCAGTAGCCTAAAGTTTTTCCTCTGGCCTAATCGTTTCCCCTGGCCTAAGATTTTCCCTGGTTTAACTTTTTCCCTGGCATAAACTTTTCCCCTGGCCTACCCTTTTCCCTAGCCACGTTTTTCTCCTAGCCTACCCTTTTCCCCTAACCAAACCTTATCCCTTAGCCTAACCTTTTCCCTAGAGTAACCTTGAGAGTAACCAAGATTTTCCCTGGCTTAAGCTTTTCCCTGGCCCAACCTTTACCCCTGGCCTAACCTTTTCCCCTAGCATAACCCTTTCCCAGGTTTAAACATTTCCCCTGGCCTAAATTTCCCCTACCCTACCTTTTCCCCTGGCCTAACCTTTTCTCCTAGGATTACCTTTTCTCCTGGCCTAACCTTTTTCCCTAACCTAAACTTTTCCCCAGGCCTAAATGTGTCCCCTGGCCTAAGCGTTTTCCTGGCCTAACCTTTTCCCCGGCCTAATATTTTCCCCTAGCCTAACCTTTTCCCCTACCCCAACATTCTCCCATAGCCTAATATTTTCCCCTAGCCTAATGTTTCCCCTAGCGTAATGTTTCCCCTAGGCTAACCTTTTCCCCTGGCCTAACCATTTTCCCCAGCCTAATCTTTTCCCCTCACCTTCCCTCTTCTCCTAGCTGAAGCTTTTCCCCGGGCCTATCATTTTCCCTGACCAAAACATTTCCTCTGACTTAACGTTTTCCCCTGGCCTAAGCTTTTCCTCGGCCTAATATTTTCCCCTAGCCTAACTTTCTTCCTCCGTGTCCTCACTGACCGCCTCCCAAGGTTTCCAGACCTTTGCATCCCACCCCAGAGGTGCATTAATTGTGCACACCCACGGGTGGGGCATCCTGCAGCCTCCTAACCGCACAAACCTACATGCTAAATTCCCTCGTTTTCTCCCCTGCCCTTCTAGCCTTTTTGATAACTCAGAGGCTAGCAGAATAGTAGAGGTACTCACATCCTGTTTCCGTGCTAATTCGTCTTGTCTCTGTTAGGTATACCAGTGGAATACCTCCCTGGTCCAACGAGCCCACACAAGGGGCAGGTTTGGAACTGCAGCTGGCAGGTGCCTATGTACCTGCCCTTGGGAAAAAACATATCTTATGGTGCGTCAGCCTACCCAACCTGCCTACCCTACCTGCAGGTAGCCATGGCCACAGATACGGTCCGCAGCTCCACTGTGTCCCGTTTAGGGCCAAGTGGACCAAAGTCGACTCAGACATGTTCTTTGAGCCGGACCTATATGCACCATTCACCTCCCAGGTGTAGCTGCACAGCACCTGTGGGGTCCAACCCACCCGTAAGGGAGGCATGAGGCAACGGAGTAACCCTGCTACACTTAAGCACCATACCGGGTCCTCCTGTTCCCACAGAGCATGGCAGATGCAGCTAATTGCCCAGACCCCGCTGTCACCCACATCCGACCCATCCAGAGTTGGTAAGTGTCCAAATTCCAAGTGGTGTTGAGCAGGTCTCGGGCTCGCAGCCGGGCCTCAGAACGGGTTTGGCCATTGCTGAAGGTGCACTTGTGTCCGGATCCTTAGCTCCACTGGCCTCAGGCTGGCGGCCACCACTCCGTTCCAGGCTTGCACTGCAGTCCAATCGGTCCCACGCAGAGGGGATACCCACCATGGAATACCTGACACACTGGACACTGGCAGGTGGGCACACACCCAGCAATCAGACTGGTTCATCGCAGAGGCCATGGTGCTCACTCAGTGAAGGAAGACGATCCCCGTAGCCGGCACAAGCCAAGCCACAAGGAGTGCTAAACTTAAAGGCAAAAAGACAACATGTTAGATGGAACATGAGTGGGGCAGTCTTCCCCATCCCTCAGGACTTGTTGTCGGAATTGCTGTGATTGCCATGTCCAAGGGGAGAGCTGACTGGTGCAACAAGGCATATGCTGACTTATCCCCCTTAGGGGCCATACTGATGGCCTGCAGTGCTTCGGGCAACACTTTGGTCCACCCCTTGAGTGAAGGGTGATGCAACAGAGGCTCCCAATGGTAGCATTTGATTAGGTTTCCCACAAGGGAATGCCTGTAGAGGTCCAGTGGCTGTGTCCACACAGGTAAAGGCATATTTCTGCACTAATTGGGAGGGGTCCTATGTAGTCAACTTGCCAGGCCTGAGTAGGTGTATCACCGTGGTAGATATGGCCCATGCCCTTGGGGACAGCTCTACGTCTCAGGCTAGAGCACACTGGCCATTGCGCAACCACTTCTTCCAGCGCACCGAGAGTAAGCAGTAAGCCTGAGGCCTGTGCAATCTGCCATCCCGCTTTGGCTCCTCTATGTCCACTACGATGGTGAGCCCAGTCTGCCATTTCTGTCGGGCTAGAGGGCACTATAGTGCGCATCCGGGCAATAGCATCTGCTTCCTGATTACCAGGGGGTGTTGTATTACAGTGTGCTGGGACATGATACACCGTGAGATCATCTGTGGCAGCAGCTATCTGGGCCCAAAGTTGCTCCACATATCTTGCTCCCCACAAGAGCTTACTCCCGATCGACCAGGCTTCATGCTTCCACTGTTCCATCTACATCTACACTGCCCAGGTGTCCATACAAAGAATGGACAGCTCATAATGGCTCATGGGTAAGAACCAGCCTGGCGGCACGCAACTCAACCCACCAACTACTCTTACCATCACCCTCTTCCAACCACACACTATCAGTGCAGGGTTGTATGGCTGCAGCTGACCAACGCGGGGGCTTACCTCTTCATGACCCATTAGTATACCATGCCATCTCAGGAATAGTCCCTATACCCTCATGGACCCGAGGTGGAGGCTCTATATCCCCTGGAGTGGGTGGCACCTCCAGGTCTACAAACGGCACAGGCCCCAGCAGGCGTTGTAATTTCACGGAGAGGGTGCTGCGTGATAATTGTCCTCTATTGTAAATATACATGCCATCTAACAGTGTCTGTCCCTGAGTTACGGGTGATGAAGGATGTCCAGATAAGGCATGCACCCACCCAGCTATGGGGTAGGTTGTGCGCACGGTGACTTTGGTAGCCCCAGTCAAGGGCTCTACATGTTGTAAGGCCTGGTATATGGCATTCAACTGCATCTCAGTGGCAGTATACCGTCCCTTGGCCCCCTTCTATACCTGTGACCAGAACCCTAAGGGGATATGGCCCTCCAGGCCGGTATTCCATAAGGCCCAGCCCATGCCAGCATCATCAACATGGACATCCAGAGAGAATGGGACTCCGGGCATACAGGTGCCTAAGACCTGTACTAGCGCTACTGGCACTTCAACCTTCTCAAATGCTTGCTGTTGTGTAGTCCCCCAGTCCCACTGGGATCCCCTCTTTGCCAGTCGATAGAGGGGGCGGGAGGTTTGTGTTAGATGAGGGACAAAGCTCCGTCAGAATCCCACTAAGCCTAAGAACGTTTATACCTCTTAGACAGTTGTAGGGATCAGATATTGTTGTACTATATCAATGACAACCCATGGCATCACCCACGTCTTCCCCGACCAGACAACCCCCAGAAACTTGACCGATGTTCCAGGCCCCTAGATTTGGTCCAGGTTTTACCTCCCATCCTCGAGTTTGCAGGTGTGCCACGAGGGTGATCGATACATCTTGTAAACACAGAAGTGCTGTCCGCAGTTAGCATGACATCAACAATATAACGCACCCAGGGTGCGTCACTATGGAATGGGAACCTTTCCAAATCTCTGGCCACCAATTTATGGCAAATGGTGGGGCTATGGACATATCCTTGGGAGAGAACTTGGAAAGTCTTGGAAAGTCTTGGTAAGGGTACGGCTGTTCTGGATCCAGTGGAAAACAAAACACATTACCATGGACATGTACATTATGCCCCGGTGTCCACCAGGGCTAGGACCCGCTGCTTAGTGGTGCGGGGCCAATAAATCACCATCTCTGCAGGGGAGCCTCAGGTCTCCCACAAGGGACTTGCGGAAAGAACATGGGTCCACCTAGGGGAGAGTCTGGGCTAAGAACCAGCCCTCCTCCTCCACCCCCAGGGGAGGGGCTGGGGCGAGAACCAGCCCTCCTCTGCCACCTCCCCCTCTTCTACCATCGCGGGAGGCGGGGAGGAGCCAGGGCAGGGCTGAATATAAGGGTCGACATTGCTGTGCTGGGTTTAGCCTTTGTGCCCAGCTCACTATGACTACATTAGGTTGTTGATCAATCTTAATCTAAGGGTCGACACTGCTGTGGCGGGCCTAGCCATCTCGACCAGCTCACTGTGACTACATTAGGTTGTTGAACAATCCTTTCTCGCGTGGTTCCCGCACGAAGGAGATCGCTCCAACTCTGTGTAGGGCTGATCCTCACCGCCCCCCCGCCCGCTCCCGCTTTGGGGTAAATCCTGTCGCCTGTCGGTCCATCCCGCGGACGGGACCATCCCGGCTCTCCTCCCGTCCGCTCCACCTCGCCTAGATGCGCCCCACAATCTCGGCGCACTCACTAGCCAGGCGGCTGGAGTCTCTCTCCCCTTCTGTTGGAACGGAGAGGCAAGCTCTTTCAGCTCTGCCGGGGCATAATACCAAACGGTTACATTCTCCTCCGTGCTATCCCGATCCCTTCCCCAATCTTCAGCAACACGCTGTCCCTCAAACCTCCCCGTCACTATGGGGCGTGTCCTTGGCGGGCATAGACGAGGGCAGGGTCGGCCACCTTCCCCAGTTACTCTCACTTCGTCTTCTTCCTCCGTGTCCTCACTGACCGCCTCCCAAGGTTTCCAGACCTTTGCATCCCACCCCGGAGGTGCATTAATTGTGCACACCCGCGGGAAGGGCATCCTGCAGCCTCCTAACCGCACAAACCTACATGCTAAATTCCCTCGTTTTCTCCCCTGCCCTTCTAGCCTCTTTGATAACTCAGAGGCTAGCAGAATAGTAGAGGTAATAATAATAATGTTGGTATTTGTTAAGTGCTTACTAAGTGCCGAGCACTGTTCTAAGCGCTGGGGTAGACACAGGGGAATCAGGTAGTCCCATGTGGGGCTCACAGTCTTACTCCCCATTTTACAGAAGGGGTAACTGAGGCACAGAGAAGTGAAGTGACTTGCCCACAGTCACACAGCTGCCAAGTGGCAGAGCCGGGATTCGAACCCATGACCTCTGACTCCAAAGCCCATGCTCTTTCCCCTGAGCCACACTGCTTCTCTACTAACATCCTGTTCCCGTGCTAATTCGTCTCGTCTCTGTGCTATTTCACTTTCTAATGCAATCATACAGGCCTCCGCCCGCACAAACCTACATGCTAAATTCCCTAGTTTTCTCCGCTGCTCCTCCGACCTTTCCAATGACTCGTAGTTTAGCAGGGTGGTAGCCGTACTCACATCCCATTCCCGGGCTAATTTGCTTGGTCTCTGAGCTATTTCACTTTCTAGTGCAGTAATGCGGGCCTCTGCCCGCATTTGTGCCTCCGCATTTAGTCTGTCAGCCCACAAGAGAAGCCAGGCCACAGGCCTTGGCCCCTTGGCGCCATTGCTTCACTGGCGCCATCCCCACTCCCTCCATCAGGAGATTTGCTAACCTAACAGGGATCTTCGGGCTCTCCCCTTCCTCCCTTGGGGGGCCCCACCCATCAATCAGTTGGGCTGCCTTCATCCACTCGAAGTGGCCGACCATTCTGGCACTCCCTGGGCAACGTCCCTTTCCCCATGCTTCCTTTTTTGGAATCCTGCCGACTACACCAATTGTAACGACACATGCCGTTGAGTTGCGCAGATTCCGGAAAAGGAAGCAGACCATGCCAGTCAGGCTTAGTGAGATCTATATAAAAGTGGTTTATTTGGGGAAGTTACTTACGGGACAGCCCTGGGTGGCAGCAGGGCACGGGAGACACACCATGCCCCGCCTAACTAGAGCCACCCCTTTATATGCCGCATGACATCACTACAAAAGCGAAACAGTTTAGATAAGGTGTTTACCATCTTAATCTGTGCATGTCCAGGGCGCATACCATAACCGTGAAAACACAGCCTTGGCCTTGAAACTCTGGCGGGTCAGAGCCAGGGTACAACAGTCTCTACACCAGCCTAACCGTTTCCCTTAACCTCACCTTTTCCACTTCCCTAACCTTTCCCCTGGACTAACCTTTCCCCTGGTCTAACCTTTTCCCCTAGCATAACTTTTTGCCTGGTTTAAAGTTCTTCCATGGCTTAACCTTTTCCCCTAGCCTAAGCATTTCCCCAAGCCTAATCTTCTTTCCACTAGCCTAATCTTTTGCCCAGCATAATCTTTCCCTTAGCCCAACCTTTTCCCCTAGCCATAATCTTTTCCCTGATCTAACCTTTTCTCATGGCCTAACCTTTTCCTTTAGACTAACCGTTTCCCTTAGTTTAACTTTTCCACTTGCCTAACTTTTCCCCCATCCTAATCTTTTCCCCTAACCTAACCATTTACCATAGCCTTTTTCCCAGGCCTAGCCTATTCCCCTAGCCTAAAACTTTTCCCCTACCTTAACCTTTTCCCCTGGCCTAACCTTTTCCCATGGCCTAAGCATTTCCCCTAGCCTAAGATTTTCCACCAGCTTAACGTTTTCTCCTTCGCCTAACCTATTCCCTGACCTAAACCTTTCCCCTGACCTAACCTTTTCCCTTGC
Organism: Ornithorhynchus anatinus; assembly: GCF_004115215.2. Lineage (NCBI taxonomy): Eukaryota > Metazoa > Chordata > Mammalia > Monotremata > Ornithorhynchidae > Ornithorhynchus > Ornithorhynchus anatinus. The sequence continues at coordinate 330,287 of NW_024396936.1, read as the reverse complement.
CTAAGCTTATTCCAAAACCTAACGTTTTCCTTCACCTGACCTTTACCCCTAGTTTAACCTATGTCTCTAGCCTAAACTTTACCCCATCCTAACCTTTTTCCCTAGCCTAACCATTTACCTTAGCCTAAACATTTCCCTTCATCTAACCTTTTCCCCTGCCTAACTTCATCCCAGGGCCTAACCCTTTCCCCTGACCTACCCTTTTCCTGTGGCCTAATTTTTTCCCCTAGCATAGCCTTTTCACCTGGCTTAACCCTTTCGCCTAGCCTTAACATTTCCCGAATTCTAATATTTCCCCCTAGCCTATCTCCTAGCCAAACCTGTCCCCTTGCCTAAGCTTTTCCCTTGGCCTTACCTTTTCTCTGACTTAACCGTTTCCCTTGGCCTAACTTTTTCCATTAGCCTAACCTTTTCGCTTAGCCTAACCTTTATCCTAGCCTAACCCAACCTTTACATCAAGCCCAACCTTCTTCCTGGCCTAACCTTTTCCCCTAGCCTAACATTTTCCCTTTGCCTAACCTTTTCCCCTTGCCTAACCTTTTCCCCTGCCCTAATCATTACCCCTGGCCTAACCGTTTCCCCTGGTCTAACCTTTAACCCTAGCCTAATCATTTACCATATCCTAACCTTTTCCTGGCCTAACCTTTTCCCGTAGCCTCAGCTAATTCCACTAATCTAACCTTCACATGTAGCCTAACCTTTCTTAGAGCCTAACCTTTTCCCCTGGGCAAACCTTTACCCAGACAGTAACCTTTACCCCGGGTAAATCCTTTCCCCTTGCCTAATTTTTTCCCCTAGACTTAACTTTTCCCTTAGACCAAGCTTTCTGCTAGCGTAACACTTTCCCCTAACCTAACCTTTTCCCCTAACCTAATCTTTAAGGGTTGCCTAACCTTTTCCTGTAGTCTCAACTTTGCCCAGGCCTAACCTTTCCCCTAGCCTAAGATGTTCCTTGACCTGAGCTGTTCCCTGGCCTAACATTTTCCACTGGCATAACCTTTTCCCGTAGCCTAACTTTTCTCCTCACCTAACCATTTCCCATAGCCTAACCTTTTCCCCTAGCCTAACCATGTCTTCTAGCTTAGCCTTTTCACTGATAACCTTTTCCCGTGGCCTGACTTTTTCCCATGGCCTAACCTTATCCCTTAGCCTAACCTTTTCCCCAGCTTAACCTTTTTCCCTAGAGTAACCTTTACCCCTAGGCTAACCTTTTCCCAAAAACCTGACCTTTTCCCCTAGCTTAACCCTTTCCAGTAGCCTAAGCTTTCCCCCTGGTTTAACGTTTTCCCCTGGCCTAAGCTTTTTCTCTGACTTAATCTTTTCCCCTGGCCTAACCTTTTCCCCTAGCATAACCTTTTCCCAGGCTAAAACGTATCACCTGCCCTAAGCTTTTCCCTTTCCCTTCAGCCTAACCCTTTCCCCGGCCTAAGCTTTTCCCTAACTTAAACTCTTCACCTGGCCTAAGCTTTTACCTGCCCTGACCTTTTACCCTGGCCCAACCTTTTCCCCTGGCCTAGGCTTTTCCATGACCTAACCTTTTCCCCTAGCCTAACCTGTTCCCCTAGCCTAACCTCTCCCCTAGACTAACCTTTCCCCTTTCATAGCTTCTTCTCCAAGCCTCGCCTTTTCCCTGAGCCTAACGTTTTCCCTGAGCCTAATGTTTTCCCCCAGCCTTTCCTTTTCCCCTAGCCTAACTTTCTCCCTGGCCTAACCTTTTCCCATGGCCTAATGTTTTCTCCTGGCCTAACCTTTTCCCCTGCCTAAACACTTCCCCTGGCCTAACTTTTTCCCTTGGACTAACCGTTTCCCCTGACCTACCCTTTTACCTTAGCCTACCCTTTTCCCATAGCCTAACCTTTTCCCTTAGCCTAAACTTCTACCATAGCCTAATGTTTTCCCCTAGCCTAATATTTCCCCATTCTAATCTTTCTCCGAGCCTAACCTTGTCCCCATCCCTAACTCTTTCCCTTAGCCTAACCTTTTCCCCTAACCTAACATTATTATTTACACCTAGCCCAACAGTTTCCCGTAGCCTAACCATTTCCCCAAACTAAACTTTTCTCCTAGCCCAATGTTTTCCCTTAGCCTACCTTCTCCCTTAGCCTAATCTTTGTGCTGGCCAAACCTTTTCCCACTGCTTAACCTTTTCCCCTGGCCTAAGCTTTTTCTTGGCCTAACTTTTTTCCCTGACCTAAGCTTTTCCCTGGGCTATTGTTTTCCCTAGCCTAACATTTTTCCCTTGCCTATCCTTTTCCCCTGGCCTAACCTATTCCCTTAGCCTAACCTTTTCCCCGTGTCTTAGCCTAACATGTTCCCCTTGCCTATCCTTTTCCCCTGGCCTAACCATTTCTCCTGGCCTAATCTTTTCCCCTAATCTCATTGTTTTCCCTAAACTAACATTTACACCTAGCCTAACCTTTTCCCCTGACCTAGCATGTAGAACTAGCCCAACCTTCTCTCTGACCTAACCTTTTCCCCTAGACTAACCTTTTGTCTGGGCCTAACCGTTTCCCCTGGCCTAGGCTTTTCCCTGGCCTAAGCTTTTCCCCTGGCCTAATGTTTTCCCCTTGCCAAACCTTTTGACTAGGCTAATCATTTCCCCTTGCCTAACCTTTTCGCCTGGTCTAACCATTTCCCCTAGCCTAATCTTTTCTCGTGGCCTAAACCTTTCCCCTGGCCTAACCTTTTCCCTGGTCTATGCTTTTCCCTGGCTTAAACGTTACCTCTGGCCTACCTTTATCCCCTAGCCTATCCTTTCCCATAGTCTAAACTTTTCCCTACCCTAGGATTTCTCCTAGCCTAACCTTTTCCCCTTGCCTAACCTTTTCCCCGAGATTAATATTTTCCCCGAGCCTAACATTTTCCTGTAGCCTTAACTTTCTCCCTGGCCTAACTTTCTCCCTGGCCTAATTTTTTCCCTTAGCCTAACCTCTTCCCATGGCCTACCTTTTTCCTCTGGCCTACCCTTTTCCCCTGGTATAACCTTTTCTCCTAGACTAGGCTTTTCCCTGGCTTAAACGTTTCCTCTCGCCTAACGTTTTCTCCTATCCTAACCCTTTCCCCTTGTCTAACCTTTTCCCTGAGTTTAAGGTTTTCCCTGAGCCTAACCTTTTCCCCCAGTCTTACATTTTCCCCTGACCTAACTTTCTCCCTGGCCTAAACCTTTCGCTTAGCCTAAACTTTTCCATTAGCCTAACCTCTTCCCATGGTCCAGCCTTTCCCCTTTGCATAAGCTTGTCCTCTAGCCTAATGTTTTCTCCTAGCTTAACCTTTCCCCTAGCCTTACCTTTTCCCCTGGCCTAACTTTCTCCCTGGCCTCACCTTTTCCCCTAGCCTAACCTGTTCGCTTTGCCTAAAGTTTTCCCGTAGCCTAATGGTTTCCCTTAGTTTAACCTCTCCCTTCGCTTAATCTTTTCCCCTATCATTACCTTCTTCTCTAGCCTAAACTTTTCCCTTGGTCCAGCCTTTTCCCATAGCCCAACCTTTTCCCTAGGCCTAAGCTTTTCCCCGGCCTAACCTTTTCCTCTGGTCCTACCTTTTCCTTTGGCCTACCCTTTTCCCCTAGCCTAACCTTTTCCATGGCCAAACCTTTGCCCAGGCAGTAACCTTTATCCTACGTAAAACATTTCCCCTTGCCTAGCCTCTTCCCATACCCTAATCTCTATTCCTAGCCTTGCCTTTTCGCTTAGCCTAATTTGTACCCCTAGTCTTAACTCTTCCCCTATTCTAACCTTTTCCCCTAGCCCAACCTTTCTGCTAGCCTAACGCTGTCTCCTAACCTAATCTTTTCCCCTAATCTGATCTTAAAGGGTTGCCTAACATTTTCCCCTTGCCTAACCTTTCCCCTAACCATTTTCCTTAGCCTAATCTTTCCCCCTAGCCTAGCCATTTTCCCTAGTTTAAACTTTTTCCTTGCCTTAACCTTTTCCCCAAAGCCCGACCTTTTTCCCTAACCTGACCCTTTCCAGAAACCTAAAGTTTTCCCCTGGCCTAAGCTTTTCCCTGGCCTAACATTTTCCCCTGGCCCCTGGACCAACCATTTACCCAAGCCTAACCTTTCCCCTCACCTAACCATTTCCCATAGCCTAACCTTTTCCCTGAGACTAACCATTTCCTCTAGCTTAACCTTTTCACTGATAACCTTTTACCGTGGCCTGATCTTTTCCCATGACCTAACCTTTTCCCATGACCAAATCCATGTCCCTTAGCCTAACCTTTTCCCCTACCTTAACCTTTTCCCCTAGCCTAACCATTTCCCCTAGCTTAATCTTTTTCTCTGTCTTAACCTTTTCCAAAAAGCCTGACCTTTTCCCCTAGCCTGACCTTTCCAGTACCCTAAGCTTTTCACCAGCTTAACTTTTTCCCTTGGCCTACGTTTTTCCCCTGACCTAACCTTTTCCCCTTGCCTAACCTGTTCCCCTACCTAACCTGTTCCCCTACCTAACCTCTCCCCTAGAATAACCTTTCCCCAATAATAACGTTTTCTCCTAGCCTAAGCTTTCCCCCTTGACTAACCTTTTCCCTGAGCCTAACGTTTTCCTTGAGCCTAACATTTTCCCCTAGCCTTTCCTTTTCCTCGGCCTAACTTTCTCCCTGGCTTAACCTTTTCCCCAGCCTACCCTTTTCCCCAGCCTACCCTTTTCCTTAAGCCCAAACCTCTCCTGTAGCCTAATGTTTCCCCTAGTCTAACATTTCCCTAGTCTAATCTTTGTCCTAGCCTAACCTTTTCCCCTAACCTAACTTTTACACTTACCCCAACAGGTTCCCCTGGCCTAACCGTTTCCTCTGGCCTAACCGTTTCCCCTGCCCTAACCGTTTCTCCTGGCCTAACCTGTTCCCTGGCATAAGCTTTACCCCTGTCATAGCCTAACGTTTTCCCCTGGCCTAAATTTTTCCCTGACAAACACTTCCCTTGGCTTAACCTTTTCCCCTGGCCTAACCTTTTCCCCTAGCCTAAACCTTTTCCCCTAGCCTAGCCTAGCCTAAACATAGATTAATGTTTTCCCCAACCTAACGTTTCCCCTAGACTAATTTTTTCTCCTAGCCTAACATTTTCCCCTAACCTAACATTTACACCTAGCCCAACAGTTTCCACTGGCCTAACATTTCCCCTGGCCTAAGCTTTTCTCCTGGCCTAACCTTTTCCCCAGTCTAACGTTTTCTCTTAACATAAACTTTCCCCCTAACCTAACATTTTCCAGTAGCCTAACCTTTCCCCAGCCTAAACATCTCCCCTAGCCTAACATTTCCCTTAGCCTAATCTTTCCTCCAGCCTAGCCTTTTCCCCTAGCCTGTTTTCCCTTAGCCTAACCCTTCCCCTGGACTAACAGTTTTCCCAGCCTAACCTTTCCCCTAACCTAACCTTTTATCCTAGCCTAACGTTTTCCCACTATCATAAACTTTTTCCCTGGCCTAACCTTTTCCCTGGCCTATTTTTTTCTGCTGGCCTAACTTTTTCCCTTAGTCTAACCTTTTCACCTAGCCTAACATTTTCCCCTAACCTAACCATTTACCATAGCCCAAAATTTTCCCCTAACCTAAACCTTTCCCCGAGCCTAACCATTTCCCCACTTAAACGTGTCCCTAAGTCTAAACGTTTCCCTGGGCCTAAATGTTTCCCCTAGCCTAACCTTTCACCCTAGCCTAAAGTCTTCCCTTAGGCTGACCTTTTCCCCTTGTTTAGGCTTTCCCCTAGCCTAATATTTCCACTGGCCTAACCTTTCCCCATCCTAACCTTTTGCCCAAGACTTGCCTTTTCCTTTGCCCTAACATTTTCCCCTTGTCTAACCTCTTCTGTTAGCATAACCTTTTTCCCCTGCTTAAACTTTTCCCTTGGTCTACCCTTTTCCCATAGCCTAACCTTTCCCCCTAGCCTAGCCTTTTCTCATAGCCTAACCTTTTCATTCATTCATTCAATAGTATTTATTGAGCGCTTACTATGTGCAGAGCACTGTACTAAGCGCTTGGAATGTGCAAACCGGCAACAGATAGAGACAGTCCCTGCCCTTTGACGGGTTTACAGTCTAACTGGGGGAGACAGGCAGACAAGAACGATGGCAATAAATAGAGTCAAGGAGAAGAACATCTCATAAAAACAATGGCAAATAAATAGAAACAGGGCGATGTACATCTCATTAAATGATGTACATCTCATTAAACAAAATAAATAGGGTGATGAAGATATATACAGTTGAGCGGATGAGTACAGTGCTGAGAGGGTGGGATGGGAGAGGGGGAGGAGGAAAGGGAAAGGGGGGAACAGAGGGTTTAGCTTTGGAGAGGTGAAGGGGGGGTAGAGGGAGCAGAGGGCAAAAAGGGGGGAGCTCAGTCTGGGAAGGCCTCTTGGAGGAGGTGAGCTTTAATTAAGGATTTGAAGAGGGGAAGAGAATTAGTTTGGCGGAGGTGAGGAGGGAGGGCATTCCAGGACCGCGGGAGGACGTGGCCCAGGGATCGACGGCGGGATAGGCGAGACCGAGGGACGGTGTGGAGGTGGGCGGCAGAGGAGCGGAGCGTGCTGGGTGGGCAGTAGAAAGAGAGAAGGGAGGAGAGGTAGGAAGGGGCAAAGTGATGGAGAGCCTTGAAGCCTAGAGTGAGGTGTTTCTGTTTTGTGTGGAGGTTGATAGGCAACTACTGGAGGTTTTTAAGAAGGGGAGTGACATGCCCCGAGCGTTTCTACAGGAAGATGAGCCGGGCAGCGGAATGAAGAATAGACTGGACTGGGGCGAGAGAGGAGGAAGAGAGATCAGAGAGAAGGCTGACACAATAATCCAGCCGGGATATTATGAGAGCCTGTACCAGTAAGATAGCCGTTTGGGTGGAGAGGAAAGGGCGGATCTTGGCGATTTTATAAAGGTGAGACCGGCAGGTCTTGGTAACAGATCGGATGTGTGGGGTGAACGAGAGAGCCGAGTCAAAGATGACACCGAGGTTGCGGGCATGAGAGACGGGAAGGATGGTCGTACCATCCACCATGATAGGGAACTCTGGGAGAGGACCGGGCTTGGGAGGGAAGATGAGGAGCTCAGTTTTGGTCATGTTGAGTTTTAGGTGGCTGGCAGACAACCAGGTAGAGACGTCTTGGAGGCAGGAGGAGATGCGAGCCTGAAGGGAGGGGGAGAGGACAGGGGCAGAGATGTAGACCTGTGTGTCATCTGCATAGATGATAGTTGAAGCCGTGAGAGCAGATGAGTTCACCGAGGGAGTGAGTGTAAAAGGACAACAGAAGAGGGCCAAGAACTGACCCTTGAGGAACTCCAATAGTTAAAGGATGGGAGCGGGAGGAGGCGCCTGTGAAGAAGACCGAGAATGACCAGCCAGAGAGATAAGAGGAGAACCAGGAGAGGACGGAGTCCGTGAAGCCAAGATGAGATAAGGTGTGGAGGAGAAGAGGATGGTCGACAGTGTCAAAGGCAGCTGAGAGGTCAAGGAGGATTAGAATGGAGTAGGAGCCATTGGATTTGGCACGAAGGAGGTCATGGGTGACCTTAGAGAGAGCAGTCTAGGTAGAGTGGAGGGGACGGAAGCCAGATTGGAGGGGGTCCAGGAGAGAATGGGAGTTAAGGAATTCTAAACAGCAAGTGTAGATGACTCGTTGCAGGATTTTGGAAAGGAAGGGTAGTAAGGAGATAGGGCGATAAATGGAAGGGGAAGTGGGGTCGAGAGAGGGTTTTTTTAGGATGGGGGAGACATGGGCATGTTTGAAGGCAGAGGGGAAGGAGCCATTGGAGACTGAATGGTTAAAGATAGAAGTTAAGGAAGGGAGGAGGGCAGGGGCGATAGTTTTTATAAGGTGAGCGGGAATGGGATCCGAGACGCAGGTGGAGGGAGTGGCACATGCGAGGAGGGAGGAGATCTCTTCTGAGGATACTGCAGGGAAGAATGGGAAAGTAGGAGAGAGGGCTGGGCGAGGGGGGGTGGAGAGGCAAGAGGCAGAGGGGTGACTTTAGGGAGCTCAGACCTGACTGAGTTGATTTTTGTGATGAAGTAGGTGGCCAGATTATTGGGGGTGAGAGATGGGGGAGGGGGAGGAACAGTTGGCCTAAGGAGAGAGTTAAAGGTCCAGAACAATTGGCGGGGGTGATGGGCATGGGTGTCGATGAGGGAGGAGAAGAAGTTTTGCCTGGCGGAGGAGAGGGCAGAGTTAAAGTAGGAAAGGATAAATTTGAAATATATGAGGTCGGGTTGGTTCTTGAACTTTAGCCAGCAGCGCTCGGCAGCGCGAGCATAGGAGCGTAGGAGGCGGACAGAGGAGATGATCCAGGGCTGTGGGTTAGTGGAGCGAGAGCGGTGGAGGGAAAGGGGGTGAGAGAGTTGAGATGAGTAGAGAGGGTGGAGTTGAGACCTTTTCCACTAGCCTTAACATTTAGCCTATTCTAAAGTTTTCCCCTAGCCTAACCTTTCTGCCTAGCCTGACTTCTTCCCCTAGCCTTATCTTTTCCTCTATTCTAACCATTTCCTCTGGCCAACCCTTTTCCCTGACCTAACCTTTTCCCTGGCCTAAGCTTTCCCTTTGTATAACCTTGGCCCTTAGCAACCTTTTCCCCTAGCCTAACCTTTCCCCTACCCTAACCCTAGCCTAACATTTTCCCATAGCTTAACCTTTTCCCCTGGCCTAACCTTTTCCCCCGGCCTAATCCTTTCCCCAGGCCAAACCTTTTCCCTGACCTAACCTTTTCCCCTACCCTAATCTTCTACCCAACTTAATCTTTTCTCCTGGCCTAACCTGTCCCATGGCCTAACCTTTTCCCATAGTTTAACCTTTTCCCCTAGTCCAGCCTTTTCGCCTAGCCTAATCTGTTTTCGGCTAGCCTAATGTTTTCCCCTAGCCTAATGTTTTCCCCTGGCCTAACCTTTCCTCGGGCCTAAGCTTTCCATCTGCCCGACCTTTTCCCCTAGCTTAATCCTTTCCACTGGCCGAGGCTTTTCCCTTAAAATAACCTTTACATCTAGCTTAACCTTTTTCCATAGCCTAACCTTTCCCTTCGCTAAACCTTTCCTCTAGCCCAACCTTTTCCCCAGTCTAACCTTTACCCCTGGCCTAAGCTTTTCCCCTAGCATACCTTTTCCGCACCTAAAACATTTACTCTGATCTAACCTCTTCCCCTAGCCTTAACCTTTCCCCTATTAAAGCCTTTTCCCCTAACCCAAACTTTTCCCTTTCTAACCCTTCCCCTAGCCTAACCTTTCCCTTAACCTAACCTTTTTTCACAACCTAACCTTTTCCCCTTGCCTAACCTTTTCCCTTAGGTTAACTTTTTCCATTACCTAACCTTTTCCCCTAGCCTAACCTTACGCTATAGTCTAACCTTTCCCCATGCCTAACCTTTTCCCCTGTCCTGACCATTTCCCCTAGCCTAATGTTTTATCCTAGCCTATCCATTTCCCTTGGTCTAATAATTTCCCCTAGCCTAGCCTTTCCCCTAACCTAAACTATTCCCCTAAACTAACCTTTTCCCCTAGCCTACCTTTTCCTCTAGCCTTAACTTTTCCCATATTCTAACCTTTTACCCTGGCCTAACCTTTTCCCATACCCTAATCTTTTCCCATGTCATAGTCTTCTCGCCTAGACTACCCATTTCCCCTAACCTTGACTTTTCCCTTATTCTAACCTTTTCCTCTAGCTTAACCTTTCCTTTGGCTGAAACCTGTCTTCTCGTCTAAACCTTTCCCCTGGCCTTACCATTTCCCTGGTATAACCTCTTCCCCTGGCCTAAGCTTTTCCCCAGCCTATCTTTTTCAACTATCCTAACCTTTTCCTCTAGCGTATCCTTTTCCTTTGGCCTAACATTTTCCCCTTTCCTAACCATTTCTCCTGGCCTAACCTTTACCACTAACATAAACTTTTCCATTTGCTGAACCTTTTCCCCTAGCCTACCCTTATCCCTTTTCTAAACTTCTCCCTGGACTAACCTTTTTGCCTAGCCTAAACCTTTCCTCTGGCCTAACTTTTTCCACTGGCCTAACAATTTCCCCTGGCCTAAGCTTTTCCCCAGCCTAACCTTTTTCCCTAGACTAGCCTTTTCCCCTAGCCTAACTTTTCCACACAGCCCAACCCTTTCCACTAGCCTAAGCTAGCTTTTCTCCTAACATAATCTTTGCACCTAGCCTAAACTTTTCCCATATCCTAACTTTTCCCCAAGCCTAACCTTTTTCTTGGCCTATCCTTTCCCCCTGGTCTAACCTTTTCCCGTGGCCTACCCTTTTTCCCTTAGCCTAACCTTTTCCCCTAGTCTAACCTTTTCCCCCAGTCTAATCTTTTCCCCTAGCTTTACCATTCATTTCTCATAGACTAACCACTTCCCCTAGCCTTACCTTTTCCCATAGCCTACCCTAAAACCTAGCCTAACCTTTTCCCCGGCCTAACTTTTCCCCTAGCATAATGTTTTCCCCTAGCCTAACATTTTCCCCTAGCCTTTTCCCCCCAGCCTAACCTCTTCCCTTGGCCTAACCTTGTCCCTTCGCCTAACCTTTTACCCTGGCCTAAACTTTTCCCCTGGCCTAAACTTTTCCCTGAGCATATCGTTTTCCCCTAGCTTAACGTTTCCCCCTAGCCTAATGTTTTCCCCTAGCCTAACCTCTTCCCCTGGCCTAACCTTTTCCCCAGCCTAATCTTTTCCCCAGGCCTAACCTTTTCCCCTGGCCTAATATTTTCCCTTAGCATAACATTTTCCCCGGCCTAATATTTTCCCCAGCCTAATGTTTTCCCCTAGCCTAACTTCTTCCCCTGACCTAACCTTTTCCCCTGGCCTCACCTTCTCCCCGGATTAAATTTTTCCCCAGACTACAGACTAACCTTTTCCCCAGCCTAACACTTTTCCCTCATCTAAACTTTTCACCAAGCCTAACGTTTTTCCCCAGCCTAACCTTTTCCCTAGCTTACTCTTTCCCCTAGGCTAACTTCTTCATCTAGCCTAACTTTTTCCCACTACCCTAAATTTCACCCTGGCCTTAACATTTCCCCTCACCTAAGCTTTTTCCCTGGCCTAACCTATTCCCCTAGACTAACGATTTCCTCGAGCCTAAAATATTCCCCAGACTAAACTCTTACTCTGACCTAACCTCTTCCCCTGGCCTTACCTTTTCCCATAGCCGGACTTGACCCCTAGCCTAACCTTTATCCTAGCCTAACCTTTTCCCCTAGCCTAACCTCTTCCCCTGGCCTAATCTTTTCCCTTGGCCTAACCTTTTCCCCTGGCCCAATCTCTTTCCCTGGCCTAACCTTTTCCCCGGTCCTAACCTTCTCCCAGGACTATCCTTTTCTCCTAGCCTAACGTTTCCCCCCCACCGTCTAGACTTTTCACCTAGCCTAACGTTTTCCTTCGGCCTAACCTTTCCCCAGCCTACTCTTTCCCCCAGCCTTACCTCTTTACCTCACCTAAATTTTTCTTCTAGCCTAAACTTCACCATGGCCTGAAATTTCCCTTCACCTAACCTTTTCCCCTAGCTTAACTTTTCCCCTGGCCTAACCCATTCCCCTAGCCTAATGATTTCTCCTAGCCTAGCACATTCCCCTAGCCTAACATTTTCCCCTAGCCTAACATTTTCTTCTAGCCTAAGCTCTTCCCCTAGCCTAACCTTTTCCCATAGGCTAATCTTTATCCTAGTTAACCTTTCCCCTAGTGTAACCCTTACCCCTGGCCTATCCTTTCCCATGACCTAACTTTTTCCCCTGGCCTAACCTTCACCCTGGAATAACCATTTCCCTTAGCTTAACATTTTCCCGTAGCTTAATCATTCCCCTAACCTAACCTCTTCATCTTGCCTAACTTGTTCCGCTAGGCTAAACTTCATTCTGGCCTAAACCTTTCCCTTAGCCTAAACTTTTCTCCTCGCCTAAACTTTTCCCCTCTTCTATCCTTTTTCCCAGCTTAACCTTTTCCCCTAACCTAACATTTACACCAAGCCCAACCTTCTCCTGGCCTAACCTCTTCCCCGGCCTAACCTCTTCCCCTGTCTTCACCTTTTCCCATAGCCTAACCTGACCCCTAGACTAACCTTCATCCTAGCCTAACATTTTCTCCTAGCCTATCCTTTTCCCTTTGCTTATTCTTTCCCCTGACCTAACCTTTTCTCCTGGCCTAGCCTTCTCCCTTGCCTAATCTTTAATGCTGGGCTAACCTTTTCTCCTAGGGTAATCTTTTCATTCATTCATTCAATAGTATTTATTGAGCGCTTACTATGTGTAGAGCACTGTACTAAGTGCTTGGAATGAACAAGTTGGCAACAGATACAGACAGTCCCTGCTGTTTGACGGGCTTACAGTCTAATCGGGGGAGACAGACAGACAAGAACAATGGCAATAAATAGAGTCAAGGGGAAGAACATCTCGTAAAAACAATGGCAACTAAATGGCGATGTACATTTCATTAACAAAATAAATAGGGTAATTTAAATATATACAGTTGAGCAGACGAGTACAGTACTGAGTGGATGGGAAGGGAGAGGGTGAGGAGCAGAGGGAGATGAGGGGAAAAGAGGGTTAAGCTGCAGAGAGGTGCCTTGCCTAATGTTTTCCCCTAGCCTAACCTTTCCCCTAGCCTATTCTTTCCCCCAAATTAACCTTTTCCTCTGGCCTAACTTTTCCCCTGGCCTAACCTTTTCCCCTGGACTAAGCTTTTTCCAGCCTAACCTTTTCCCTGGGCCAACATTTTTCCCCAGCCTAACATTATCCCCTACCCCAACATTCTCCCATAGCCTAATACTTTCCCATAACCTAAGGTTTCCCCTAGCCTAATCTTGCCCCTGAGCATAACCTTTTAATAATGTTGGTATTTGTTAAGTGCTTACTATGTGCCGAGCACTGTTCTAAGCACTGGGGTAGATACAGGGGTAATTAGGTTGTCCCACGTGAGGCTCACAGTTAATCCCCATTTTACAGATGAGGTAACCGAGGCACAGAGAAGTTAAGTGACTTGCCCACAATCACACAGCTGACAAGTGGCAGAGCCGGGATTCGAACTCATGACCTCTGACTCCCAAGCCAGTGCTCTTTCCACTGAGACACACTGCTTCTCCCCTGGCTTAACCTTTTCCCCTGACCCAACCTTTTCCCTTAGCCTAACGTTTTTGCCTCACCTAACCTTTTCCCTTGGCCTATCCATTCCCCTGACTTAACCTTTTCCCCTTTCCTAACCTTTCTCCCTGGCCTCACCTTTTCCCATGGCCTAACGAACCTTAGCCTAACCTTTATCATAGCCTAACCTTTTCCCCTGTTCTATCCTTTCTCCTGACCTAATCTTTTCCCCTGGCCTAACCTTCTCCCTGGCCTAACCATTTCCCTTAGCTTAACATTTTCCCCTAGCCTAATCTTTCCCCTAGCCTAACCTCTTCACCTTGCCTAACTTTATCTGCTAGGCTAAACTTCATCCTGGCCTAAACCTTTCTCCTAGCCTTAACCTTTCCCGTAGCCTAACCTGACCCCTAGCCTAACATTTATCCTAGCATAACCTTTTCCTCTGGCCTAACCTTTTTCCTTGGCCTAACCTTTTCTCCTGGCCCAACATTTTTCCCTGGCCTAACCTTTTCCCCAGGCTAATGTTTTCCCCTCTCCTAAATCTTTTACCCAGTCTAACGTTTTCCCCCAGCCTAACCTTTCCCTTAGCCTAACTGCTTCACTTAGCCTAACTTTATCTGCTAGGCTAATCTTCAACCTGACCTAAACATTTCCCCTAGCCTTAATGTTTCCCCTAGCCTAAACTTTTTCCCCTCCCCTAACTCTTTACCCTGGCCTAACCTATTCCCCTAGCCTAAATTTTCTCCTAGCCTAAGCTATTCTCCTAGCCTAAATTCTTCCCCTGGCCTAACCTATTCCCCAGCCTCACCTTTTGCCATAGCCTAACCTCTTCCTCTAGGCTCACCTTGCCTCATAGCCTAACTTGACACCTAGCCTAACATTTATCCTAGCCAAACCTTTTTCCCTTGCCTAACCTTTTGGCTTGGCCTTTCTTTGCCTCTGACTTAACCTTTTTCCCTGGCCTAACCTTTCCTGTAGCCTAACCTTTCCCCTAGCCTAACCTTTTCCCCTACTCCATCATTCTCCCCTGAATATTTTCCCCTAACCTAATGTTTCCACTAGCCTAATCTTTCCCCTAGCCTGAACCTTTCCCCTAGACTAAACTTTCACCTCGCCTAACCCCTTCCCTTAGCCTAACTTTTTCACCTAGCCTTACATTTACCCCTGGCCTAACTTATTCCCCTGGCCTACCCTTTTCCCTTAGACTAACCTTTTCCTCTGGCCTAACCTTTTCCCTTAGCCTAAACTTTTCACTTAGCCTACCCTTTTCCCCTAGCCTAACCTCTTCCTCTGGCCTAACCTTTTCCCCTAGCCTAACATTTTCCCCTAGCCTAACCTTGCCCCTAGCCTAATTCTTTTCCCTTGTCTAACCTTTCCCCTAGCCTAATGTTTTTTACCTGACCTACCCTTTTCCCCTAGCTTAACCTCTTCCCCAGCCTACCCTTTTCCTGTAGCCTAACCTCTTCCCCGGCCTAGCCTTTTCCCCTAGCCTAACCTTTTCCCCAGCCTATTCTTTTCCCTTGTCTAACGTTTCCCCTAGCCTAATGTTTTTACCTGGCCTACCCTTTTCCCCTAGTCTAACCTTTTCCCTGGCTGACTCTTTTCCCCTTGCCTAACATATACCTTAACCTATCCTTACGCCAACCTATCCTTTTCCCCTACCCTAACCTTTTCCCTTAGCCTAACCTTTTCTCTTTGCCTAACGTCTTCCCTTAGACTAACCCATTCCCATAGGCAAACCTTCTCCCCTGGCCTAACCTTTTCCCCAGCCTAACCTTTTCCCCTAGCCTAAACTTTTCCACTGGCCTAGCCTTTCCCCTAGCCTAACCTTTTCCCATGGCATACCCTTTTCCCCCATCCTAACTTTTTCCCTTAGCCTAACCTTTTTCCCTGGCCTAACATTTTTCCCCAGCCTTTTTCCCCTAGCCTTAACTTTTCCACTAACCTCACCTTTTCCCCTAGCTTAACCTTTTCCCCTTGCCTAAACTTTTCCCTTGGTTTATCCTTTTCCCCAAGCCTAATCTTTCCCCTAGCCTAACCTTTCCTCTAGCCTAACCTATTCCTCTGGCCTCACCTTTTCCCAAAGCCTAACCTATTCCCCTGGCCTCACCTTTCCTCATAGCCTAACTTGACCTCTATCCTAACATTTATCCTAGTCTAACCTTTTGCCTTGGCCTTTCCTTTCCCCTGACCTAACCTTTTCCCCTGGCCTAGCCTTCTTCCTAGCTTAACCTTTATACCTGGACTAACCTTTTGCTCCTTGACTAAACTTTTCCCTGGATGAACCTTTTCCCCTTGCCTAACCTTCTCCCTGGCCCAATCTCTTCCCCTTGCCTAACGTATCCCCTAACCTAATCTTTCCATTAGCCTATCCCTTTCCCTTACCCTAACCTTTACCCCTGGCTTAACCTTTTCCTTTTGCCTATCATCTTCCCCTAGCCTAACCTTTTCCCCTAGAATAACATCTTCACCTAGCCTAATGTTTTCCCCCGGCCTAGTCTTTTCCCATAGCCTTAACCTTTCCACCAGCCTAAACCTTTCCCCTCTCCTAACCTTTTCCCCTGGCCTAACCTCGTCTCCTAGCCTAATCTCTTCCCCTGGCCTAACCTTCTACCATAGAATAACCTGACCCTTAGCCTAACCTTTTCGCCTAGCCAAAACATTTTCTTTGGCCTATCCTGTCCACTGATCTAACCTTTTTCTTGCCTAATCTTCTCTTCTGCTGGCCTAATTTTCTCCCTTGCCTAAGCTTTTCCCATAGCCTAACCTTTTCCCCTAGTGTAAACTTTTCCTCTAGCCTAATATTTTCCCTAGCTTATTCTTCCCCCTAGCCTAACCTTTTCCCTTAGCCTTACCTTTTCCCCTGGCTTAACCTTTTCCCCTGGCCTAACCTTTTAACCTGGTCTAAGCTTTTCCCCAGCCTAACCTTTTAACCTGGTCTAAACTTTCCCCCCAGCCTAACCTTGTCCCAGGCCTAACCTTTTCCCCTGGATTTACCTTCTCTCTGACCTAACATTTTCCCCTAGGCTAACCTTTTCCCCTCGCCTAACCTTTTCCCCCAGCCCAGCATTCTCCCCTAGCCTAATATTTTTGTCTAACCTCACCGTAATCCTAAACCTACTTCTGGCCTTAGCCGTACCCCAATCCATAAATCTAATCTATTCCTAAAATTGTTTCTAACCCAAACCGGAACCCTAAACCCTAGTCTTTAACCCTAACTGTACCACTATCACCTCAACATAACTGTATCCTACACCTCAACATAACCCTAACCCTAACATATACTCTAACCCCTTCTCTTAGCCTAGCCCTCAGCCTAACCCCAGCCCTAACCCTAACCCTAAAACTTTAGGCCTAGGCCTAGTTCTCACCCAAACCTTAACCTGTGTGTTAATCCAAAAACTAATTCTTACCCTAACAATAATCCTTACTCTAACCCTAACCATCACCCTAGTCTTAGCTCTAGCCCTTCCCTGAATTAAAAAAAAAAAACCTAAGCATAGTCTTCATCATAACTCCCCAGCATGTGGGGCCAAGATTCATGTGAGTGAATTCTTCCATCCCCAGAAACTACACCAGGCTAAATTGCCCTAATCCCAACTGTAACCCTATCCTTAACCCTAACCCAAACCCTAACCTTAATGCTAGCCGTACTACACATCTAAACCCTTATTCTAGCCCTAAACCTACACCCAACTCTAACCCTAAACCTCACTCTCTGGCCTCCGGAAGTGTGTCTGGAGATATGTGTGGGTTGGCTCTTCCAGCTCCAACAATGTCATTCAGTTTCAATCTCTCCCTGGGCAAGAAATTGCCCTGACCCTCAACAGAACCACAACCCTAAAGTTAACCTGACCCACTGCTAATAATGGCAATTACCCTAACTCTAGCCCTAAACTCTGGCCCTAGACCAAATGCTGACCTTAACCAGAACCATAAACCTAACCCTAAAACTAACCTTAAGCATCAACCTGACCTTAGCCCTAGCCCTAGCCCGAAAACTAACCCTAATCTTGACACTCACTCTAACTCCCAGAAATGGGGCTGGGGCCCCATCTCCGTGGAACTTTTCAGCCACAAGTATGTCTCTCAAACTGTAACTCTTCCAGGGCAAAAAAATTAACCTAAACAAACCTATGCCTATGCCTAACCCTAACCCTAAGCTTCATCCTACCTTTAAACCTAACCCTAACACTAACTAACTCTAACCTTAGTCCTAACCTTAAAACGAAGTCCAAATTCTCAGGCCTGCTTGTCTGGGGGCCTGTGGAGGGGAGAACTTTCATCCCCAAGAATGGTGCTCTGCCTGTAACTCTTTTTCAAGGCAACAAATTGTTCTGGTGCTAACCCTAGTCCTAAACCTAATCCCAACTCTACCCCACCCTTATCCCTACCCCTATACCACACCTTCATCCTAATCCTAAATCTGAATACAACCCTAACCATAACCATAACACTAGTCCTAACCCCATTGGAAACCATAGGTTTTGCCCTAACCCTATTCTAACTCTAAATCTAGCATTGACTCCAACCCTAGCACTAGACCTAATCCTATCATTAACCGAAGGTTTAGCCCTAACACTAAATCTAATCCTAAACTTAACCCTAACCCTAATCCTAACTGTGACCCTAAACTTCATCGTGAACCTAGCCCTAAGCCTAGCCACAGCCCTAAATTTAACCCTAGCCCAAACTCTGACCCTAATCCAACTTGCCCTATCCCTAATCCTAACCCTAACCATAATGGTAACATTAATCCTCAATCTGAGTCTAATCCTAACCCTAAACACTATCCCTAACTATAAACCTAGCCCCAACCCTAATTATAGAATTACCCCTAAGTTTGGCCCTATCCCTTACCATAACCCCCAACCATAACCCTCATCCTAACCCTACCCCTCAGCCCTAGCTCTTAACCCTAACTCTAACCAAAACCCAAACCCGAATCCTAAACCTACAAGAAAGCCTAACCCTGTACCTAATCCTCTTCAGAGGCCTAACTCTAAACCTATTCCTAACTCTAACACTAGCACTACACCTAGCAGTTAATCTAACAGTAACTCTCACCCAACCCTAACTCTAGCTCAAACCTTAGCCCTAACCCTAAATTTAGCCCTAGGGCCATCCCTAACCCTAAACTTAACCCTAATCCTACACTTAGCCCTAACACTAGCCCTAGACCTGGCCCTAGCTCTAATGCTAACCTTACCCCTAACACAAATCCTAACCATCACCCTAAACCTAGCCATAAATCTAACCCTAACTCCAGCCCTAGATCTAGTCCTTGCTCTTACCACTAATCCCAATTCTAACCAAAACCCTAACCCCAAATTTAAACACATTTCTAATCCTAACCCTAACTCTTCTCCTAACCTGAAGCGTAACCCTAACCATAACCGTAGCCCTACAGCTAGACCTGCACCTAACCCTAAGCCTATCTCTATCCTAGTAGCTAGAGCCCGGCCCTAGAAATCAGAAGGTCATGGGTTCTAATCCCAGCTCCGTCACTGCTCTTTTAGGTAACCTTGTCCAAGTAACTTCACTACTCTAGGCCTCAGTTCCCTCATCTGGAAAATAGGGATGGAGTCCTGGAGTCCCCCGTGTGACACTGATTATGTTTAACATGATTATCTCGCATCTACCCCAGTACTTAGTACAGTGCCTATCTACCCCAGCACTTAGTACAGTGCCTGGCACATAGTAAGTGCTTAAGAAATACCCTGATTATTATTATTATTTTTACCTAACCCTTACAGGAGCTCTTATCTCACACTGATGCAAACACTAACCCTAAGCCTAACCCTACTCTCAAAACCAACCTTAACCCTTAATCTAACACTCATCTTAAGCCAAAATTGACCCTAACCCTAACTCTAAACCTAAGCCAAGGCCTAACTCTAAAGCTTATCTTAATGCAAACCCTATGCCCAAACCTAACCCTACTCCTACCCCTAAAGCTAACCCTAACCCTAACCCTAACTCTATGTTTTACTCTTACCAGAGCCCTAGCCCTAATGCTAACACTACCCCCACCCTAACCCTAATCATAAACCTAAACCTAACCTCAATCCTAATCATCATCCTAACCCTAAATCTACTCCTAAACCTAACCATAAATAGAATCCAAAACCTAACTAAAGCCCAATCCCTAACCATAGCCCCAACCCTAAACCTATCCCTAACCCTAATGCTAAATTTAATTCCAACCTTAACGAAACCCTAAACTTAATTCTTAACCCCAATCCTAACAGTAGCCCAGCTGTAACACTACCCCAACCCTAATCATAAACCTAAACCTAACCCCAATCTAATCATCATCATAACCCTAAATCTACCCCTAAACCTAACTATAAATAGAATCCAAAACCATAACCCAAGCCCTATCCCTAACCATAGCCCCAACCATAAACCTACCCCTAATCCTAACGCTAAATTAAATCCCAACCCTAGCCAAACTCTAAACTTTACTCAGTGGAAAAATCCCGGTCTTGGGAGTCAGGGGTCGTGGGTTCTAATCCCGACTCTGCCACTTGTCAGCTGTGTGACTTTGAACAAGTCACTTAGCTTCCCTGGGCCTCAGTTACCTCATCTGTAAAATGGGGTTTGAGACTGTGAGCCCCATATGGGGCAGGGACTGTGTCCAACCCGATCTGCTTGTACCCACCCCAGCATTTAGTACAGTGTCTGGCACATAGTTAAGCACCTAACAAATTCCAAAATTATTATTATTATTATTATTGTTATTTACTCTAACCCTAACCTTAATTCTTAACCCAATCCTAACACTAGCCTTGTACCAAGACATGCCATTGAGTTGCCCAGATTCTGGAAAAAGGAAGCAGACCTAGCTAGTCAGGCTGGGTGAGATGTATAGACGCGGTTTATTTGGGGAATTTACTTACAGGACAGACTGTGGCAGCCGGCCGACTAGGAGAGATCACACCTCGCCCCCTACTGGCTGGGGCTTTCCCTTTATAGGCCACACATTATCACGAGAACGTGCAGACAACTTACATAAGGTGCTCACCAGCCCTTTCTGAGCATGCCTAGGACGCATACCATAGCAGCGAAGGTGCAGCAATGCACATGACTTGGCCTTCAAACTATGATGGGTTAGAGCCGGGGCACAATCACCCCTACAAGCCTTAACCCTACCCTTAACCCTAACTTCAACCTTAACACTAGATCTAGCCCTTAATCTCACTTTAACCCTAACCCTAGGCATAGTGTTCACCCTTAACCCAGCCCTAGCCCAAGAACTAGCCTTAACCCCAACATTAAACCTAACCCTAACCCTAACACCATCCTAAACTATGAACCTGGCCATATCCCTAATCCTAACCCTAACTCTAACTCTAAACCCCACCATAAACCTAGCCTTGGGAAATGCTTTCTCTAAACCTATTCCTAATGATAATCCTAGGCCTACCCTAACCGAAATCCTAACCCTAACCCTAATTCTACCCCTAATTCTAGCCATAACCCTAACCCTACCACCAAACCTAACCATAATGCTAACCCTCAATCTACCCCTACAATTTACAGGAACCCCAGCACGAGCCTTAACTCTATCCTTACTCCATACAGGAACCCCGAGCACTAACCTTAAAACTAACTTTAAGACTAACCCTAACCCTAAATCTAAGTTTAAATTGAACACTTTTCTTAGGCCTAGCCCTAGCTATGACCTAACCCCTAATGTTAACTCTCCCCTTTAGTGTAACCCTAATCCAACCTTAACTGTAAGGCTAACCCTAACTTTGACCCTGACCCTTACTATAACCTTAACTTTACTATAACCCTAACCTGAATAATGACTCTAACCCCAGCTCAGACCCTAACCCTAATTTTAACCCTAACCCTTCCCCAAATCTTAACCCTAACCCTAACCTGAATCCTAAACCCTAATATTAACCCTACCTCAAAGCCTAGCCCTAGCCCTAACCATAAGACTAGCATTTACTCTTACCTGGGCCTAGCCTAGTCACAACCACAATCCTAACACTAGACCTGGGCCCAGCCCAGGCCCTAACTAACCTTAATGCTAACCCTAACCCTTAACCTTAAATTTAGCTCCAAGTATCAGTCTAACCCTAAGCCCCTAGGGCTAACCCTGACTCTAAACCTAGTTTTAAGCCTAACACTATCTCTAACCCTTGTTCTAGCACTAGCCATAACCCTAAACTGAACCCTAACACTAGGTCTACCTCTAACCGTAACTCTACCCAGAGCCCTGACAATAACCGTGGGCAGGGAGTGTCTCTCTTCATTACTGTATTATACATTCCAAGTGCTTAGTACAGTGTTCTGCACACAGTAAGTGCCAAATAAAGATGAATAAACCTAACCGTACGATATACCTAAATTTATCCCTAACCCTTAGCTTAAACCTAACTTAACTCTACCCCCAACCATAACTCAAGCCCTAACCATAACTTAACTCTAATAGTTACTGTAATCCTAACCCTATAAGAAATCTTATCCTGAACCCAGGCTTAGTCCTACCCTAAACCTAACCCTAGCCCTAGCCCAAAGTCTAACCCTAACCCTAATTCTTAACCCTAACATTAACCCTACTCCTAGGCCTAACCTTAAATATAACATTCACCCTAACCCTAACCCTGATCACCATGGTCCTGGACCTAGCCATAACCCCAGTCATAACACTAACCCTAGGCCTAGCCCCAGACCTAACCCTAACACTAACCCTAACCCTTAACTCAAATTTAACCCCTAGTGGTAAGCCTAACCTTAACCCTAATTGTAAGCCTAACTCTATTTCTAGCTCTAGTTGTAGCCCTAGCCATAATACTTACCTTAACCCTAACCCTTACCCTAACCTTCATGCTAACCCTAACCCTAATGCTAACCCTAATCATAACGCTTACACAATCCCAATCCTAAACCTAGCCCTCATCCCAGTCATAACCCTAAACATAACACTGACACAGCCCTAACCATAATCCAAGCCCTAGCCCAAATCCTGACACTAATCCTAGTTCTAATCCTAAACCCCATCATAATCCTAAACCTAAAACTAATGCTATCCCCAAACCTAATCCCAACTTTTACCCCTAGGCCTAAAACTAACCCTAACAATAACCCTAACCTTAATTCTAAATGTAAACCTAGCCCCAACATTAGCTCTAACACTAGCCTTAGCCCTAACACTAATCCTAACCTTAAAGCTAATGCTAAACCTAGGCCTAACCCTAGCATTAACTCTAACTTGAGCCCTAGCACTAACCATAAACCTAGCCAGAGACATATTCCTAACCCCAAACCTAACCATTCATTCATTCATTCAATAGTATTTATTGAGTGCTTACTATGTGCAGAGCACTGTACTAAGCGCTTGGAATGAACAAGTCGGCAACAGATAGAGACAGTCCCTGCCGTTTGACGGGCTTACAGTCTAATCGGGGGAGACAGACAGACGAGAATAATAGCAATAAATAGAGTCAAGGGGAAGAACATCTCGTAAAAACAATGGCAACTAAATAGAATCAAGGCGATGTACATTTCATTAACAAAATAAATAGGGTAATGAAAATATATACAGTTGAGCGGACGAGTACAGTGCTGAGGGGATGGGAAGGGAGGGGGGAGGAGCAGAGGGAATGGGGGAAAAGAGGGTTTAGCTGCGGAGAGGTGAAGGGGGGTGGTAGAGGGAGTAGAGGGAGAAGAGGAGCTCAGTCTGGGCAGGCCTCTTGGAGGAGGTGAGTTTTAAGTAGGGTTTTGAAGAGGGGAAAAGAATCAGTTTGGCAGAGGTGAGGGGGGAGGGCGTTCCAGGACCGCGGGAGGAGGTGGCCCAGGGGTTGACAGCGGGATAGGAGAGACCGAGGGATGGTGAGGAAGTGGGCGGCAGCGGAGCGGAGCGTGCGGGGTGGGCGGTAGAAAGAGAGAAGGGACGAGAGGTAGGAAGGGGCAAGGTGATGTAGAGCCTTGAAGCCTAGAGTGAGGAGTTTTTGTTTGGAGCGGAGGTTGATAGGCAACCACTGGAGTTGTTTAAGAAGGGGAGTGACATGCCCAGATCGTTTCTGCAGGAAGATTAGCCGGGCAGCGGAGTGAAGAATAGACTGGAGCGGGGCGAGAGAGGAGGAAGGGAGGTCAGAGAGAAGGCTGACACAGTAGTCTAGCTGGGATAACTGGCAGGTTTTGGTAACGGATTGGATGTGTGGGGTGAACGAGAGAGCCGAGTCAAAGATGACACCGAGGTTGCAGGCCTGAGAGACGGGAAGGAGGGTCGTACCATCCACGGTGATAGGGAAGTCAGGGAGAGGACCGGGTTGGGCGGGAAGATGAGGAGCTCAATTTTGGCCATTTTGAGTTTCAGGTGGCGGGCAGACATCCAGATAGAGACGTCTTGGAGGCAGGAGGAGATATGAGCCTGAAGGAAGAAGGAGAGGACAGGGGCAGAGATGTAGATCTGTGTGTCATCTGCATAGAGATGAGAGTTGAAGCCGTGAGAGCGGATGAGTTCAACAAGAAAGTGAGTGTATAGGGAGAACAGAAGAGGGCCAAGAACTGGCCCTTGAGGAACTCCAACAGTTAGAGGATGGGAGGGGGAGGAGGAGCCTGCGAAGGAGACCGAGAATGACCAGCCAGAGAGATAAGAGGAGAACCAGGAGAGGGCGGAGTCCATGAAGCCAAGGTGAGATAAGGTGTGGAGGAGAAAGTGATGGTCGACCGTGTCAAAGGCAGCTGAGAGGTCGAGGAGGATTAGAATAGAGAAGGAGCCATTGAATTTGGCAAGAAGGAGGTCATGGGTGACCTTCGAGAGAGCGGTCTCAGAAGAATGGAGGTGACAGAAGCCAGCCCGGACAGAGAGCAGGTGCGAGGGCGTGGTCGGAAGGGGGCACGTGCACAGGCGCGACCGAACGAGGGAGCAGATTGGAGGGGGTCCAAGAGAGAATGGGAGATAAGGAATTCTGAGCAATGAGTGTAGACGACTGGTTCTAGGATCTTGGAAAGGAAGGGTAGTAGGGTAGGGAGATAGGGCGATAACTGGAAGGAGAAGGGGGGTCGAGAGAGGGTTTTTTTAGGATGGGGGCGACATGGACATGTTTGAAGGCAGAGGGGAAGAAGCCACTGGAGACTGAGTGGTTAAAGATAGAATTTAAGGAGGGGAGGAGGGCAGGGGCATTGGTTTTTATAAGGTGCGCGGGAATGGGGTCCGAGGCACAGGTGGAGGGGGTGGCATTTGCAAGGAGAGAGGAGAGCTCCTCTGAGGATACTGCAGGGAAGGATGGGAAAGTAGGGGAGAGGGTTGGTGGTTGGGAGGGGAGAGGTGGAGGGGTGAATTTGGGGAGAATAGGTTAGGGTAGGAAAAGGGTTAGGCTAGGGGAAAGCTTAGGCTAAGGGAAAAGGTTAGGCTATGAGAAATGGTTAGGTTGGGGGAAAGGATTAGGCTAAGGGAAAAGATTAGGCCCCGCGGAAAAGGTTAGGCTAGACAAAAAGGTTAGTCCAAAGATGGTTAGGCTAGGGGATAAGGTTAGGCTAAGAGAAAAACTTAGGCTGGGAGAAATATTTAGGCAAGGGGAAAAGGTTAAGCCTGGGGAAATTTTTAGGCCAGCGACAAGGTTAGGCCAGGGAAAAGGTTAGATTGGGTTAGGGGAAAAGTTTATGCTAGGGGAAAAGGTTAGGTCTTTGGAAAAATTTAAATCGGGTAATAGGTTAAGCTAAGGGAAAAGGTTAGACCAGAGAAAGGGTTTGGCCCTGGGGAAAAGGATAGGCCAAGGGAAAAGGTTGGGCTCAGGGAAAAGGTTAGGCAAGGTGAAAAGGTTAAGTTGGGGGAAAAGCTTATGCTAGGGGAAAGGTTTAGGCTAAAGGAAAAGGTTAGGCCTTTGGAAAAGTTTAAGTCGGGGAAGAGATTATGCTGGGGGAAGGTTTAGGCCAGCAGGAAAGCTTAGACCAGGGGAAAGGTAAGCCTTCAGGAAAAAGTTAGCATAGGGGAAAATGTTAGGCCAGCAGCTGTAGTTAGGCTAGGGGAAAAGGTTAGGCCAGGGAAAACCTAATCTAGGAGACAAGCCTAGGGTAGGAAAAAGGTTAGACTAAGGGAAAAGGTAAAGCCAAGGGAAAGGTTAAGTTAGGAGAAACAGTTAGGCTATGGGAAGTGGTTAGTTTATGGGAAAGGATTAAGCTAGGGGAAAGGATTAGGCCCCGGGGAAAAGGTTAGGGCAAGGATAAAGGTTAGGCTAGGGGAAAACTTAGGCTAGGGGAAAAAGTTAGGCAAGGGGAAAATGTTAGGCTAGAAGAAAAGGTTAGGCAAGGGAAAAGGTTAGGCCAGGAAAAAGGTTAGGTTAGTGGAATGTTAGGCTATAGAAAAGGTTGGGCTAGGGGAAGTGGTTAGAATAGGGGAAAAGGTTAGGTTAGGAGAAGAGGTTAGATCAGGGTGAAAGGATTGACCAGGGAAAAGGTTAAGCTGGGGGAAATGTTTCGACTATGAGGAAAAGGTTAAACTAGAGGAAAGGTTAGGTCAGGAGAAAGGTAGGGTTATGGGAACAGGTTAGGCTAGGGGAAAAGTTTAGGTTATAGGAAGCTTAGGCCGGGGGAAAAGGTTAGGCCACAGGAAAGGTTAGGCATGGGGAAATGGTTAGGCCAGGGAAAATGGTTAAGCCAGGGGAGGTGGTTAGTTCAGGGGAAAAGGTTATGCTAGGGATTACGTAAAACCAGGGAAAAAGATTAGCCCAGGGGAAAAGGTTAGGCCAAGGGAAAAAAGTTAGTCTTTGGAAAATGTTAGGCTAGGGCAGAAGGTTAGGCTAGGGAAAAGGTTAGGCTAATGGAAAAGGTTAGGCCAGGGAAAAGGTTAAACTAGGGGAAAAGCTTAGGCTATGGGAAAAGGCTAGGCCAGGGGAAAAGTTTACGCCAGGGGCCAAGGTTAGTCTATGGGAAATAGGCAAGGCAAAGGCTTGGGGTCAAATGTGGAAGGCAAAAGCTGGCAGGGCAAATCTGGAAGGCAAAGGCAGAATGGGCCCAAACTGGAACAAGAAGGTTTGGGGACCCAGCCTGAAAGGCAAAAGTGTGGGGCCCCAAACTGGAATAGGAATGTTTTGGGGCCAGAGCTGGAAGGCAAACACTGGGGGGGGCAGGGGTGGGGTGGAGGCAAAACTGGAATGAGAAGTGGTCGGGGCCAGGCCTGCAACGCAAAGACTGGGGGCCCAAACTGGAACAAAAAGGGTTTGTGGACAGTCCTGCAAGGTGAAGGCTAGTGGGCCCAAACTGGAACAAGAAGGGTTCAGACCAGGCCTCAAAGGTAAGGATTGGGGGGGGTGGCAAATCTGGAAGGCAAAAACTGGGGGACCCAAACTGGAATGAAAAGGGTTCAGGACCAAACCTGCAAGGCAAAGGCTGGGAGGGGCAAATCTGGAAGGCACTGGCTGAGGGGGAAGATCAGGAAGGCAAAGGCAGGGGGCCCAAACTGTAACAAAAAGGGTTCAGGGCCAAAACTCCAAGGCAAAGGCTGGGGCCGGGGGTGGTAAATCTGGAAGGCAAAGGTTGGGGGTGCAAATCAGGAAGGCAAGGGCTGGGGGGCAAATCTGGAAGGCAAAGGCGAGGGGGGCCCAAACTGGAACAAAAAGACTTTGGGGCCAAACCTGCAAGGCAAAAGCTGGAGGTCACAAACTGGAACGAGAAGTGTTCAGGGCCAGGCCTGCAAAGTAAAGGCTGGGGTGGCTAAACTGAAACGAAAAGAGTTTGGGGCCAGGCCTGCAATGCAAAGGCTGGAGGTGCCAAACTGAAATGAAAAGGGTTTGGGGCCAGCCCTGCAAGGCAAATCTGCATTTTGGGAATTCTAAAATGGAATGAGAAGCATCCGTGGCCATTCCTGCAAGCCAAAGGCTGTGGAGCCCCAGCTGGAATGAAAAGGGTTGGGGCCAAACATGCAAGGCAAAAGCTGGGGCAGGGGAAACCTAGAAGGCAAAGGCTGGCTGGACAAATCTGGAAGGCAAAGACTGGGGGGCTCAAACTGAAGCGGAAAGCCTTTGGGGCCCGGTAAGCAAGGCAAGGTTTGGGGGGCCCAAGTGGAACGAAAAGGATTCGGGGCCAAACGTCAAGGCAAAGGCTGGGGGGCCCAAACTGGAATGAGAAAGGTTCAGGGCCAGATCTGCAAGGCAATGGTTCAGGGGCCAAACCTGCCAGGCAAAGGGGTTGGAGCCAGGCCTACAAGGCAAAGGCTAGTGGGCCCAAACTGGAACGAGAAGGGTTCTGGGCCAGGCCTGCAAGGCAAAGGTGTGTGGGGGAGAGGGAGGTAAAACCCCAAAGCAAAAACCGAGGGCTCCAACCTGGAACAAAAGGTGTTAATGGCCAGTACTGCGATGCAAAGGTTTATGGACTCAAACTGGAAGTAAAAGGATTCGGAGCCAAACCTGCAAGGCAAAGGCTTGGGGGTCGAAACTGGAGCGAAAAGGGTTCGGAGCCAAGTCTGCAAGGTACAGTCTCAGGGGGCAAATTTGGAATGCAAAAGCACAGGGACCCAAACTGGAAGAGGAAGGGTTCGGGGCCAGGCCTGGAAGGCAAAGGTTGTGGGGGCAAATCTGGAAGGCAAAGGTGGCGGAGCCCAAACAGGAACAAAAAGGGCTCGGGGACAGACCTGCAAGGCAAAGGCTGTGGAGTCCAAACTAGAACGAAAAGGGTTGGGGGCCAGGCCTGCAAGGCAAAAGTAGAAAGCCCCAAAATGGATCAAATAGGGTTCGTGGCCAGGCCTGCAAGACAAACGATGCGGGGGCCGGGGAGGATCTGGAAGGCAAAGGCTGGGATGTGAAATCTAGAAGGAAAATGGTTGGGGGGCCTGGCCTGCCAGGCAAAGGCTCTGGGGGCTAAACTTGAACGAAAAGGGTTTGGGGCCAAGCCTGCAAGGGAAAAGTTAAGGGGCAAAACTGGAAGGCAAAGGCTGGAGGGCCAAAAATGGAACAAGAAGGGTTCTGGGCCAGACAAGGAAGGCAAAGGCAGGGGTCCCAAATTGGAATGAGAAGGGTTCGGCGCCAGGCCTGAAAGGCAAAGGCTATTGGGCCCAATATGGAACAAAACACATTTGGGGCCAAACCTGCAAGTCAAAGGCTGGGGATCCCAAAATGGAACGAGAAGAGTTCGGGGCCAGGCCTATAAGGCAAAGACTGGGGAGGCCAAATGGGAATGAAAACAATTTGGGGACAAACTTGCAAGGCAAAGGCTGGGGGGCCCAAATTGGAACAAAAAGTGTTTGGGGTCTGGCCTGCAAGGCCAAGGCTGGGGATCCTAAAATGGAATGAGAAGGGTTCGGGGTCAAAGCTGCAAGGCAAAGGCTGGGGGGCCAAAACTGGAACAAGAATGGCTCACGACTAGGCCTTTAAGGCAAAAATGGGGGGCTCCATACTGGAACAAGAAAGATTCGGGGCCAGAGCTGGAAGGCAAAGACGGGGGCAGGAGGGCCGAATCTGGAAGGAAAAGGGTTCAGGGTCAGGTCTGCGAGGCATAGGTTGGGAGGGCAAAACTGGAAGGCAAAGGGGGCCAAAACTGGAAGGCAAAGGGGGCCAAAACTGGAAGGAGAAGCGTTTGGGGCCAGGCCTACAAGGCAAAGGCTCTGGGGCCCAAAGCGGAACGAGAAGGGTTCGGGGCCAGGCCTGCAAGGCATACGTGGGGGGAGGAGGGGTGAGGCAAATCTGGAAGGCAAAGGCAGAGGCCCCAAACTGGAATAGAAGGGGTTTGGGTCCAGGCCTGGAAGGCAAAGGCTGGGGGGGCAAAACTGGAAGGCAAAAACTGGAGGTCCCAAAGAGGAATGAGAAGGGTTTGGGGCCAGGCCTGCAAAGTAAAAGCAGGTGGCCCCAAACTGGAACAAAATGGGTTCAGGGCAGGGCCTGCAAATCAAAATTGGGGGCCCCATAATGGAACGAAAAGGTTTCTGGGCCTCACCTGCTAGGCAAAGGCTGGGTGGGGCAAAACTTTAACGAAAAACGTTCGAGGCCAAAATTGCAAGGCAAAGGCTTGGGGGGTAAATCTGCAAGGCAAAAATTGGGGGGCTCAAACTGGAACGAAAAGTGTCTGGGGCCAGGCCTGGCAAGGCAAAGGCTGGGGGTCACAAATTGGAACGAGAAGGGTTTGGGTCCAGGCCTTCATGGTAAAAGTCGGGGGCCCCCAAACTGGAATGAGAAAGTTTCGGGTCCAGGGCTGTAAGGCAAAGGCTGCAGGGTCAAATCTGGAATGAAAGGGATCAGGGGCAAGGCTGCAAGGCAAATGCAAGTGGCCCCAAACTGAAACAAAATGGGTTCGGGGCAGGGCCTGCAAATCAAAATTGGGGGCCCCATAATGGAACAAAAAGGTTTCTGGGCCTAACCTGCTAGGCAAAGGCTGGGTGGGGCAAAACTTTAACGAAAAACGTTCGAGGCCAAACATGCAAGGCAAAGGCTTTGGGGGGTAAATCTGCAAGGCAAAAACTAGGGGGCTCCAATTGGAACGAAAAGTGTTTGGGGCCAGGCCTGGCAAGGCAAAGGCTGGGGGTCACAAATTGGAACGAGAGGGGTTTGGGTCCAGGCCTTCATGGTAAAAGTCGGGGGGCCCCAAACTGGAACGAGAAAGTTTCGGGTCCAGGGCTGTAAGGCAAAGGCTGCGGGGTCAAATCTGGAATGAAAGGGATCAGGGGCAGGGCTGCAAGGCAAAAGCTGAGGGGGCCCAAATTGAAAGGCAAAAGCTGGGGGCCCCAAACTGGAATGAGAAGGGCTCGGGGCCAGGCCTGGAAGAGAAAGGCTGGGGGTGTTGTGGGGTGGGGAAACTGGAACGAGATAGGTTCTGGCCAGGCCTGCAAGGCAAACCCTGGGGGGACAAATCTTGAAGGCAAAGGTGGGGGGGCCCAAACTGGAACAGAAAGGGTTCGGGGCCAGGCCTGCAAGGCAAAGGCTGGGGGGCCAAAACTGGAAAGCAAAAACTGGGGGTCCCAAATTTGAACGAGATGTGCTCTTGGCCAAGCCTGCAAGTCAAAGGCTATTTGGCCCAATCTGGAACGAAAAGCATTCGGGCCAAACCTGCAAGGCAAAGGCTGGGGGTAAATCTGAAAGGCAAATCCTGGGGGGACAAATCTGGAAGGCAAAGGCTGGGGGTGCCTAAGTTGGAACAAAAAGAGTTTGGGGAGAATCCTGCAAGGCAAAGGCTGAGGGGCCCAACCTGGAACGAGAAGGGTTCTGGGCCAGGCCTGCAAGGCAAAGACTATTTGGCCCAATCTAGAACAAAAAGGGTTCAGGGCCAAACCTGCAAGGTAAAGGCTGGAGATCCCAAAATAGAACAAGAAGGGTTTGGGTCCAGGCCAGGAAGGCACAGAAGCGGGGCCCAACCTGGAACGAGAAGGGTTCTGGGCCAGGCCTGGAAGGCAAAGGCGGGGGGAGGGGGGCCAAACGTGGAGTGAGAGGGATTCAGGGCCAGGCCTTGAAGGCAAGGTGGGGGGGACCGACCTGGAAGGCAAAAGGGGTACAACCCAGACCCCAAACCCAGACCCAAACCCAGAAGGCAAAGGTGTGTGGGGGGCGCTACCTGGAACAAGAAGGTTTCGGGTCCAGGCCTGGAAGGCAAAGGCCGGGGCCGGGGGGGCAGTGTAACCTAGAATGAGAAGGGTTCAGGGCCAGGAGGGGAAGGCAAAGAAGAGGGGCCCAAACTGGAACGAGAAGTGTTCGGGGCCAGGCCTGGAAGGCAAGTAGGGGGACGCAAACTGAACGAGAAGTGTTCGGGGCCAAGTATGGAAATCTAAGGTGAGGAGATCCAAACTGGAACAAGAGTGGTTTAGGGCCAGATCTGGAACGAGAAGGGTTGGGAGGCCGGGACTGCAAGGCAAAGGCAGGGGTGGGGGGGGGCACACTTGAACGAGTCGGGTTCACCTCCTGGTCTGGAATGAGAATGGTTGGGGACTAGGCCTTCAAGGCAAAGGCGACGAGGCCCAAACTGGAACGAAAAGGTTTTGGTGCCTGGGCTAGAAGACAAAGGCCGGGGAGCCAAACTGGAATGGGAAGGATTCGGGGCCAGGTCTGGAATGCAAAGGCAGGGGTGCCCAAAATGGAAGGAGAAAGGTTCGGGGCCAGATCTGGAAGGCAAAGGCTCAGAGGCCGAACCTGGAACGAGAGGGTTTGGGGCCAGGCCTGGATTGAGTAGGGTTGGGGGGCAGGCCTTCAAGGCAAAGGCAACAAGGCCCAAACTGTAACAAAAAGGTTTTGGTGCCTGGGTTAGAAGGCAAACTGGAACGAAAAAGCAAACTAGGGGCCAACTGGAACGAGAAGGGTTCAGGCCAGATCTGGAAGGCAAAGAGTAGAGAGACACAAATTGGAAGGAGAAGGGTTCCGGGCCAGGCCTGGAAAGCAAAAGCAGAGTGACCCAATCTGGAACAAGACACGTTCAGGGCCTGGTCTGGAAGGAGAAGGGTTGGGGGCCAGGCCAGCAAGGTAAAGTCTGGGAGACCCAAACTGGAAAGAGAAGGATTCGGGGCCAGGTCTGGAATGCAAAGGCTGGGGCCTCAAATTGGAACAAGAAGCTTTCATGGCCATACCTGGAAGGGAAAGGCGAGGGTACCCAATCTGGAACGAGAAGGTTTCGGGGCCAGGGCTGGAATAAGAAGGGTTGGGGTGCAGGCCGGCAAGGCAAATGCGGGGGGTACCCAATCTGCAATGAGAAACGTTCGTGGCCAGGTCTGGAAGGCAAAGCCGTGGGGAGCCAAACTGGAATGAGAAGCGTTTGGGGACAGGCCTGGAAGGCAAAGGCAGAGGGCCCAACCTGGAATGAGTAGGGTTTGGGGCTGAGATTTCAAGGCAAAGGTTGGGGGACCCAAACTGGAACGAGAAGAATTCGGTGCCAGGCCTGCTTACAAAGGTGGGGGGGGGGGCGGGGGGCGGGGGGGCAAAACTGGAACGAGAACAGTTCGAGGCCAGGCCTGGAATAATAATAATAATGATAACGATGGTATTTGCTAAGCGCTTACTATGTGCAAAGCACAGTTCTAAGCACTGGGGGAATACAAGGCAAACAAGTTGTCCCACATGGGGCTCATAGTCTTAATCCCCGTTTTACAAATGAGGGAACTGAGGCCCAGAGAAGTGAAGTGACTAACCCAGAGTCACATAGCTGACAAGAGGCCGAGCTGGGATTAGAACCCATGACCTCAGACTCCCAAGCCCGGGCTCTTTACACTGAGCCATGCTGCTTCTCTTTGGAATACAAAAGCAGGGGGCCCAAAATGGAATGAATAGGGTTTGGGCCAGGCCTGCAAAGGCAAAGGATGGGGGACCGAAGCTGGAACAAAAAGAGTTCAGGGCCAGGTCTGGAACCAGAAGGGTTGGGGGCCCAGCCTGCCAGGTAAGGGCCGGGGAACCGAAACTGGAACGAAAAGGGTTCGGGGTCACATCTCCAAGGTAAAGGAAGGGGGGACCCAAACTTTAACGAGAAGGGTTCGGGGCCAGGTCTGTTACAAGAAGGTTTTGGGGGCCAGGACTTGAAGGCAGAAACGAGGGGGCACAAACTGGAACAAGAAGGGTTCGGGGCTGTATTGTGGGAAACATTTGGGATAGCACAGTCAAGGCCGACCCCTGCTCCATCCTGCCTCATTAATTGCACAGCGCCATCATAGTGCCAACGCCGGGCGGGAGGAAGACAGACCTGCCAGAGGAAGGAGCTCCCACGTCAGCAACAAGACCATTCGGTGAACAACCGCCAAGGACATATTGCCTCGTGAATCTTGGGGCCCCAAAGATATCTGGAAGGGAGCATCAAGCCTGGTGGCCCATGCCCCCCAACCCCCAACCGGGGCCCCTTTGTTCTTAGCACACCAGAGGGGATATAAGGCACTGCATGCGGGAGGAGAGTGCGATGTGATCTCTCCAAGTCTGCTGGCTACCATGGACTGTTCTGTGGGTAAGCCCCACCACGTTCCACTCTTAATAAACTATCAACCTGGACTTATCTGCCTCTTTCTTCGGTATTCCATTATTATCGATATACAGGGGACAGGTAGTCTACTCAGGCTCCGGTCCCGCCAGGTACAATTGGCGTAGTCGGCAGGATACCGAAGAAATGGGATCTGCGGGAAGGAACCTCACTGGGGGAAATCTGGAATGGCTGCCTACATCAGTGTGGGGCGGGGTAGCTCATGTCTTAGATGCACGCGGGTCCCCACAGGCATACGGAGAGGCTCCCAAGAGTTCTGCAAGCTTGGAAAGGCCACTGGCAGAGGCTGGGGAAGCCCGAGTCGGGAAAGAAGGGAAAAGGATGGCTGCCGTGGTGGTCTGGCCACTGTTAGTAACTTTATGGATAGCCA
This sequence comes from Ornithorhynchus anatinus, assembly GCF_004115215.2. Classification (NCBI taxonomy): domain Eukaryota; kingdom Metazoa; phylum Chordata; class Mammalia; order Monotremata; family Ornithorhynchidae; genus Ornithorhynchus; species Ornithorhynchus anatinus. Next base: position 297,015 of record NW_024396936.1, on the reverse strand, counting down.
CCAATTCGACCCTAGCAGCAGAGGCCCAGAACCCCACTGAGTTAGTAAGCCTCCTGTCGGAGGAAGCGGGGACGTCCCAGTTGAAAGAATGGTTCCGAGGGACTGTGGCTGCAGCCTGATCCCTCCTGTGGACTGCATGGATGATTGTGGAGGCGCAAATGCGGGCAGAGGCCCGGGATAATGTACTAGAGGGAGAAATAGCTGAGAGACGAGACGAGCTGGCCCGGGAATGGGACGTGTGTGCGTTTACCACTCTGCTAGCCTCCTGATTATCGGAAAGGCTGGCAGAACAGGGGATGAAGTTGGATAATTTAGCATGTAGATTTGTGCAGTTAGGGGATGCAAAGATCTGGAAGTCTTGGGAGGCAGAGAGTGAGGAAGAGGACTGGGTACAATGTTGTAGAGTGCAGGTCTGTCCTCTACTCCAGCGGAAAGCACTGGCGGAGCACACATGGGACCCCCGGGGGAGGGCCCTTCACAGAGAAAATGACCATTCAGGAGTACACGGTGGCTAAGCTTATCGAGTTCACCAAACCATTTAAACAGCATCCGTGCGAAACAATAGCAGCTTGGTTGGTGCAGCAGTGGGACATGGGAGGAGATCATTTTTCCCTATCGGTGATGAAAGCGGAAAAGCTGATTAGTATTATCTCCCACCCCACCATACGGTAACATCTCCACAATGCCCAGTCAGTGCTGGGAAATCATTCCCTCACTGATTAGACTTGTTAATGTCCTAAGAGAGGCATGGCCAAATAAGGGGGACCTCCCGGGGCTGCCCGGTATGTGGAGGACATTGGAGGAGGCCCAGGCTGTCTTGAGGGAATTGGGAATGAGCCAGGCGGTATATGTCACCACTTCCCACGGGCCCTACTGGGCTGTCTTTACAGTGGGGGTGAAGAATAAGCTTTTGTCAAGCACCCCGTGGGAATGGCACAGGCCCCTCATATCCTGCCGAGCCCCATGGTAGGACAAAATGTCTATGATTTGGGGGAAGTGATAGCTAACCTAGGGGAGATGGAAAAGGGCCATGACCGATTGTGGTTTGCGACGTGGGGTAAGTCAGCAGATAGGGCCCGTTTGGGAGGGACCCTGTTGGGTGCCAAGCACTCCAGAGGACGGGATCCTGTCCGTGTGAGACATAAATAAGTATAGTATGATCTGGTTCAAGCAGGGATAGATAAAGCACAGATTGGCGGACAACCAAATGCAGTTCTCATAAAGTTATGGAAGGACTTGAGACCGGAACAGCAGTTCTGCAGGATCCCGACTGCCCCTCCCCAGGAGGAAAGAGAGGGTAGCCACGAATCAAAAAAGGGGATCATAGAGGAATTGGATGATAGTTGGGTGGCAGCAGCCCTCCTATACTAGGGGTGGGGCCGAGGTAGCCCCAGGGTGTGGGCCATTGGGGGTCACCAGAGGTCCCACGTTTCCCTGACCCTCTATTGGGGACCCCATAACCGGGAGCAGACACGGGCCCTAGTGGATACTGGAGGGGAATGTACCCTCATACACGGAAATCCAGAGCAACACTCGGGATCCTGGGTGACTACTGATGGCTATAGGGGTAAGGGGATCCGAGTAAAATGAACCCTATTGTGGATGAGCGTAGGGCGGACCCCTCCTAAGGAATACGTAGTGCATATATCCCCTGAACCAGAAAATATATTAGGGGTGGATATTCTGGCAGGGCAGACCCTACAGACTACTGCTGGGGAGTCCCGCTTGCAAGTGTGAGTGATTAAGGCTATACTGAGAGGGAGTGCGAAATGGGAACCCGTACGACTCCCAGCGCCATGCCGAGTGGTCAATACCCGGCAGTATCGGACCCCCGGCAGGAAGGAGGATATCTCACAGACAGTAAGGGTGTTAGAGGAGGCAGGGATCATACAGCCCGCACAGTCTCCTTTCAACAGCCCTGCATGGCCGGTCCAATAAAATGGATGGGTCATTGCATATGACTGTAGTCTAACCAGGAATTGAATAAGGTAGTACCAGAGATGTGCTCGGCAGTGCCAAGCATCGTGCCCATAGTGGACGACGTGGTGTTACACCTGGGAACCACTCACGTGGTGCTGGATCTTGCTAATGCATTTTTTAGTGTACCCATTCAGGCAGCTGCTCAGGATCAATTCACATTCACCGGGAAGGTTGGCAGTGGACCTTCACCATGTTTTTGCAAGGGTATGGAGTCACTAGATTTCACTATATTGACAATGTTATGCTAACTGGTACAGATGCCATTGCCTTGCAGGCCTGCCTGAAGCTACTGATAGAGCACCTCCAGGAACGAGGATGAGCGATAAACCCCGACAAGGTGCCGGGACCGGCATTGGTGGTTCAATTCTTGGGGGTCAACTGGTCCGGTAAGAGCCGACTAATGCTGGGGACGGTTATAGGCAAGATACGTGCACAAGAGTCCCCACATAGTGTTAAGGAATTGCAGGGGTTCCTGAGCCTGGTGGAATACTGGAGATCATATATTCCTCACCTAGCTCAGTACCTGCAGCCGTTGTACCACTTGGTGCATAAGGGGGCAGGCTGGGAGTGGATGGTAGAGGCTCAGGAGGTGTTTGAAAAGGCCAAACTGGTGGCCAGACAAGCTTGGGTGCTGCAGGCCCCAGAGCCCCTGACCTCCAGGACACTGGATGTCAACGTTTACCTGGATGGGTTTGGGTGGGGCCTCTGGCAGTTGAAGGTGGGAGCCACCATCCCAAGTGCATTCTGGTCCCAACTATGGAAGGGGGCAGAAAGCAGGTACTCACCCATTGAACAACAATTACAAGCTGTGTATAACGCAGTTCAGCACGTAGAACCTCTTACGAATACAGTCCCTGTTATGGTGCAGACCGCATATTCATTCAATAGTATTTATTGAGCGCTTACTATGTGCAGAGCACTGTACTAAGCGCTTGGGATGAACAAGTCGGCAACAGATAGAGACAGTCCCTGCCGTTTGACGGGCTTACAGTCTAATCGGGGAGACGGACAGACAAGAACATTGGCAATAAATAGAGTCAAGGGGAAGAACATCTCGTAAAAACAATAGCAACTAAATAGAATCAAGGCAATGTACAATTCATTAACAAAATAAATAGGGTAATGGAAATATATACAGTTGAGCGGACGAGTACAGTACTGAGGGGATGGGAAGGGAGAGGGTGAGGAGCAGAGGGAAAGGGGGAAAGGAGGGTTTAGCTGCGGAGAGGTGAAGGGGGGGGCGGTAGAGGGAGTAGAGGGAGAAGAGGAGCTCAGTCTGGGAAGGCCTCTTGGAGTTATGGGTTACTAAAGGAATTACTCCTTTAGTAGAGGAGGGTCTGTAAACTCTGATCGGATGGACAGATTGCCTGCTGGCTGCTATAGGAGTGGTCAATACCGTAGTAAATGAGGGTAGGCCCACCCCATATTAGAGACTAGTCATACCTCTGGCTCCGGTGCCTGCCCTACTGAAGGTGCACATTACAGCTGTGTTAGCCCAAGTGAATCAGTCAGTGGGGGAAACTGCGGAAATTGGAGAGACTGATTCATTCACCACATGGCTAACGAATTCGCCTGCTCATTGGTGTACTTTGCTCTTCACAATAATCATTTTAATGCTTCTATTATGCTGCAGGATATGTTGCTGTTATGACATCATGCTCCAGGTAACCTCGGCAGGAATGGACAGGGCTGCTGATCGCTTATTTTAGTTAGCATTATTATTTACCCTTGGGTGTGCGATTAGGTATCTTTGTCGGGAGAAGGGGTGCATCAGTATTGTACGGGTGACATCCTTGAAGGGATGGAGTGTATGGTCAGACTCCATGGGAAATATTTGGGCTAGTACACTCAAGGCCAACTTCCACTCCATCCTGCCTCATTAATTGCACAGCGCCAGAGGTACCAACACCGGGTGGGAGGAAGACGGGCCTGCTGGAGGAAGGAGGCCCCATGGCAGCAACAAGACCGTATGGTGAATGACCGACAAGCACATACTGCCTCGTGAATCTTGTGGCCCCAGAGATATCTGGAAGAGAACATTGAGCAAGGTGGCTGATGTCCCCGCCCCCATACAGGGCCCCCTTTGTTTTTGGCACACCAGAGGGGTTACAAGACAGTGCATGCCGGGGAAGGGAGCGGTGTGATCTCTCCAAGTCCGCCGGCCACCACGGACTGTGCTGCAGGTAAGCCCCTCCGCTTTCCGCTCTAAATAAACTATCAACATGGACTTATCCGCCTCTTTCTTCGATATGCCGTCATCATCGATATAGGGGGACAGGTAGTCTACGCAGGCTCAGGTCCCACCTGGTACAGGGGCCAGGCCTGGAACGAGAAGAGTTGGGGGCCAGGCCTGCAAGGTAAAGGTGGGGACCCAAAATGGAACAAGAAGGGTACGGGTACAGGCCTGCAATGGAAAAGTCAGGGTGCCCAAACTGGAACAGAAAGGTTTTGGAGCCAGGCATTGAAGGCAAGGTCAGGGTGACCCAAACTGGAACGAGAAGGGTTCTGGGCCCATGTCTGGAAGGCAAAGACGGGGGGCCCAAACTGGAATGAGTAGGGTTTGGGGACTAGGCCCGCAAGACAAAGGTGGGGGAGCCCAAGATCTAAAGAGAAGGATTTGGGGCCAGACCTGAGAGGCAAAGGCCAAAGGGGCTGAAACTGGAATGAGAAGGGTTCGGGGCCAGGTCTTGAAGGCAAAGGCGGGGGGAACCAAACTGGAAAGAGAAGGGTTAGGGGTCAGGCCTGGAACCAGCAGGGTAGGGGACCAGGCCTGCAAGGCAAAGGCCAGGGGGCCCAAACTGGAACAAGAAACGTTCAGGGCCAGATGTGCAATGCAAAGTTGGGGGGAACCAAAGTGCAACCAGAAGGGTCCAGGGCCAGATCTGGAAGGAGAAGGATTGGGGACCAGGCCTGCAAGGCTAAGGCCATGGGGGCAAAGTGGAATGAGAAAGGTTCGGGGTCAGGGGTAGAAGGCAAAGGCAGGGAAGCCCAAACTGGGAGGTTAAAAGTTCGGGCCTGGTCTGGAAGGCAAAGGTGGTGGGGCCCAAACTGGAATAAGAAGGGTTTGTGGCTAGGCCTGCAAGGTAAAGGAGGGGGGATCCAAACTGGAACAAGAAGTGTACGGGGCCAGGTTTGGAAGGCAATGATGGGGGGACCCTAACTGGAATGAGACAGGTTCAGGGCCAGGTTAAGAGCGAGAGGGGTTGCAGGCCAGGTCTCAAAGGCAAAGGTGGTGGGGCCCAAAATGGAAGGAGAAGGTTTCGGGGCCAGGTCTGGAAGGCAAAGGCGGGAAGCCCAAAGGATCAAGAAGGGTTCGAGGCCAGGGCTGCAAGGCAAAGGCGGGGTTACTCAAACTGAAATGAGAAGGGTTCAGGGCCACGTCTAGAAGACAAAGGAGGGGAGACCCAAACTGGAACAAGAAGGTTTCAGGGAACAAGAAGTGTTCTCAGCCCATCTGTGACAGTCACCTACAGAGAATATGGAGGCCGACGCACTTGCCTAAGTACGATCCCACCTGGCCATGACTGTGCACAATGTAGCAGAATAGGTACACTGAAAGACCGGGCATAGGGGCACAAAAACGGCATGGCAAGTAGCCAAGGGAGCAGGCCTCCCATTGAGCCTAACAAGTTACAAACCACGGTGGATGCTTGTCCTGTGTGGGCCTGGAAAAGGCCCAGGCAACTACCACTTTATATTAGAAGGGGGCGCTTGTAGTGCAAGCATGGCAAGTAGACTACATTGGGCCACTTACCCCTAGCCAAGGGAGCCAGTACGTCCCAACTTGCCTAGACACAGCAACTGGGATCATGCAGGCCTTTCCCAGCAAGAGGGCGACTCAGTACTACACCATAGCGTGTTTGGAGAAGCTTGCAAGAATGTATGGGATGCCCCAGGGGATTGAGAGTAATCAAGGGAGTCACTTTATAGGTCAGGAGGTCCCCCGCTGGGCTGAGGAGAATAATGTCGAATAGAGGTACCACCTCCCTTACAATCCACAAGCTCCAGGGTTAGTAGAAAGGAAAAACGGGCTACTAAAGGAAGGGCTGTGACCTCTGGTCAACTGGACAGCTTGCCTGCCTACCGCTATACGAGTGATCAATACCATAGTAAATGAGGGTGGGACCACCCCATATGAGAGACTGGTCACACCTCTGGCTCTGGTGCCTGCCCTACTGAAGGTGCACATTACAGCTGCGTTAGCCCAGGTGAATCAGGCAGTGGGGAAATTGCAGAAATTGGAGAGACTGATTCATTCACCACATGGCTAATGAATTCACCTGCTCATTGGCGTACTTTGCTCTTCACAATAATCATGTCAATACTGTTTGCTTCTAGTATGTTGCAGGATATATTGCTGCTGTGGCATCATGCTCCAGGCGACCTCTGCAGGAATGAACAGGCCCATTGATCACTTACGTTAGTTAGCATTATTATTTATCCTTGGGATTGCGATTAGGCATCTTTGCAGATGAAGGGGATGTGTCAGTATTGTACAGGTGATGGTCTTGAAGAGGTGGAGTGTATTGTCAGACTCCATGGGTAACATTTGGGCTAGCACAGTCAAGGCCAACCCCCGCTCCATCCTGCCTCGTTGATTGCACAGTGCCAGCGTAGTGCCAAACCCAGGTGGGAGGAAGAGGGACCTGTCCGAAGAAGGACGCCCCATGGAAACAACAAGGCCGTACGGTGAACAACTGCCACGGACATACTGCCTTGCGAATCTGGAGGCTCCAGAGATATCTGGAAGGGAGCATCGAGCCAGGTGGCAGATGCCCCTCCTCTCCCAATTAAAGGCTCCTTTTGTTTTTGGCACACCAGAGGGGATATAAGGCAGTGCATGCAGGGGGAGGGTGCAGTGTGATCACTCCAAGTCCCCCGGCTGCCATGGACTGCCCTGTGGGTAACCCCCCACCCCCACGTTCCACTCTAATAAACTATCAACCTGGACTTATCCGCCTCTTTGGTATTCCATTATTATCGATATACAGGGGACAGGTAGTCTACGCAGGCTCCCAGCCCATGCGGCACAGGGGCCAGGCCAGGAATGAGAAGGGTTGGGGGCCAGGCCTGCAAGGTAAAGGCGGGGCCCCAAAATGGAATAAGTAGGTTCAGGGTACAAGCAAAGGCAAAGGCAAGGGTGCCCAAAGTGGAACGAAAAGGGTTCAGGGCCAGGCACTTAAGGTAAAGTCGGGGCGATCCAAACTGGAACAAGCAGGGTTCTGGGTCATGTCTGGAAGACTATGGCAGGGGGGCCCAAACTGGACTACATGAGTTGGGGGACAGGTCTAGAAGGAAAACTCGGGGGAACCCAAATGGAAACACGAAGGTTTTATGGCCAGCCCTGGAGTCAAAGGCGGGGGCTCAAACTGGAACAAGAAGGGTGGTGGACTAGATCTGGAATGAGAGGGGTTGGGGGCCAGGTAAGGTGGGAGGTCCAAACTGGAATGAGGAGGGTTGAGATCCAGGCCTGGAAGGCATAGATGGGGGGCCCAAAATGGAACGAGAAGGGTTGGGGGGCATACCTGCAAGACAAAAACAAGGGGAGCCCAACCTGGAACAAGAAGGGTTCGGGGCCAGACCTACAAGGCAAAGGTTGGGGGGCCCACAGTGGAATGAGGAAGGTTTGAGGCCTGGTCTGGAGGGCAAAAGCGGGAGGTCCCAAACTGGAACAAGTAGACTTTGGGATCAGGCCTGGAAGGCAAAGGTTGGGGGACCAAAACTGCAACAAGAAGTGTTCAGGGCCAGGTCTGGAAGGCAAAGGTGGGCAGATCCAAACAGAAGGGAGAAGGGTCTGGAACGAGAAGGTTCGGGGCAGGTCTGGAAGGCAAAGGCTGTAGGGCCCAAACTGGAACAAGAAGGTTTAGGGTCCAGGCCTGTAATGCACAGGTGAGGGGACCCAAACTGGAACAACAGGGATTCAGGAACATGTCTGGAACGAGAATGGCTGGGGGCCAGGCTTGGAAGGCCAAAGGAACTGGAAAAGGAACTCATTCCCAAACTGGAACGAGAAGGCTTGGGGGCCAGGTCTGGAAGGCAAAGGCATGGGGCCCAAACTGGAATAAGTAGGGTTCAGGGCCAGGCCTGCAAGGCAAAGGCGGGGGAGCCCAAACTAGAATAAGAAGGGTTGGGGGCTAGGCCTGCAAGGGAAAGGTGGGAGGCCCCAAACTCTAAAGAGAAGGATTTGGGGCCAGGCCTGCAAGGCAAAGACCGAAGGGGCCCGAAACTGGAACAAGAAAGGTTGGGGCCAGGTCTTGAAGGTAAAGGTGGGGGGACCCAAAGTGGACCCAGAAGGGTTCAGGGCCAGAACTGGAAGGAGAAGTGTTGGGGAGCAGGCCTGCAAGGCAAAGGCCAAGGGGCCCAAACTGGAATGAGAAGTGTTGGAACCAGATATGTAATGCAAAGGTGAGGGGACCCAAAATGGAACCAGAAGGGTTCGGGGCCAGAACTGGAAGGAGAAAGTTTGGGGACCGAGCCTGCAAGGCAAAAGCCAGGGGGAGCAAAATGGAACAAGAAGCGTTCTGGGCCAGGCGTGGAAGGCAAAGGCCGGGGAGCCCAAACTGGAAGGTTAAAGGTTCAGGGCCTGGTCTGGAAGGCAATGGTGGTGGGGCCCAAACTGGAATGAGAAGGGCTGGGGGCCAGGCCTGCAAGGCAAAGGCCAAGGGGGCAAAACTGGAACGAGAAGCGTGGGGACCAGGCTTGCAAAGAAGAGGAGGAGGGACCTAAACTGGAACGAGAAGTGTTCGGGGCCAGGTCGGGAAAGCAAAGATAGGGAGACCCAAACTGGAACGAGAAGGATTAGGGGACAGGCCTGGAGTGAGAAGAGTAAGGGATCAGGGCTGCAAGACAAAGGCCAGGGGGCCCAAAATGAACGAGAAGCGTTCAGAGCTAGATGTGCAATGCAAAGGTCGGGGGACTCAAAGTGGAACCAGAAGGGTTCGGTGCCATAACTGGAAGGAGAAGGGTTGGGGACCGGGCCTGCAAGGCAAAGGCCAGGGGGCCCAAACTGGCCATCAGATCTACCCCACTTCTTCCAGTTATCGCCCTATCTCCCTCCTACCCTTCCTTTCCAAACTCCTGGAACGAGTAGTCTACACTTGATATCTTGAATTCCTCAACTCCAACATTCTCTTGGACCCCCTCCAATCTGGTTTCCGTCCCCTCCACTCTACTAAGACTGCTCTCTCAAAGGTCTTCCATGACCTTCTTCTTGCCAAACCAATGGCTCCTACTCTATCCTAATCCTCCTTGGCCTCTCAGCTGCCTTTGACACTGTTGACCATTCCCTTCTCCTCCACACCTTATCTCACCTTGGCTTCATGGACTCTGTCCTCTCCTGGTTCTCCTCTTATCTTTCTGGCCATTCATTCTCAGTCTCCTTCACGGACTCCTCCTCCCCCTCTCATCCACTAACTGTAGGGGTTCCTCAAGGGTCAGTTCTTGACCAAGGCCAAGAACTGACCCCGCTTCTGTTCTTCATCTATACTCATTCCCTTGGTGAACTCATTTGCTCCCACGGTTTCATCTATTATCTCTATGCTGAAGACACCCAAATCTACATCTCCTCTCTCGTTCTCTCTTCCTCCCTTCAGGCTCGGATCTCCTCCTGCCTCCAGGAGGTCTCCTCCTGGATGTCTGCCCACCACCTAAAACTCAACTTGTCCAAAACGGAGTTCCTAATATTCCCTCGCAAACCCTATCCCCTCTCTGACTTCCCTGTCACTGTGGATGGCACGACCATCCTTCCTGTCTCACAGGCCTGCAGCCTTGGTGTCATCCTTGACTCACCTCTCTCATTCACCCCATACATCCAATCAGGCCCCAGCGCCTGCTGATCTCACCTTTACAATATCACCAAATTTGCCCTTTCAGACCAAACAGCTATCATGCTGGTACAAGTTATCATAATATCCCAGCTGGATTATTGTGTCAGCCTTCTCTCTGATCTCCCTTCCTCCTGTCTCTCCCTAGTCTCTCCAGTCTATTCTTTATTCCGCTGCCCAGATCATCTTCCTGCAGAAACACTCTGAGCATGTCACTCCCCTCCTTAAAAACCTCCAGTAATTGCTTAGCAACCTCCACACGAGACAAAACCTCCTCACACTTGGCTTCAAGGCTATTCATCACCTTGCCCCCTCCTACCTCACCTCCCTTCTCTCTTTCTACTGCCCACCCCGCACGCTCCACTCCTCTGCCGCTCACCTCCTCACTGTCCCCCATTCATGTCTATGTCACCATCGACCTCTGGCCCACGTCCTACCACTGTCCTGGAATGCCCTCCCTCCTCATGTCCGCCAAACAAACTCTCTTCCCCTCTTCAAAGCCCTACTGAGAGCTTACCTCCTCTGAGAGGCCTTCCCAGACTGAGCTACCCATTTTCCCACTGTTCCCTCTGCTCCCTCTCTGCTCCCCCTTTGCCCTCTGCTCTTCCCCCTTCCCCCTTCACCTCCCCTCAGCTAAGCCCCCTTTCCCTCTACCCCTCTCCCTCACCCTCCCTTCAGCACTGTGCTCATTTGTATATTTTTTTATTAGCCTATTTATTTTGATAATGAGGTGTACATCCCCTTGATTCTATTCATCATGATTATTTTGTCTTGTTTTCGTCTGTCTGTCTCCGCCGATTAGACTGTGAGCCCTCACTGGGCGGGGATTGTCTCTATCTGTTGCCGAATTGTACAATCCAAGTGCTTAGAACAGTGCTCTGCACATAGTAAGCGCTCAATAAAAACTATTGAATGAATGAATGGAATGAGATGGGTCTGGGGCCAGACCAGGAATGGGAGATGTTGGGGGCCATGTCTGGAAGGCAAAGGCGGGGGGCCAAAACTAGTATTAGAAGCGTTCTGGGCCTGGTCTGGAAGGCAAAGCTTGGGGCCCCCAAACTGGAACAAGAAGGGTTTGCGGCCAGGCCTGCAAGGCAAAGGCAGGGGGGCCCAAACTAGAACAAGAAGGGTTTGGGCCAGGCCTGCAGGGCAATGGAGGAGGGGACCAAAGTGGAATGAGAAGGTTTGGGGGCTAGGCCTGGAACAAGAATTGTTGGAGGCTAGGGCTGCAAGGCAAAGGCGGGGGCCCCAAAATGGAATGAGAAGCGTTTGGGGCCAAGTATGGAAGGCAAAGGGCATGGGAGCCCAAAGTGGAATGAGAAGCGTTTGGGGCAGGGTCTGGAAGGCAAAGAAAGATCGTGGGTGGGTGGGGCCAAACTGGAACAAGACATGTTGGGGGCCAGGCCTGCTAGGCAAAGGTGGGGAGGACCAAAATAGAACGAGAAGGGTTCGGTGCCAGGCCTGGAAGGCAAAGGCAGGGGTACTCAAATTGAAATGAGAAGGGTTCGGGGTTACGTGTGGAAGGCAAAAGAAGGGACACCCAAACTGGAATGAGAAGGGTTTGGGGCCATGTATGGAAGGCAAAGGAGGGAGACCCAAAATGGAATGAGAAGCGTTCAGGGCCAGGTCTGGAACAAGAAGGCTTGGGGGCCAGGTCTGGAAGGCAAAGGCAGGAGGGCTCAAACTGGAATGAGAAGAGTTGAGGGCCAGGTCTAGAAACAAAAAGTTGTTGTGGGGGGGACACACTAACTGAAGCGACAAGGGTTCGGGGCCAGGACTGGAACAAGATGGGTTGGGGGGCCAGACTTGCAAGGCAAAGGTGGGGAGGACCAAACTGGAATGAGAAGGCTTCGGGGACCAGGTCTGGAAGTCAAAATTAGCGGTCCAAGCGTAAACAAGAAGTGTCTGGGGCCAGGTGTGGAAGGCAAAGGCAGGGGGCCCAAACTGGAATGGGAAGGGTTTGGGGACAGTCCTGCAACAAGAAGGGTTGGGGCCAGGCTAGCAAAGCAATGGCAGTGGGGCCCAAAGTGGAACGAGAAGGGATCCGGGCCAGGCATGGAGGGCGAAGGTGGTGGGGCACAAACTGAAAAGAGAAGAGTTCATGGCCAGGCCTGGAAGGCAAAGTCGGGATCCCCAAAGTGGAACAAAAAGGGTTCGGGTCCATGCTTGGAAAAAGAAGTGTTGGGGGTCAAGCCTGCAAGGCAAATGCAGAGGGGCCCAAACTGGAACAAAAAGCGTTTGGACCAGGCCTGGAACTTACAGGTTTGGGGCTAGGCCTGCAAGGCAAAGATGGGGGGAGCCATAGTGGAACGAGAGGAATTAGGGGACAGGCCTGGAAGGAAAAGTCTGGGGGACCCATACTGGAACAAAAATGGTTCAGGGACAGGCCTGGAATGAGAAGGGTTGAGGGCCAGGGCTGCAAGGCAAAGGCGGGGGGACCCAAACTGGAATGAGAAGGCTTTAGGGGTAGGTCTGGAAGGCAAAGGCCTGGGGTGGGGGGTGGGGCAAACTGGAACGAAAAGTGTTTGAGGCCAGGCTTGCAAGGCAAAGGTGGTGGGGCCCCAAGTGGAACGAGAAGGGTTCATGGCCAGGCCTGGAAGGCATAGGCGCGGGGGTCCAAAGTGGAACAAGAAAGGTTCGGTTCTAGGCCTGGAAAAAGAAGTGTTGGGGGTCAAGCCTGCAAGGCAAATGTAGAGGGTTCCAAACTGGAATGAAAAGAGTTCGGGTCAAGGTCTGGAACAAGAAGGGCTGGGGGCCAGGCCTGCAAGGCAAAAATGGGGGCCCCAAATTGGACTGAGAAGTATTCATGGGCATGTCTGCAAGGCAAAGGAGGGGAGAACCTAACTGGAACAAGAAGGGTTCCAGTCCAGGTCTGGAACGAGAAGGCTCGGGGGCCAGGTCTTTAAGGCAAAGGCCGGATGGTCCAAACTGGGAAGAGAAGGGCTAGGGGCCAGGTCTGGAAGGCAAAAGCTGGAGGGACCAAACTGGAATGAGAAGGGTTCGGGGTCAGGCCTTCAGGGCAAAGGCGGGGGTGCCCAAACTGGAACGAGAAGGGTTCAACACCAGGTCTGAAAGGCAAAGGAGGGGGGGACACAAACTGGAAGGAGAAAGATTCGGTGCCAGACCTGGTGTGAGAAAGGTTGGGGGCCAGGCCTGCATGGGAAAGGCTGGGGGACCCAACCTGGAACGAGAAGGGTTCAGAGGGCAGGCCTGGAATGAGAGGGGTTGGGGGCCAGGTCTGAAGCCTAAAGCGGAGGGCCCAAACTGGAAGGAGAAGAGTTCAGGGCCAGGTCTGGAAAGCAAAGGTGGGGGGACCCAAACTGGAACGAGAAAAGTTTGGGGCCAGGTCTTGAAAGGAAAGGCAGGGAAACCCAAACTAGAATGGGAAGGGTTCGGGGCCAAGGCCTGCAAAGCAAGGGCCAAGGCCTGCAAAGCAAAGGCTGGGGGTGCCCAAACAGGAATGAGAAGGGTTCAGGGCCAGTTCTGAAATGAGAAGAGTTGGTGGCCAGGCCTGCAAAGCAAAGGGTGAGGGGGTTCAAATTGCAAAGAGATGAGTTCGTGGCCAGGTCCGCAAGGCAGAGGTGGGAGTGCCTAAACTGAAATGAAATGTGTCCAGGGCAAGGTTTGGAAGGCAAAGGCGCGGGGATCAAAACCGGAACAAGAGGGTATGGGGCCAGGCCTGGAACGAGAAGGGTTGGAGAACAGGACTGCCAGGCAAAAGCAGGGGGACCCAAACTGGATAGAGAAGGATTCAGGCCAGTTCTGGTAAGCAAAAGCCAGGGAGCCAACACTGGAAATTGAAGGGTTCGGGGCCAGGTCTGGAAGGCAATGGCTGGGGGGCCCAAACTGGAATATGAAGAGTTGGGGGCTAGGCTTTGAAGGCAAAGACAGGGAAACCCAAACTGAAACTAGAAGGATTTGGGGCCAGGTCTGGACAGCAAAGGTGAGGGAACCCAAATTGGATTGTGAAGGGTTCGGGGCCAGGCCTGGAATAAGAAAGGTTGGGGGCCTGGCCTGCAAGGCAAAAGTAGGGGGGACCATACTGGAATGAGTAGTGTTCAGGGCCAAATCTGGAAGGCAAAGGCTAGATGGCCCAAACTGTAATGAGAAGGGTAGGAGGCCAGGTCTGGAATGAGAAGGGTTGGGAGAAAGACCTGCAAAGCATAGGCAGGGGGACCCAAACTGGAACGAGAAGGGTTCAGGGCCAGGCCTGCAAGGCAGAGGCAGGAGTGCCTAAACTGAAACAAAAAGTGCTCAGGGCAAGATTTGGAAGGTTAAAGGTGTGGGGAGCAAAACTGGAACAAGAAGGGAATGGGTCCAGGCCTGGAACAAGAAGGCCAGGCCAGGACTGTAAGGCAAAGGCAGGGGGACCCAAACTGGATAGAGAAGGAGTCGGGACCAGGCCTGGTAGGCAAAAGCTGGGGAGGCAAAACTGGAAATTGAAGTGTTCAGGGCCAGGTCTGGAAGGCAATGGCCGGGCGGCCCAAACTCTGAATGAGAAGGGTTGGGGGATAGGCTTTGAAAGCAAAGGAAGGGGGACCCAAACTGAAACTAAAAGGATTTGGGGCCAGGTCTGGAAGGCAAAGGCGGGGGAACCCAAATTGGAACTTGAAGGGTTCAGAGCCAGGCCTGGAACAAGAAAGGTTGGGGACCTGGCCTGCAAGGCAAAGGCAGGGGGGACCAAACTGGAAGGAGAGGCTTTCGGGTATAAATCTGGAAGGCAAAGGCCAGGGCGACCAAACTGGAATGAGAAGGGTTTGGGGCCTGGCCTGGAACGAATAGGAATAGGAGTCAGAGCTGGAAGGCAAAGGTGGAGGCCCAAACTAGAACGAGGAGGGTTCCAGGCTTGGCCTGCAAGGCAAAGGCCGTGGGGGCCTAACCTGGAACGAAAAGCGTTCGGGGCAAGGTCTGGAATGCAAAGGCAGGGGGACCCAAACTGGAACGAGAAGGGCTCATGGCCAGGCCTGGAACAAGAAGGGATCGGGGCCAAGCCTGCAAGGCAAAGGCCGGGTAGCGCAAAAGGGAACAAGAAGTGTTGGGGACCAGGCCTGCAAAGCAAAGGTGAGGAGGCCCAAAGTGGAATGAAAGGGTTCAGGGTCAGGTGTGCAAGGCAAAGGCTGGATGGCCCAAACTGGAGCCAGTAGGGCTCAGGGCCAGGCAGGCAAGGTAAAGGCAGTGGGGCTGAAACTGACCCTGTCCAGAAGCAATGATGGAGGGACCAAAACTGGAAAGAGAAATGTTCAGGACCAGGCCTGGAACATGAAAGCTTGGGGGCCAGGCCTGCAAGGCAAAGATAAGAGGACCCAAACTGGAATGAGAAGGCTTCGGGGGCCAAGTCTGGAAGGCAAAGGACGGGGGGAGCCAAACTGGAACGAGAAGCGTTAGGGACCAGGTGTGGAACGAGAGGGGTTGGTAGCCAGGCCTGCAACGCCAAGACAGGGGTCCCAAACTGGAATGAGAAAGATTTGAGGCCAGGTGTGGAATGAGAGGGGTTGGTGACCAGGCCTCCATGGCAAAAGCATGGGGACCAAAACCAGAAAGAGAAGCATTCGGGGCCTAGTCTGGAAGGCAGAGGAGGGTAGGGCCAAACTGGAAAGAGAAGGGTTCGGGGCCATTTCTAGGAGGCAAAGGCCAGAACACCCAAACTGGTGTGAGAAAGGTTTAGGCCAGGCCTGTAATGAGAAGTGTTGCGGGCCAGGCCTGCAAGGCCAAGGCAGGGGGCCCGAACTGGAACAGGAAGGGTTCGGGGCCATATCTGGGAAGCAAAGGCCAGAACACCCAAAGACTGGTAGAGGGCCAGTACTGCAAGGCAAAGGAGGGGATCCCAAACTGGAATGAGAAGGTTTCAGGGCCAGGTCTGGAAGGCAAAGGCAGGAGGACCCAAACGGGAATGAGAATGGTTCGGGGCCACGTCTGGAAGGAAAAAGTGGGGGGACCCAGACTGGAAAGAGAAGGGTTCAGGGCCAAGCCTGCAACTAGTAGGGTTGCGGGGCAGGCCTGTAAGGCAAAGACGGGGGTTGGGGGTGGTGGTCCAAATTGGAACAAGAAAGGTTGGGGGCCAGGCCTGAAAGGCAATGGCAGGGGTGCCCAAACTGGAACAAGAGAGGTTCGGGGTCAGGCCTGGAACGAGAAGGGTTGGGGGCCTGGCCTGCAAGGCAAAATCGAGGGCACCTACATTGGAAAGAGAAAGGTTCAGGGCCAGATCTGGAAGGCAAATGCAGGGGGACCCAAACTGGAACGAGAAGGGTTGGGGCCCAGGTCTGCAAGGCAAAGGCTAGGGCACCCCAAACTGGAATGTGAAATGTTCGGGGCCATGCATGGAACAATAAGAAATTGGGTCAAGCCTGCAAGGCAAAGGTGGGCGGCTCAAACTGGAATGAAAAGGATTCAGGGTCAGGCCTGCAAGGCAAATGCGACCGGACCCAAATCGGAACTAGAAGGGTCGGGGAACAGGCCTGCAAGGCTAAGGCCCGGGGTCCCAAACTGGAATGAAAAGCGTTCTGGGAAAGGTCTGGAAGTCAAAGACAGCGGGGCAAAACTGGAAAGAGAAGGATTCGGGGCCAGGTCTGGAAGGCTAATGTGGTGGTCCCAACTGGAACGAGAAGGGTTTGGGCCCCTGTCTGGAAGGCCAAAGCAGGGGGACCCAAAATGGAAAGAGAAGGGTTCAGGGCCAGGTCAGGAACGAGTAGGGTTGTGGGCCAGATCGGCAAGGCAAAGGCGGAGGGCCCAAACTGGAATGAGGAGAGATAGGGGCCAGGCCTGAAAAAAGAAGGGTTGGGGGCTAGGCCTGCAAGGCAGAGGAAGGGGGATCAAACTGGAATGAGTAGGAGTCAGGGCCAGGACTAGAAGGCAAAGGCAGAGGGGCCACAACCAGAATGAGAAGTGTTGTGGGCCAGGCCTGCAAGGCAAAGGCGTGGGTCCCTAACTGGAACGAGAAGGTTTCGGGACCAGGTCTGGAAGGCAAAAGTAGGGAGACCCAGACTGGAAAGATCAGGGCCAAGGCTGCAACTAGTAGGGTTGGGGGGCAGGCCTGCAAGGCAAAGATGGGAGGGCCCAAACTGGAACAAGAAGGGTTGCGGGCCAGGCCTGGAAGGCAATGGCAGGGTGCCTAAATTGGAACGAGAAAGGTTCGGAGTCAGGCCTGGACGGAGAAGGGTTTGGGGCCAGACCTGCAAGACAATGGCAGGGGGACCCCAACTGGAACAAGAGGGGTTGAGGGCCAAGTCTGGAACAGAAGTGTTGTGAGCCAGGCCTGCAAGGCAAAAGCGAGGGCACCTACACTGGAAAGAGAAGTGTTCAGGGCCAGGGTTGGAAGGCAAAGATGGGGGGTCCAAACTGGAACGAGAAGAGTTTGGGGCCTGGTTTGGAACGAGACGGGTTGGGAGCCAGGCCTGCAAGGCCAAGGCGAGGGGCCCAAACTGGAACGAGAAGATTTTGTGGCCAGGCCTGGAAGGCAAAAACAGAGAGTCTAGAGTTGAACAAGAAGGGTTTGGTTCAAAACCTGGAAGTCAAATATGGGGCGGGCCCAAACTGGAAGAAGAAGGGTTTGGGGCCAGATTTCCAAGGCAAAGGCAGAAGGGCCCAAAATGGAAGGAGAAGGGTTCGGGGCCAGACCTGGAATGAGAAGGGATGGGGGCCAGGCCTACAAGGCAAAGGCCGGGGGACCTACATAGGAACTAGAAGGCTTCAGATCCAGGCCTGGAAGGCTGTGGAGGAGGGACCCAAACTGGAACAGGAAGTGTTCAAGGACAGGTCTGAAAGGCAAAGGCAAGGGGAGACAAACTGGTACGAGGAGTGTTCAAAGCCAGGCCTGGAAGTAGCGGGGTTGAGGACGAGGCCTGCCTGCAAGGTAATGGTAGAGGGCCAAAGCTGGAACGGGACAGATTCGGGGCCAGGTCAGGAAGGCAAAGGCAGGGGGGCCCAAACTGTAATGAGACAGGTTGAGGGCCAGTTTTGGAAGGCAATGGCATGCGGACCCATACTGAAACGAGAAGTGTTAGAGGACATACCAGGAAGGCAAAGGCGAGGGGACCCAAACTGGAATGAGAATGGTTCAGTGCCAGTCTGAACCGAGAAAGGTTGGGGGCCAAGCCTGCAAGGCAAAGGCAGGGGTGCCAAAATTGGAACAAAAAGGACTAGGGGCCAGGCCAGGAACGAGAAGGGTTGAGGGCCAGGCCTGCAAAGCCAAGGCAGTGGTCCCAAACTGGGATGAGAAAGGTTTGGGGCCAGGCCTGGATCTAGAGGGGTTGGGGGCAAGGCCTGCAAGGCAAATGCCAGGGGGGGCGGTGTGAAACTGGAATGAGAAGGTTTGGGGGACAGGCCTGTGAGGCAAAGGCAGGAGGACCCAAAATGGAAAGAAAAGCATTCTGGCCCAATTCTGGAAGGCAAAGTCCAGGAGACCCAAACTGGAATGAGAAAGGTTCAGGGCCAGGTCTGGAGGGCAAAGGCAGGGGAATCCAAACTGAAACAAGAAGAGTTCGAGGCAGACCTGGAAAGAGAAGGGTTGGGGGCCAAGCATGCAAGGCAAAGGCGGGGGGCCAAACTGGAAGGAGAAGAGTTTGGGGCCAGATCTGGAAGGCAAAGGCAGGGGGCCCAAACTGAAAAGAGAAGGTCTGGAAGGCAAAGGTGGAAGTGGCACAAACTGGAATGAGAAGGGTTCGGGGCCAGGCCTCTAACGGGAGAGGTTGGGGGCCAGGCCTTCAAGGCAAAGGTGGGGGGGCCCAAACTAGAGTGAGATAGGTTTGGGCCCAGGCCTGGAAGAAAAAGGTGGGGGGGCCCAAACTGGAACAAGAACGGTTCGGGGCCAGGCCTGCAAGGCAAAGGGGGGCGGGGAACCAATCTGAAATGTGAAGGGTTGGGGGCCAGGCCTGCAAGGGAAAGGCCGGGGGGGGGGCAAACTGGAATGAGAAGGGTTCGGTGCCAGTCCTGGAAGGCAAAGGCAGAGAAACCCAAACTGGAACAACAGAGGTTCAGGGCCAGGTCTGGAATGAGAAGGTTTGGGGGCCTGGCCTGCAAAGCAAAGGTGGGGGGCCCAAATGGGAACAAGAAGTGTTCAGGGCTTGGCTTGGAACGAGGAAGGTTGAGGCCAGGGCTGCAAGGCAAAGGCGGGGGGCCCAAACTAGAATGAGTAGGATTCGGGGCTATGTCTGCAAGGCAAAGGTGGGGGCCCCAAATTGGAACAAGAAGCGTTCGGGGCTTGACTTGGAACAAGGAGGGTTGGGGCCACGGCTGCAAGACAAAGGTGGGGGGGCCAAACTAGAATGATAATTTCAGGCCTGGGTCTAGAAGGTGAAGAGTTGGGGGCCAGGCCAGCAAGGCAAAAGTGGGGGTGCCCAAACTGGAAGGAGAAGGGTTCGGGGCCAGGTCTGGAAGGTGATGGCAGGGGAACCCAAACTGGAAGGAGAAGGTTTGGGGGCCAGACTTGGAAGGCATAGGCGGGGGGACCCAAACTGGAAAAAGAACGGTTCAGGGCCAGATCTGGAATGAGAATGGTTGGGAGCCTGGCCTTCAAGGAAAAGGTTGGGGGACCTAAACTAGAATGAGAAGTATTCGGGGCCAGACTGGAAGGCAACTCTCGAGGCAACTGGAACGAGAAGGGTTTGGGGCCAGATCTGGAATGAGAGGTTTTGTGGTCCATGCTTGCAAGGCAAAGGTGGGGGCCCCAAATTGGAACGAGAAGGGTTCTGGGCTGGGCCAACAAGGCAAAGGTGCGGTGCCTAAACATGAGCGAGAAGGGTTCAGGGCCAGGTCTGTAAGGTAAAGGCGGGGAACCCTTACTGGAACGAAAAGGGTTCAGGGCCAGGCCTGGAACTAGAACGGTTGGGATCCAGGACTGCAAGTGAAAGATCCAGACCTGCAAGTGAAAGACGGGGGGGCCCAAACTGGAACGAAAGGTATGCGCGTGCAGGACTGAAAGGCAACAGCCGGGGGACCGAAACTGGAACGAGAAGTGTTCAGTGCCAGGCCTGGAACGAAAGGGGTTGGGGGCCAGTTTGGAAGGCAGAGGCGGGGAGGCCCAAACTGGAACGAGAAAGGTTTGGGGCCAGGTCTGGAAGTCAAAGGCAGGGGACCCAAACTGGAATGAGAAGGGTTCAGGGCCAGGACTGGAAGGCAAAGTGGGGGGCCCAAACTGGATCGAGAAGCCTTAGCGGCTAGGTCTGGAAGGCAGTGGTGGCAGGGACCCAAAATGGAACAAGAAGGGTTTGGGGCCAGGTCTGGAAGGAGAATAGTTGGGGGCCAGGCCTGCAAAGCAAAGGCAAGGGGACCCAAACTGGAACGAGAAGGGTTCTGGGCCAGCTCAGGAATGAGAAGTACTGGGGGCCAGACCTGCAAGGCAAAAGTCGGGGGGGATCAAAACTGAAATGAAAATAGTTTGGGGGGCGGTTTTGGAAAGTAAAGACTGAGAGGCCCAATCTGGAACCAGAAGTGTTTGTGGCCAGGTCTGGAAGGCAAAGGAGGGGGAACCCAAACTGGAACGAGAAGGATTCTGGGCAAGGCCTGCAAGGCAAAGGCTGGGAGGACCAAACTGAATGAGTAGTGTTTGGGGCCAGGACCGGAAGGCATAGGTTGGGGGTCCCAAACTGGAACGAGAATGGTCTGGGTCCAGGCTGGAAGGCAAAAGTTGGGGGACTCAAACTGGAACAAGAAGGGTTCGGGGCCAGACCTGGAACGAGAAGCGTTCAGGGCCATGCCTGCAAGGCAAAGGCAGTGGTCCCAAACTGGAATGAGAAGGGTTTGGGGCCTGACCAGAAAGGCAAAGGTGGCAGGCCCAAACTGGAAGGAGAAGGATTCAGGGCCAGGCCTATAGGGCAAAGGCAGGGGGCCCAAACTGGAAGGAGAAGGGTTCTGGGCCAGGTCCGGAACGAGAAGAGTTCTGGTCTAGACCTACAAGTCAAAGGCAGAGGTACCCAAACTGTAACGAGAAGAGTTTGGGACCAGGCCTGGAATGCTAAGTTGGGGGTCCCAACCTGGAATGAAAAAAAAAAAACCATGACAAGGCCTGTAAGGTGATGTGGGGGGACCCAAACTGGAACCGTGAGGGTTCAGGGTGAGGTCTGGAACAAGAAGGGTTGGGGAAGGGAAAGGCATGCCTGCATGCCTGCAAGGGAAAGGCATGGGGCCAAACTAGAACGAGTAGAGTTTGGGGCCAGGTCTGGAAGGCAAAGGCTGGGAGGCCCAAACTGAAACGAGAAGGGTTTTGGACCAGTCCCAGAAGGCAAAGGCAGGGGGACCCAAACTGGAACAAGAGGGGTTCAGTGCTAGGTCTGGAATGAGAAGAGTTGGGGACCTGGCCTGCAAGGCAAAAGCGGCGGGACCCAGACTGGATTGAGAAGGGTTTGTGGCCAGGTCTGGAAGACAAGGGCTGAGAGGTCCAAACTGGAATGAGAAGAGTTCAGGGCTATGTCTGGAAGCCAAAGGTGGGGGGCCCAAATTGGAACGAGAAGGGTTCGGGCCAGGCAGGCAAGGCAAAGGCGGTGGGGCTGAAATTGGAATGAGAAGCATTTGGAGCCCGGTCCGGAAGGCAATGGTGGGGGGACCCAAACTGGAACAAGAAGGGTTCAGGGCTAGGTCTGGAAGGCTAAGGTGGGGAAGCCCAAACTGCAACGAGAAGGGTTGGGGCCAGGTCTGGAAGGCAAAGGCGGGGAGGCCCAATCTGGAAAGAGAAGGTTTCTGGGTCAGGCCTGGAACGAAAATGGTTGGGAGCCATGCCTACAAGGCAAAGACGGGGGCCCAAACTGGAATAGTCAGGGCCAGGTTTGGAAGGCAAAGGTGGTGTGGCCCAAACTGGAACGAGAAGCGTTCGGGGCCAGGCATACAATGAGAAGGGTTGGAGGCCAGGCTTTCAAGGCAAAGGCAGGGGGCCCAAACTGGAACAGGTAGGGTTTGGGACCAGGCCTGAAAGGCAAAGGAGGGAGGTACAAACTGGAGTGAGAAGCGTGCGGGCCCAGGCTTGGAACAAGAAGGGTTTGGAGCCAAGCATGGAAGGCAAAGGAAGGGTGGCACAGACTGGAACAAGGATTCAGGACCAGGTCTGGAAGGAAAAGGGTGGGGCTGCCAAACTGGAACACAAAGCGTTCGTGGCCAGGCCTGGAACGAGAAGTGGTGGGGTCCAGGCCTGCAAGGCAAAGGCATGGGGGCAGGGGATGGCAAACTGGAACGAGAAGGGATCGTGGCCAGGCCTGGAAAGCAAAGGCGGTGGGGCTCAAACTGGAACGAGAAGGGCTCGGGGCCAGGTCTGGGAAGAGAAGAGTTAGGGCCCATGCCTGCAAGGCAAAGGCCAGGGGCCCAAACTGGAATGAAAAGGGGTTGGGGCCAGGCCTGCAGGGCAAAGTCGGGAGGGGTCCAAACTGGAAATAGAAGAGCTCCGGGCCAGGTCTGCAAGGCAAAGGCAAGGGGGGTGGGGAAAACTGGAATAAGAAGAGTTCGGGGCCAGGCCTGGAACGAGAAGAGTTGGTAGCCAGGCCTGAAAGGCAAAGTCAGGAGTACTTAACTGGAACAAGAAGGCTTCGGGGCCAGGCCTATAGTACAAAGGCGGGGGTCCTAAGCTGGCACGAGAAGGGTTTGGGGCCAGGTCTGGAATACAAAGGCGGGGGAACCCAAACTGGAATGAGAAGTGTTTGGGTCAAGGCTTGGAACACAAAAGTGGGGAGGCCCAAACTGGAACGAGAAGTGCTCAGGGCCAGGCCTGGACGGCAAAGGCGAGGGGACTCAACCTGGTACAAGAAGTGTTCAGGACAGGCCTGGAAGGAAAAAGCAGGGGGACCCAAACTGCAATAAGAAGGGCTCAGGTCGAAGTCTGGAACAAGAAGGGTTGGGGGGCAGGTCTTCAAGGCAAATGATAATAATAATAATAATAATAATAATAATATTGGTATTTGTTAAGCACTTACTATGTGTCGAGCACTGTTTTAAGTGCTGAGGTAGATACAGGGTAATCAGGTTGTCCCACTTGAAGCTCTCAGTCTTAATCCCCATTTTACAGATGAAGTAACTGAGACACCGAGAAGTCAAGTGACTTACCCAATGTCACATAGCTGACAGGTGGTGGAGCCGGGATTAGAACCCATGACCTCTGACTCCTAAGCCCATGCACTTTCCACAGAACCACACTGCTTCTGCAGTGTGCAATGGTGAGGGGACCCAAATTAGAATAAGATGTGTTCGGGGACAGGCCTGAAACTAGACGATGGGGGGCCAGGTCTGGAAGGCAAAGGCTGGGTGGTCCCAAACTGGATCGAGACTGGTTTGGGGCCAGGCCTGGAACGAGAAGGGTTGGGGGCCAGGCCTGTTCGAGACTGGTTTGGGGCCAGGCCTGGAACGAGAAGGGTTGGGGCCAGGCCTGCAAGGCAAAGGCAGGAGGAACCAAACTGGAACGAGAAAAGTTCAGGGCCAGCTCTGGAACAAGCAGGGTTGGGGGCCAGGGCTGCAAGGCAAAGGCAAAGGGGCCCAAACTGGAACGAGATGAATTCGGGCCCAGGTCTGGAAGGCAAAGGCGGGGGAACCCAAAGTGGAATGAGAAGGTTCGGGCCAGACATGCAAGGAGAGGGGTTTGGTTGCCAGACCTGCAAGGTAAAAGCGTTGTGCCCAAATGGGACCGAGAAGGTTTGGGGTCCAGGCCCAGGTGGGGGTGGCCCAAACTAAAACGAGAAGGGTTCTAGGCCGGGTCTGGAAGGCAAAGGTGGTTGAACCCAAACTGGAATGAGAAGGGTTCAAGGCAATTCCTGTAACCAGAAGGGTTAGGGGCCAGGCCCGCAAGAGAAAGGCAACTGGATCCAGACTGGAACAAGAAGGGTTCAGGGCCAAGCCTGGAATGAGAGGGGTTGGGGGACAGGTCTGGAAGGCAAAAGCAGGAGGGCCCAAACTGGAAAGAGAAGGGTTCATGGCCAAGTCTGTATGGGAAAGGCAGGGGGACCCAAACTGGAACAAAAAGGGTTCAGGGCCAGGCCTGCAAGACAAAGGCAGGGGGACCCAAACTGGAGCAAGAATGGTTCAGGGCCCAGTTCTGGAAGGCAAAGGTAGTTGAACCCAAACTAGTACGAGAATTGTTCAGGGCCAGGTCTGGAAGGCAAAGGTGAGGGGACCGAAACTGGAACGAGAAGCATTCAGACTAGGCCTGGAATGCAAGGGGTTGGGGGCCAGGTCTGGAAGGCAAAAGCTGGGGTGCCCAAACTGGAACGAGAAAGGTTAGGGGCCAGACCTGGAATGCGAAGCGTTGGGGGCCAGGCCTGCAGAGACACAGGAAGGGGACCCAACTGGTATGAGAAGGGTTCAAGGAATGGCCTGAAGGGCAAATATGGGGGGGGTTGGTCCAAACTGGAAGGAGAAGGGTACGGCGAGAGGCCTGCAAGTCAAAGGTGGGGAAAATGAAACTGGAACGAGAAGGATTTGGGGCCAGGCCTGGAATGAGAAGGGTTGGAAGCCAGACCTGGAAGGGAAGGAAGATGGGGCACAAACTGGAAGAAGGATTAGGCCCAGGTCTCGAAGGAAAAGGCGGGGGGAACAACCTGGAACAAGAAGGGTTCAGGGCCAGTCCTGGAATGAGAAGCAATGGGGGGTAGGTCTGTGGGGCAAAGGGGAGGTCCTAAACGAGAACGAGAAGGGATCGGGGCCAGGCCTGCAAGGCAAAGACGGGGGGACCAAACTAGCCCAAACTGGAATGAGAAGCGTTCGGGGCCAGGTCTGCAAGGCATAGGTGGAGGGACCTAAACTGGAATGGTTTGGAGCCAGGTTTCGACGGCAAAGGCAGGGGTACCCAAACTGGAATGAGAAGAGTTTGGGGCCAGGTCTGGAAGGCAAAGGCGGTTGAATCCAAATTGGAACGAGAAGGGTGCAAGACCAGATCTGGAATGGGAATGGTTGGGGGCCAGGCCTGCAAGGCAAAGGCAGGGGGACCCAAACTGGAATGAGAAGGGTTCTAGGCCAGGCCTGGAACAAGAGGAGTTACGGACCAGATCTGGAAGGCACAGGTAGGGGGCCCAAACTGGAACCAGAAGGGTTTGAGGCCAGGCCTGAAAGGTAAATAAGAGGGACCCAAACTGTAAAGAGAAAGGTTCGGGGTCAGTCCTGCAAGGCAAAGGTGGGGGTCCAAACTGGAAACAGAAAAGTTCAGGGCCAGGTCTGGAAGACAAAGGCGGGGGGACTGAAATTGGAACGAGAAGCATTCGTGGCTAAGCCTGGAACGAGAGGGGTTGTGGGCCAGGTCTGGAAAGCAAAAGGTGGGGGGCCCAAACTGTAAGGAGAAGGGTTGGGGCCAGGCCTGGAACATGAAGTGCTGGGGGCCAGGCCTGCAAGGCACAGGCAGGCGACCCAAACTGGAACGAGAAGGTTTCCAAGCTAGACCAGGAAGGCAAAGGTTGGGGGGCCAAACTGGAACGAGAATGGTTCAGGGCCAGGTTTGCAAGTCAAAGGTGGGGGGAACGAAACTGGAATGAGAAGCGTCCAGAACCAGGTCTGGAAGGCAAAGGTGGGGGGACTCAAACTGGAACAAGAAGGGTTTGGGTCCAGGTCTGGAGGCAAATACAGGGCAACCCAAACTGGAATGGGAAGGGTTCGGGACTAGGCCAGGAACAAGAAGGGTTGGGGGCCAGGTCTGGAAGAAAAAGGCAGGGGAGGTCAAACTGGAACAAGAAGGGTTCGGTGCCAGTCCTGGAAGGAGAAGTGGTGGGGTCCAGGGCTGCAAGGCAAAGGGGAGGTGCCAAATGGGAATGAGAAGGGACCAGGGCCAGCCTTGCAAGGCAAAGGGAGGGGGGCCCAAACTAGAATGAGAAGGGTTGGTGTCAGACCTGAAAGGCAAAGATTGGGAGGCCCAAAGTGTAACCAGAAGGATTCAAGTCCTGGTCTGGAATGAGAAGGTTTGGGGGTCAAAACTAGAAGGCAAAGACAGGGGGACCCAAACTGGAATGAGAAATGTTCAGGGCCAGGCCTGGAACCGGAGGGGTTGGGGGCCAGGTCTGGAAGGCAAAAGCAGAGGGGCCCACACTGGAAAGAGAAGTGTTCAGGGCCAGGCCTTCAAGGCAGAAGCAGGGTTCGGGGCCAGGCGTGTAACGAGAATGGTTTGGGGCCAGGCCTGCAAGGCTAAGATGGGGGGATCCAAACCGGAACAAGAAGGGTTCAGGGCAGGGTCTGAAGACAAAGACACAGGGGCCCAAACTGGAACAAAAAGGGTTTCGGGCCAGGTCTAGAAGGCAAAGGCGGGGGTGGGGGTGGCAAACTGGAACGAGAAGGGTTCGGGCAAGGCCTGGAACAAGAAGGGTTTGGGGCCAAGCCCGCAAAGCAAAGGACGGGGGACCCAAACTGGAACTAGAAGGGTTCGGGGCCAGTTCTGGAACAAAGGCAGAGGAGCCCAAACTGGAACATGAAGGTTTGGGGCCAGGCTTGGAATGAGAAGTGTTGGGGGCGAAGCCTGCAAGGCAAAGGTGGGGGACCCAAAGTTGAATGAGTATGGTTTGTGGCCTGGTCTGAAGGCAAAGGAAGAGGGACCCACACTGGAACAAGAAGGGTTCAGGGCCAGGTCTGGAAACCAAAGGCGGAGGACCTTATTGTTAACCCAAATCCAACAAGAAAGGTTCGGGGTCAGGCCCAGAATGAGAAGGGTTGGTGACCAGGCCTGCAACGCGAAGGGTTGGAGGACAGGCCTGCATAGCAAAGGCGGGAGGTCCCAAACTGGAATGAGAAGTGTTCGGTTCCAGTTCTGAAAGGCAAAGGTAGGGGTGCCCAAACTGGAAGGAGAAGGGTTCGGGGACAGGTCTGCAATAAGTATCGTGGGCCAGGCCTGCAAGGCAAAGGCAGTGGGAGGGCAAAATGGAATGAGAAGGCTTGGGGATCAGGACTGCAAGGCAAAGGAGGGGGGACCCAAATTGAAATGAGAAGCGTTAGGGGCCAGGTCTGGAATGAGAAGGGTTGTGGGTCAGGCCTGCAAGGAAAATCAGGGAGGCCCTAACTGGAACGAGAAGGGTTCGTGTCCAGGTCAACAAGGCAAAGGCAGGGGAGCCCAAACTGCAACAAGAAGGTTATGGGGCCAAGCCTGGAACGAGAGGGGTTGGGGGCCAGGTCTTCAAGGCAAAGGCCGGGGAACCCATATAGGAACTAGAAGAGTTCGGGTCCAGGCTGGAAGGCAATGGCCGGGGGTGGGGGGTGCCCAAACTGCAACGAGAAGGGTTCATGGACAGATTTGAAAGGCAAAAGTGAGGGGAGACAAACTGGTACGAGGAGCATTCAGGGCCAGGCCTGGAAGTACATGGGTTGAGGACCAGGCCTGCCTGCAAGGCAATGGCGGGGGGCCCAAACGTGTATGAGAAGGGTTCAGGGCAGGCCCGGAAGGCAAAGAAAGGAGTCCCAAACGGTAACGAGAAGGGATCAGGGCCAGGCATGGAACAAGAAGGGTTCTTGGTCAAGCCTGCAGGGCAATGGAGGGGGGCAAGAAACTCGCCAAGACGGATTCGGGGCCAGGTCAGAAAGGTTAAGGCTGGGGAGCCCAAAGTGGAACGAGAAGGATTCGGGGGCATGTCTGGAAAGTAAAGGCGGGGAGACCCAAACTTGTACAAGAAGGGTTCAGGCCAAGCCTGGAAGACAAAGGTGGGGGGCCCAAACTTGAAAGAGAAGGGTTCTGGCCAGGTGGGGGTGGCCCAAAATGGAATAAGAAGGGTTCTGGGCCAGGTCTGGAAGGCAAAGGCGAGGGTGTCCAAACTGGAATGAGAAGGGTTAGGGATCAGGCCTGGAACTAGAGGGGTTGGGGGCCAGGCCTGCAAGGAAAAGGCAGGGGGTCCAAATGGGAACAAGAAGGGTTCGGAGCCAGGCCTGGAACGAGAAGTGTGGGGTGTCAGGCCTGCAAGGCAAAGGCAGAGGGGCCCAAACTGGAAGGAGAAGGATTCGGGGTCAGGTCTGGAAAGCAAATGTGGGGGTAGGCAAAGGTGGGCAGCCTAAATTGGAATGAGAAGTGTTCAGGACCAATCTCGAAGGCAAATGCGAGGGGGCCCAAAGTGGAAGAAGGGTTTGGGCCACCCCTGGAATTAGAGTGGTTGGGGGCCAGGCCTGCAAGGCAAAGGCAGAGGGCCCAAACTGGAACGAGAAAGGATGGGGGTCAAGTCTGGAACGAGAAGGGTTCTGAGCCAGGCCTGGTAAGCAAAGCCAGTGGAGTCCAAACTGGAATGAGAAGGCAAAGACAGGGTCAGGGGGCGGGGCAAACTATAACGAGAAGGGTTCGGGGCCAGGCCTTTGATGCAAAGGTGGTGGGCCCCAACCTGGAATGAGAAGGGTTAAGAGCCAGGCCTGCATCGAGAAGAGTTGCGGGCCAGGCCTGCAAGGCAAAGGCAGGTGGGCCAAAATGGAAGGAGAAGGGTTCGTGGCCTGGCTTGGAAGGCAAAGGCTGGAGGACCCAAACTGGAACAAGAAATGTTCAGGGCCATGCATGGAACAATAAGGGATCAGATTCAAACTTGCAAAGGTGGGGGGAGCCCAAACTTGAAAAAAAAGGGTTCAGGGCTAGGCCTTCAAGGCAAATGTGGAACCCAATCTGGAACTTGAAGGGTTTGGGGCCAGGTCAGGAAAGAGTAGGTTTGGGGGCCAGGTCTATAAGACAATGGCAGAGGGCCCAAACTGGAACGAGAAGTGTTTGGGGCCATGTATGGAACAATAACGAATAAGGTTCAAGTCTGCAAGGCAAAGGCAGGGGGCCCAAACGGGAACGAAAAGAGTTCAGGGCCAGTCCTGCAAGGCAAATGTGGGAGGACCCAAACTGGAACTAGAAGGGTTCAGGGACAGGCCTGGAATGAGAAGAGTTGGGGGCCAGCCCTGCAAGGCTAAGGCCAGGGGGCCCAAACTTGAATGAGTAGAGTTCGGAGCCAGGTCTGTAAGGCAACGGTTGGGGGGACCCAGACTGGAAAGAGAAGGGTTCAGGGCCAAGCCTGCAATGAATGGGGTTGGGGGGCAGGCTTGCAAGGCAAAGGCAGGGGGACCCAAACTGGAAAAAGAGGGGTTCAGGGCCAGATCTGGAACAGAAGGGCTGTGAGCCAATCCTGCAAGGCAAAAGAAAGGGGCCCAAACTGGAATGAGAAGCGTTCGGGGCCAGGTCTGAAAGGCAAAGACGGGGGGCCCAAATTGGAACGAGAAGAGTTTGGGGCCTGGTCTGGAACGAGAAGCGTTCTGTAAGACCAAGGTTGGGGGAGCTCAAACTGGAACAAGAAGAGTTCTTGGCCAGGCCTGGAAGACAAAGGTGGAGGGCCCAAAGTTGAATGAGAAGTGATCAGGGCCAGGCCTTCAAGGCAGAGACTGAGGGACCTATATATGAACTAGAAGGATTCAGGGCCAGGTCTGGAAGGCAAAGGTGGGGGAACCCAAAATGGAACGAGAAGGGCTCAGGGCCAAGCGTAGAATGAGGAGGGTTGGAGGCCAGGCCTGCAAGGCAAAAGCTGGGGGACCCATATAGGAACTAGAAGTGTTCGGGGCCGGGCCTGAAAGGCAATGGCAGTGGGCCCAGGCTGGAATTAGAAGGGTTTGGGGGCAGGTCTGGAAGGCAAAGGTGGTGTGGCCCAAAATAGAACAAGAAGGATTCAGGGCCAGGCCTGGAAGGCAAAGGTGGGGAGACCCAAACTGGAACGAGAAGAGATCAGGGACAGGCCTAAAATGAGAAGCAGTAAGGCCGGGGGGGCCAAAACTAGAACGAGAAGAGTTTGGGGCCAGGCCTGGAACACAAAGGTGGTGGTGCCCAAACTGGAAGGAGAAGCATTCGTGGCCAGGCCTGGAAGCCAAAGGTTGGAGCGGTGGGAGGGAGGGGTAACAAGAACGAGTAGGGTTCAGGTCCAGGCCTAAAAGGCAAAGGCAGGGAGACCCAAACTGGAACGAGAAGGGTTTAGGGCCAGGTTTGGAAGGAAAAGGCGGAGAAGAAGGGTTTGGCGCCAGGTCTGGAAGGAAGTGTGGCTCAGAGGAAAGAGCCCGGGCTTGGGAGTCAGAGATCATGAGTTCAAATCCCGGCTCTGCCACTTGTCAGCTGTGTGACTGTGGGCAAGTCACTTCACTTCTCTGTGCCTCAGTTACCTCATCTGCAAAATGGGGATTAAGACTCTGAGCCTCACTGGGACAACCTGATTACCCTGTATCTACCCCAGTGCTTATAACAGTGCTCTGCATGTAGTAAACACTTCACAGATAACAACATTATTATTTTTATTAAAAGATGGGGGGCCCAACCTGAAACCAGAAGTGTTAGGGGCCAGGCCTGGAACGAGAAGCATTGGGAGGCAGGACTGCAAGGTAAAGATGGGGGAACCCAAAGTGGAACGAGAAGGGTTCTAAGCCAGGTGTGGAAGGAAAAGGCGGGGCGAACTAAACTAAAATGAGAAAGGTTCAGGCTAGGCCTGGAACAAGAAAGGTTCGGGGCTAGTTGTGGAAGGCAAAAGCAGGAGGTTACAAACTGGAGCAAGAAGAGTTCAGGGCCAAGCCTGCAAGTTATAGGTGGGGGGAACAAAACTGGAACGAGAAGTGTTCGGGGCCAGATTTGGATGGCAAAGGCTGCAAGGCCCAAACTGGAATGAGAAAGGTTCGGGGCTAGACCTGCAGGGCAAAGGCTTGGGACCCAAACTGGAATGAGAAGGATTCAGGGCCAGGTCTTCAAGGCAAAGACTGGGAACCCAAACTGGAAAGAGAAGAGTTTGGGGCTAGGTCTGGAACAAGAAGGGATTTGGGCCAGACCTGCAAGGCAAAGGCAGTGGGGACCCAAACTGGAACAAGAAGGGTTCGGGGCTCAGTCTAGAAGGCAAAGGTGGGGCAACCAAAACTGGAATGAGAAGGGTTCGAGTCCAGGCCTGAAATGAGAGAGGTTGGGGGCCAGGTCTGGAAGGCAAAGGCAGGGGGGCCCATATTGGAATGAGAAGGGTTCAGGGCCAGGGCTGGAAGGCATAGGTGCGGGGTGGGGGAGGGCCCAAATTGAAATGAGAAGGATTCTGTCCAGTTCTGGATGGCAAAGGCAGCGGTGCCCAAACAGGATCGAGAAGGGTTCGGGGCCAGGCCTGGAATGAGAGGGGTTGGGGACCATGTCTTGAAGGCAAAGGCTGGGGGCCCACACTGGAAAGAGAAGGGTGTGGGACCGGGTTTGGATGGCAAAGGCGTTGGGGCCCAAACTAGAATGAGAAGGGTTTGGGGCTAGGCCTAGAACGAGAAGGATTGGGGCCCAGGCCTGCAAGGCAAAGGCGGGGAGGCCCAATCTGGAATGAGAAGGATTCGGGGTTAGGTCTGGAAGGCAAATGCGGGGGTGCCCAAACTGTAACGAGAAGGGTTCGGGGCCAGGCCTGGAACCAAAAGGGTTGGGGGCCAGGCCTGCCAACCAAAGGTGGGGGGAACCAAACGGGAATGAGGAGGGTTCAGGGCCAGGCTGGAATGAGAGGGGTTGGGGCCCAGGTCTGGAAGGCAAGGGTGGGGAGACTCCAACAGGAACAAGAAGGGTTTGGAACCAGGCCTGGAAGGAAGGCAAAGGCTGGAGGGTCTAAAAAGGAATGAAAGTGGGTGGGGCCAGGCCTGGAAGGCAAAGGCAGTGGGGCCCAAACTGGAGCCAGAAGGGTTCGGGGCCAGGTCTGCAAGGCAAAGGTGGGGGGACCCTAAATGGAACAAGAAGTGTTCAGGACCAGGCCTGGAACGAGAAGGGTTTGTGGCCAGGCCTGCAAGGCAAAGACTGGGGGGGCCCAAGTTGGAAGGAGAAAGGTCTTGAAGACAAAGGCTGGGGGACCCAAACTGGAACAAGAAGGGTTCAGGGCCAGGTCTGGAACGAGAAGTGTTGGGGTGCCAGACCTGCAAGGTAAAAGCCGGGGGTCCCAAACTGGAATGAGAAGCGTTTGGGATAAGGCACAGAATGAGGAGGGTTGGGGGCCATGGCTGCAAGGCAAAGTCGTGGGGGGGCCCACACAGGAACGAAAAGAGTTGGGGTCCAAACTTGCAAGGCCAAGGCTGGGGGGCCCATTCTGGAATGAGAAAGGCTCAGGACCAGGTCTGGAAGGCAAAGGCGCGGGAACCCAAACCTGAACGAGAATGGTTCAGGGCCAGGCTTGGAACAAGAAGGGTTAGGAGCCAGGCCTGCAAGGAAAAGGTTGGTGGGCCAAAACTAGAATGAGAAGGATTCTGGGCCAGGTATGGAAGGCAAAGGTGGGGTGACCCAATCCGCAACAATAAGGTTTCAGGGCCAGGCCTGCAAGGCAATGGCAGGGGGACCCAAACTGGAACGAGAAGTGTTCAGGGTCACTTCTGGAAGGCTAAGGAGGGGGTCCCAACCTTGAGTGAGAAGGGTTCGGGGCCAGGTCTGGACCGAGAAGGGAGGGAGGCCAGGCCTGTAAGGCAAAGGCGAGGCCCAAATTGGAACGAGAACTGTTTGGGGCCAGGTCTGGAACGAGAAGTGTGGGACACCAGGCCTGCAAGGGAGCGAGGTTAAGGGGGAGGTCCCAAACTGGAACGAGCAGGCTTCTGGACCAGTCCTGGAAGGCAAAGGCAGGGGATGCCTGAAGTGGAATGAGAAGGGTTCTTGGGCAGGTCTGGAAGACAAAGGCGGGGAACCCAAACTGGAACGAGAAGGGTTCACAGCCAGGCCTAGATGGAAAAGGCGGGGGGACCCAAACTGGAACAAGAAGGCTTCAGGTTGAGGTCTGGATCGAAAATGGTTGGGGTACAGGCCTGCAAGGCAAAAGTGGGGGTGCCAAACTGGAACGAGAAGGGTTCGGGGCCAGGCCTGGAAAGCTAAGGCCAGGGGCCCAAACTGGAACGACGTGATTTGAGGCCAGGCCTGAAACAAGAGGGGTTGGCAGCCAGGTCTGGAAGGCAGAGGTGAGGGGGACCAAACTGGAACAAGAAGTGTTTGGGGCTAGGTCTGGAAGGCAAAGGCAGGGGGTCCAAAATGGAACAAGAAAGTTGATGGGCCAGGCCTGCAAGGTAAAGGCGGGGGCCCCAAAATGGAATGAGAAGGGTTCAAGGCCAGGTCTGGCAAGCAAAGGCAGGGTGATCCAAACTGGAACAAGAAGGGTTCAGGGCTAGGTCTGGAATGAGAAGGGTTGGGGGCAGCCCTGCAAGGCAAAGATGTGTGGACCCAAACTGGAACAAGAAAGGTTAGGGTCAGGTCTGGAAGGCAAATGAGGAAGGACCCAAACCTGAACAAGAAGGAATCGAGGCCGGGTCTGGAACAAGAAGGGTTGGGGGCCAAGTCTGGAATGAGAATGGTTGTGGGCCATTCCTGCACAGCAACGTTGGGGGCCCCAAACTGTATTGAAAAGGGTTTGGGGCCAATTATTGAAGCCAAAGGCCGGGGGACCCAAACTGGAATGAAAAGGGTTGGGTGCCACTCCTGGAAGGCCATGGTGGGGAGACCCAATCTGGAACAACAAGTGTTCAAGGCCAGGTCTGGAACGAGAAGCGTTGGGGACCAGGTCTGGATGGCACAGGCTGGGAAACACAAACTAGAATGAGAAAGGTTTGGGCCAGGCCTGCAAGGCAAAGGCAGGATGCCCAAACTGGAATGAGAAGCATTCGTGGCCAGGTCTGGAAGGGAAAGGCAGGGCTGCCTGTACTGGAATGAGTAGGGTTCGGGG
Source organism: Ornithorhynchus anatinus (assembly GCF_004115215.2). Lineage (NCBI taxonomy): Eukaryota > Metazoa > Chordata > Mammalia > Monotremata > Ornithorhynchidae > Ornithorhynchus > Ornithorhynchus anatinus. The sequence goes on along the minus strand of NW_024396936.1, from coordinate 263,654 downwards.
CCAGGAATGAAAGGCACTTGTGGTGGTCTAAACTGGAACGAGAAAGGTTCGGGGTCAGGAATACAAGGCAAAGGTGAGGGGACCCAATTTGGAATGAGAAGTGTTTGTGGCCAGATCTGGAAGGCAAAGAGGGGGGTGGGGGCAAACTGGAATGAGGAGGTTTCAGGGTCAGGACTGAAAAGCAAAGATGGGGGTGGCCCAAACTGGAATGAGAAGTGTTCAGGTACAGACCTGCAAGGCGAAGGTGGGGGTGCGCAAACTGGAACGAAAAGAGTACAGGGCCAGGTATCAAAGGCAAAGTCAGTGGGGACCCAAACCGGAACGAGAGAGGTTGGGGGCCAGGTCTGGAAGGAAAAGGTGAGGAGACCCTACCTGGAATGACAAGTGTTCAAGACCAGGTGTGGAACGAGAAGGATTTGGGGCCAGGTCTGGAACTAGACAGGTTCGGGGCCAGGTCTGGAAGGCAAAGACTGCTGGGGGCCCAAACTGGAATGGGAAGGGTTCCGGGCCAGGCCTGGAACCAGAATGGTTGGGGGCCAGACCTGCAAGTCAAGGGCCAGGGGGCTCAAAGTGGAATGAGAAGGGTTCGGGGCCAGGTCTGGAAGGCTAAGTCAAAGGGGCCCAAACTGAAATGAGAAGGGTTCAGAGCCAGATCTGGAATAAGAAATGTTTGGGAAAAGGCCTGCAAGGCAAAGGCTTAGGTGCCCAAAGTGGAACAAAAAGTATTTGGGCCCAGGTCTGGAAGGCAAAGGCTGGGGAACCAAAACTGGTATGAGAAGGGTTCAGGGCCAGGCCTGGAAGGCAAAAGAGGGGCAGCCCAAACTGGAATGTGGAGGGTATGGGGCCAGGTCTGGAAGGCAAAGTCGGGGGGACCCACACTGTAACGAGAAGAGCTAGGGGCTAAGTCTGGAAGTCAAAGGTGGGGGCACCCAAACTGGAACGTGCAGGGTTCGGTCCAGTCCTGGAACAAGAAGGGTTGGAGGCCAGGCTGGAAGGCAAAGTCAGGGGGACCCAAGCTGGAACATAAAGGTTTCAGGGCCAGGTCTGGAAGGCAAAGACGGGGCGAGGGTGGAGGGCTAACTGGAAGTAGAAGGGTTTCGGGCCTGGCCTAGAACGAGAAGCGTTGGGAGCCAAGCCTGCAAGGCAAAGGCGTGGGTGCACAAACTGGGACGAAAATGGTTCGGGACCAGGTATTGAAGGCAATGTTGGGGGAACCCAAACTGGAATGAGCAGGGTTCAGGGCCCGAACTGGACGTCAAAGGTAGGGAGGCCCAAACTGGAATGAGAAGGACTGGGGTCCAGGCCTGCTAGACAGAGGCAGGAGGCCCCAAACTGGAACAAGAATGGTTCAGGGCCAGATGTAGAATGAGAAGTGTTGGGGACCAGGTGTGCAAGGCAAAGGTGGGGAACCCAAAGTGGAACGAGAAGGGTTGGGGGCCACTCCTGGAAGGCCAAGGCGGGGATTCCCAAGCTGGAACGGCAGGGCTTCAGGGCCATGTTTGGAACGAGAAGGGATGGGGGCCATTTCTGGATTGCAAAGGCAGAGGAACCCAAACTGGAACGAGAAGGCTTCGGGTCCAGACTTGGAAGGCAAAGGTGGGAGAACACAAACTGGAACGAGAAGGGTTTGGGGCCAGCCTGAAAGGCAAAGGCTGGGGGCACCATGCTAGAACGCTCTATCTGTTCCCCATTTGTACATTCCAAGCGCTTAGTACAGTGCTCTGCACATAGTAAGTGCTCAATAAATACTACTGAATGAGAAGGGTTCGAGGCCAGGTCTGGAAGGCGAAGGCCGGGGCACCCAAACTGGAACGACATGGGTTCGGGGCTAGGCTTGAAACAAGAGTGATTGGGGTCCAGGTCTGGAAGGCAGAGATGGGGGTGCCCAAACTGGAATGAGAAGGGTTTGGGGCCAGGCCTAGAATGCAAAGGAGGGGGGACCCAAACTGGATTAAGCAGAGTTCGGGGCAAGGCCTAGAATGAGAAGGGTGGGGGGCCAGGCCTGCAAGGCAAAGGCGTGCTGCCCATACTGGAATGAGAAGGGTTCAGGGACAGGTCTAGAAGGCAAATACAAGGAGGGGGGACAAAAATGAAACAAGCAGCGCTCAGGGCAAGGTCAGGAAGGCAAAGGCAGGGAGACCTAAACTGGAGCAAGAAGCGTTCAGTGACAGGTTTCGAAGGCAAAGGCAGGGGAACCCAAACTGAAATAAGTAGGGTTGGGGCCCAGGCCTTCAAGGCAAAAACGGCAGCCCCAAACAAGAATGAGAAGGGTTTGGGGCCAGGTCAGGAAGGCAAAGTTTGGGGGACCAAAACTGGAAGGAGAATGGTTCGGAGTCAGGTCTGGAATGAGAAGGATTGGGTGCCAGGACTGCAAGGCCAAGGCAGGGGGGCCCAAACTGGAACAAGAAGGATTCGGGCCAGGCCTGGAAGTAGAAAGGTTGGGGAGCAGGTCTGCAAGGCAGAGGAGGGTGTCCAAATTGGAACGAGAAGGGTTTGAGGCCAGGCCTGGAAGGCAAAGGCAGGGAGACCCAAACTGGAATGATAAAGGTCCGGGGACAGGCCTGGAAGGCAAAGGCTGGGGGCCCCAATTGGAATAAGAAGATTTTGGGGCCTGGTCTGGAAGGCAAAGGTGAAGGAACCCAAACTGAAATGAGAAGGGTTCGGAGCCAGACTTGGAACGAGAAGTGTTAGGGGCCAGGCCTTCAAGACAAAAGCGGTGGGGCCCAAAATGGAACAAGTAGGGTTCGTGGCCAGGTATAGAAGGCAAAGGCAGTGGCCCAAACTGGAACGAGAAGGGTTCGGATCCAGGCCTGGAAGACAAAGGTGGGGGCCCAAAGTAGCACGAGAAGGATTCAGGGCCAGGTTTGGAACAAAAAGGGCCAGACCTGCAAGGAAAAGAATGGAGGGCCCAAAATGGAAAGACAAGGGTTGGGGGCCAGACCAAGACGAGGCTGGGGATGGCCAAACTGGAACAAGAAGGATTCGGGGACAAGGTCTGGGAGGCAAAGGCAGTGGAGCCCCATTTGGAATGAAAAGGGCTTGGTGTCAAGCCTGCAACGAGAATGGTTGGGGGCCAGGCCTCAAGGCAAAGGCGGCAGGGCCCAAACTGGAACAAGAAGGGATCGGGGACAGGTCTGGAAGGGAAGGGCCGGGAGGCGGAAACTGGAACAAGAAGGCTTCGGGACAAGGTCTGGAAGGCAAAGCCAGGAGGACCCAAACTGGAATGAGACGGGTTCAGGGCCAGCCCTGGAAGGCAAAGGCAGTGGGGACCCAAACTGGAAGGAGAAGGGTTCAGTGTCAGGTCTGCAAGGCAATGATGGAGGGACTCAACAGGTCGGGACTCGGGGAAAATGTTTGGGATCGGGAAAAAGGTTTGGGCTCGGGGAAAAGCTTAGGTCGGGGAAGAGGTAAGGCCAAGGAAGAGGTTAGGCCAGGGAAGAAATTAGGATGGGGAGGAAGTTAGGCCGGGGAAGAGGTTAGGCTGGGAAAGAGGTTAGGCTGGGGAAGAGGTTAGGCCGGTGAGGAGGTTAGGCCAGGGAAAAGGTTAGGGCGGGAACGAGGTTAGGCCAGGAAAGAGGTTAGGCCGGGGAAGAGGTTAGGCTGGGGAGGAGGTTAGGCCGGGGAGGAGGTTAGGCCGGGGAAGAGGTTAGGCCGGTGAGGAGGTTAGGCAGGGAAAAGGTTAGGCCGGGAACGAGGTTAGGCCAGGGAAGAGGTTAGGCCGGGGAGGAGGTTACGCTGGGGAAGCGGTTAGGCCGGGGAAGAGGTTAGGCCAGGGAAGAGGTTAGGCCAGCGGCAAAAGTTAGGCCAGCAGAAAAGATTAGGTCAGAGGAAAATGTTAGGCTAGGGGAAAAGGTTAGACCAGGGAGAAAGTCAGGGCAGAGAAAAGTTTAGGCTAAGGAAAACATTAGGCTAGGGGAAAAGGTCAGGCCAGGGAAAAGGTCAGGCCAGCGGAAAAGGTCAGGCCAGCAGAAAATGTCAGGCCAGCGGAAAAGTCTAGGCCAACGGAAAAGCCTAGGCAAGTGGAAAAGCCCAGGCTAACGGAAAAGGCTAGGCCAGTGGAAAAGGCTAGGCCAGCGAGAAAAAAGTAGGTCATGGGAAATGGTTAGGCTAGGAAAAAGGTTTAGGCCGGGGAAAAAGTTTGTGCTCGGGGAAAAGGTTTGGGCTCGGGGAAAAGGCTTGGGCTCGGGGAAAAGGTTTGGACTCGGGGAAAATGTTTGGGCTCGGGAAAAGGTTTGGGCTCTGGGAAAAGGTTTGGGCTCGGGGAAAAGGTTTAGTCTTGGAGCAAAGGTTTGGGCTAGGGAAAAGTTTAGGACAGGGAAAAGGTTAGGCCGGGGTAAAGGTTAGGCCGGAGAAAAGTTTATGTTAGGAGAAAAGGTTAAGCCAGGGAAAAGGTCAGGCCAGAGGAAAAGGGTAAGCCAGTGGAAAAGGCTAGGACAGCGGAAAAGGCTAGGACAGCAGAAAAGACTAGGACAGCGGAAAAGGCTAGGACAGCGAGAAAAAGGTAGGCCGGGGAAATGGTTGGGCTAGGAAAAACGTTTAGCCTGGGAAAAAGGTTCGGGCTCGGGGAAAAGGTTTGTGCTCAGGGAAAAGGTTTGAGCTCAGGGTAAGGGTTTGGGCTCGGAGAAAAGGTTTGGGCTAGGAGAAAATGTTTGGGCTCGGGGAAAAGTTTAGGCCAGGGTAAAGGTTAGGCCGGGGAAAAGGTTAGGCTGGGGAAAAGGTTAGGCTAGGGAAAAAGGTTAGGCCAGGGAGAAAGTCAGGCCAGAGAGAAGTTTAGGCTAAGGAAAACATTAGGCTACGGGAAAAGTTTAGGTTAGGGGACAAGGTTAGGTCAGGGAAAAGGTTAGACCAGCGGAAAAGGTCAGGCCAGCGGAAAAGATCAGGCAAGCAGAGGTCTGGCCAGAGGAAAAGATCAGGCCAGCAGAAAAGACTAGGACAGCAGAAAAGGCTAGGACAGTGGAAAAGGCTAGGCCAGCAAGAAAATGGTAGGCCAGGGGAAATGGTTTGTCTAGGAAAAAAGTTTAGGCCGGGGAAAAGGTTTGGGCTCAGGGAAAAAGTTTGTGTTCCGGGAAAAGGTTTGGGCTTGGGGAAGAAGTTTGGGTTCAGGGAAAATGTTTGAGCTCGGGGAAACAGTTTGGGCTAGGGGAAAAGGTTAGTCCGGGCAAAAGGTTAGTCCAGGAAAAAGGTAGGCTAGTGGAAAAGGTTAGGCCAGGGAGAAAGTCAGGCCAAAGAGAAGTTTAGGCTAGGTAAAACAGGTTAGTGGAAAAGTTTAGGCAAGGGGAAAAGGTTAAGCTAGGGGAAAAGGTTAGGCCTGGGAAGAGGTTAGGCTGGGGAAGAGGTTAGGCCAGGGAGGAGGTTAGGCCAGGGAAGAGGTTAGGCTGGGAACGAGGTTAGGCCAGGGAAGAGGTTAGGCCGGGGAGGACGTTAGGCCAGGGAGGAGGTTAGGCCCGGGGAGGAGGTTAGGCCGGGGAGAAGGTTGGGCCAGTGAGGAGCTTAGGCCAGGGAAGAGGTTAAGCCGGGGAAGCAGTTTGGCCAGCGGAAAAGTTAGGCCATGGAAAAGGTTAGGCCAGCGGAAAAGGTTAGGCTAGGGGAAAAGGTTAGACCAGGGAGAAAGTCAGTCCAGAGAGACGTTTAGGCTAAGGAAAACGTTAGGCTAGGGGAAAAGCTTAGGTTAGGGGAAAAGGGTAGGCCAGGGACAAGGTCAGGCCAGCAGAAAAGGTAACACCAGAGGAAAAGTTCAGCCCAGTGGAAAAGGTTAGGCCAGCAGAAAAATCTAGGCCAGTGGAAAAGTCTAGGCCAGTGGAAAAGGCTAGGCCAGCAGAAAAGGCTAGGCCAGGGAGAAAAAGGTAGGCCATGGTATATGGTTAGGTTACGAAAAGGTTTAGGTCAGAGAAAATGCTTGGGCTTGGGGAAAAGGCTTGGGCTCGGGGAAAAAGTTTGGACTCGGGGAAAAGGTTTGGGTTCAGGGAAAAAGTTTGGGCTTGGGAAAAATGTCGGGACTTGGGGAAAAGGTCGGGACTCGGGGAAAAGGTTGGGCTCAGGGAAACATTTTGGGCTCGGGGTAAAGGTTTGGGCTCAGGGAAAAAGTTTGGGCTTGGGGAAAAAGTTTGGGCACAGGGAAAATGTTTTGGGCTAAGGGAACAGGTTAGGCTGGGCAAAAGGTTAGGCCAGGGAAAAAGGTAGGCTGGGGAAAAGGTTAGGCCAGGGAGAAAGTCAGGCCAAAGAGAAGTTTAAGATAGGGAAAACGTTAGGCTAGTGGAAAAGTTTAGCCTAGTGGAAAAGGTTAGGCTAGGGGAAAAGGGTAGGCCAGGGAAAAGGTTAGGCAGGGGAAAAGGTTAGGCTAGTGGAAAAGGTTAGGCTAGGGGAAAAGGTTAGACCAGGGAGAAAGTCAGTCCAGAGAGACGTTTAGGCTAAGGAAAACGTTAGGCTAGGGGAAAAGCTTAGGTTAGGGGAAAAGGGTAGGCCAGGGACAAGGTCAGGCCAGCAGAAAAGGTAACACCAGAGGAAAAGTTCAGCCCAGTGGAAAAGGTTAGGCCAGCAGAAAAATCTAGGCCAGTGGAAAAGTCTAGGCCAGTGGAAAAGGCTAGGCCAGCAGAAAAGGCTAGGCCAGGGAGAAAAAGGTAGGCCATGGTATATGGTTAGGTTACGAAAAGGTTTAGGTCAGAGAAAATGCTTGGGCTTGGGGAAAAGGCTTGGGCTCGGGGAAAAAGTTTGGACTCGGGGAAAAGGTTTGGGTTCAGGGAAAAAGTTTGGGCTTGGGAAAAATGTCGGGACTTGGGGAAAAGGTCGGGACTCGGGGAAAAGGTTGGGCTCAGGGAAACATTTTGGGCTCGGGGTAAAGGTTTGGGCTCAGGGAAAAAGTTTGGGCTTGGGGAAAAAGTTTGGGCACAGGGAAAATGTTTTGGGCTAAGGGAACAGGTTAGGCTGGGCAAAAGGTTAGGCCAGGGAAAAAGGTAGGCTGGGGAAAAGGTTAGGCCAGGGAGAAAGTCAGGCCAAAGAGAAGTTTAAGATAGGGAAAACGTTAGGCTAGTGGAAAAGTTTAGCCTAGTGGAAAAGGTTAGGCTAGGGGAAAAGGGTAGGCCAGGGAAAAGGTTAGGCAGGGGAAAAGGTTAGGCTAGTGGAAAAGGTTAGGCTAGGGGAAAAGGTTAGACCAGGGAGAAAGTCAGGACAGAGAGAGGTTTAGGCTAAGGAAAATGTTAGGTTAGGGGAAACGTTTAGGTTAGGGGAAAAGGTTAGGCCAGGGAAAAAGTTAAGCCAGCGGAAAAGGTCAGGCCAGCGGAAAGGGTCAGGCCATCTGAAAAGGGCAGGCCAGTGGAAAAGGATAAGCCAGCAGAAAAGGCTAGGACAGCGGAGAAGTCTATGTCAGCGTAAAAGGTTGGAACAGTGAGAAAGGTAGGAAATGGTTAGGCTAAGAAAAAAGTTTAGGCTGGGGTAAAAGTTTGGGCTCGGGGAAAAGGCTTGTGCTCGGGAAAATGGCTTGGGCTCGGGAAAAAGGCTTTGGCTTGTGGAAAAGGCTTGGGCTCGGGGAAGAGGCTCAGGCTCGGGGAAAAGGTCGCGACTAGGGAAAAAGGTCGGGACTCTGGGAAAAGGTCAGGACTCGAGGAAAAGTTCAGGACTCGGGGAAAAGGTTAGGCTGGGGAAAAGGTTCAGCCAGGGTAAAAGTTAGAACGGAGTAAAGGTTAGGCCGGGGAAAAGGTCAGGCCAGCGGAAAAGTTCAGGCCAGCAGAAAAGGTTAGGCCAGCGGGAAAGGTTAGGCTAGTGGAAAAGGTTAGGCTAGGAGAAAAGGTTAGGCTGGGGGAAAGGTTAGACGGGAGGGAAAGTCAGGCCAGAGAGAAGTTTAGGCTAGGGAAAACATTAGGCTAGGGGGAAGTTTAGGTTAGGGGAAAAGGTTAGGCTAGCGGAAAAGGTTAGGCCAGCGGAAAGGACAGGCCAGCAGAAAGGTTCAGGCCAGTGGCAAAGGTCAGGCCAACGGAAAAGGCTAGGACAAGCGTAAAAAGGCTAGGCCAGCGGAAAAGGCTAGGCCTGCGGGAAAAAGGTAAGCCAGGGGAAATGGTAGGCTAGTAAAAAAGTTTACGCTGGGGAAAAGGTTTGGGCTCACAGAAAATGTTTGGGCTCGGGGAAAATGTTTGGGCTCGGGAAAAATGTTTGGGCTTGCGGAAAAGGTTAGGCTGGGGAAAAGCTATGGAATCAGGGAAAAGGTTTGGGGTCGGAGAAAAGGTTAGGTCGGGGTAAAGGTTAGGCCGGGGAAAAGGTTAGGCCAGTGGGAAAAGGTGAGCCTAGGGGAAAAGTTTGGACAAGGGACGAAGGCTGGCCAGAGAGAAGTTTAGGCTAAGGAAAACATTAGGCTAGGGGAAAAGTTTAGATTAGGGGAAAAGGTTAGGCCAGCAGAAAAGGTCAGGCCAGCAGAAAAGGGTAAGCCAGCAGAAAAGGCTAGGACAGCCGAGAAGGCTACGCCAGCCGAAAAGCCTAGGCCAGCAAGAAAAAGGTAGGCCAGGGGAAATGGTTAGGCTAGGAAAAAAGTTAAAGCCAGGGAAAAGGTTTGGGCTTGGGGAATAGGTTTGGGCTTGGGGAAAAGGTTTGGGCTCCTGAAAAATGTTTGGGCTTGGTGAAAACGTTTGGGCTCGGGGAAAAGGTTTAGGTTCATGATAAAGCATTGAGGATGGGGAAAGGTTTTAGGCTAGGGGAAATGTTTAGGCTGGGGAATAGGTTTGGGCTTGGGGAAAAGGTTTGAGCTCGGGGAGAAGGTTTGGGCTCGGGGAAATGGTTTAGGCTATGGGAAAAGGTTAGGCCAGGTGAAAGGTAGCGTGGCACAGTGGAAAGAGCCGGGCTTGGGAGTCAGAGGTCATGAGTTCGAATTCTGCCTCTGCCACTTGTCAGCTGTGTGACTGTGGGCAAGTCACTTAACTTCTCTGGGCCTCAGTTCCCTCATCTGTAAAATGGGGATTAACTGTGAACCTCATGTGGGACAACCTAATTACCCTGTATCTACCCCAGCACTTAGAACAGTGCTCCGCACATAGTAACGCTTAACAAATACCAACATTATTACTAAATGTTAGGCTGGGGTAAATGTTAGGCCGGGTAAATGTTTACGTTAGGGGAAAAGGTTAGGACAGCAGGAAAAGGTTAGGCCAGCCGGAAAAGGTTAGGCCAGTGGAAAAGGTTAGGCTAGGGGAAAAGGTTAGACCAGGGGAAAAGTCAGGCCAGAGAGAAGTTTAGGCTAAGGAAAACGTTAGGCTAGGGTAAATGTTTAGGTTAGGGGAAAAGGTTAGGCCAGGAAAAAGGTTAGGCCAGCAGAAAAGATCAGGCCAGCGGAAAATGTGAGGCCAGGGGTAAAGGTCAGGCCAGGGGAAAAGGATAAGCCAGTGGAAAAGGCTAGGACAGCGGAAAAGGCTACGCCAGTGAGAAAAAAGTAGGGCAGAGGAAATGGTTAGGCTAGGAAAATAGTTTAGGCTGGGGAAAAGGCTTGGCCTTGGGGAAAAGGCTTAGGCTCAGGGAAAATGCTTGGGCTTGAGGAAAAGGTTTGGGCTCGGGGAAGAGGTTTGGCTCGGAAAAAGCATTGGGCATGGAGAAAGGTTTTAGGCTAGGGGAAAGGTTTAGGCAGGAGAAAAGTTTAGGTCAGGGAAAAGGTTAGGCTGGGGTAAAGGTTAGGCCGGGGTAAAGTTTAGGCTGTGGTAAAGGTTAGGCCAGGAGAAAAGGTTAGGCGAGGGGAAAAGGTTAGAAAGGAAGAAAGTCAGGCCAGAGAAAAGTTTAGTCAAAGGAAAACATTAGGCTAGTGGAAAAGGTAAGGCCAGGGAACAGGTTAGGCCAGCAGAAAAGGTCAGGCCAGCGAAAAGATCAGGCCAGCAGAAAAGGGTAAGCCAACGGGAAAAGGCTAGGATAGTGGAAACAGCTAGGACAGCGGTAAAGGCTAGGCCAGGAGAAAAAGCTAGGCCAGCGAGAAAAAGGTAGGCCAGGGATGATGGTTAGGCTAGGAAAAAAGTTTAGGCTGGGGAAAATGTTTGGGCTCAGGGAAAAGCCTTGGGACCGGGGAAAAGGGTTGGGCTCAGGGAAAAAGCTTGGATTCGGGGAAAAGACATGGACTCGGGGAACAGGTTTGGGCTCGGGGAAAAGGTTTGGGCTCAGGGAAAAGCCTTGGGCTCAGGGAAAAGGCTTGGGGTCTCGGAAAAGGCTTGGGCTTGGGGAAACGGCTTGGGGTCTCAGAAAAGGCTTGGCCCTGGGAAAAGTCTTGGGCTCAGGGAAAAGGCTTGGGTTTGGGGAAAAGTCTTGGGCTCGGGGAAAAGGTGTAGGCTTGGGGAAAAGGATTGGGCTCAGGGAAAAGGTTTGGGCTTGGGGAAAAGGTCTGGGCTCAGGGAAGAGGTTTGGGCTCGGGGAAAAATATAGGCTTGGGGAAAGTGTTTGGGCTAGAGGAAAAGGTTAGGCCGGGCAAAAGGTTAGGCCAGGGAAAAAGGTAGGCTAGGAGAAAAAGTTAGGCCAGGGAGAAAATCAGGCCAAAGAGAAGTTTAGGCTAGGGAAAATGTTAGGCTAGTGGAAAAGTTTAGGCTAGTGGAGATGGTTAGGGTAGGGAAAACGTTTAGGCCGGGGAAAAGGTTAGACCGTGGAAGAGGTTAAGCCGGGCAAGAGGTTAGGCTGGGGAAGAGGTTAAGCCTGGGAAGAGTTTAGGCCGGGGAAGAGGTTAGACTGGTGAGGACGTTAGGGCAGGGAGGACATTAGGCTGGGGAAGAGGTTAGGCCGGTGAAGAGGTTAGGCTGGGGAGGAGGTTAGGCCAGGGAGGAGGTTGGGCCGGGGAAGAGGATAGGCAGGGGAGGAAGTAAGGCCAGCGGAAAAGGTTAGGCCAGCAGAAAAGGTTAGGCAAGCGGAGAAGGTTAGGCTAGGGGGAAAGGTTAGACCAGGGAGATAGTCAGGCCAGAGAGAGGTTTAGGCTAAGGAAAACAGGCTAGGGGAAAAGTTCAGGTTAGGGGAAAAGGTTAGGGCAGGGAAAATGTCAGGCCACTGGAAAAGCCTAGGCCAGCGGAAAAGCCTAAGCCAGCAGAAAAGGCTAGGCCAGTGAGAAAAAGGTCAGGGGAAATGGTTAGGCGAGGAAAAATGTTTAGGCCAGGGAAAAGGTTTGAACTCGGAGAAAAATTTGGGGCTCGAGGAAAAAGTTGAGGCTTGGGGAAAACGCTTGAGCTTAGGGAAAAGACTTGGGCTCAGGGAAAGCGTTTTGCCTCAGGGAAAACATTTGGACTCACTGATAACGTTTGGGCTCCGGGAAAATGTTTGGTCTAGGGAAATCGGTTTGGGCTTGGGGAAAATGTTTGAGCTCGGGGAAAATTTTGGGCTTGGGGAAAAGGTCAGGACTCAGAGAATAGGTTTGGGCTCAGGGAAAAGGTCGGGACTTGAGGAAAAGTTATGGGCTCGGGAAAAAGGCTTAGGCTCGGGGAAAAGATTTAGGCTAGGGGAAAAGTTTAGGCCGGGGAAAAGCTTAGGCCGGGGAAAAGGTTAGCCCAAGCCTAGCATTTTGCGGTGGCCTGAACTTTTCCGCTGGCCTTACCTTTTCCGTTGGCCTGACCTTTTCGTGTGGCCTAACAATTTCCCAGGCCTAACCTTTGCCCCTAATCTAAACTTTTCCCCTAGCCTAACGTTTTCCTTAGCTTAAATTTCCCTCTGGCCTGACTTTCTCCCTGGTCTAACCTTTCCCCATCTTAACCTTTTCCGCTAGCCTAACCTTTTCGCCTAACCTAAAGTTTTCTCGTAGCCTAATGTTTTCCTTAGCCTAAACCTCTCTCTGGCCTGATTTTCTTCCTGGTCTAACCTTTTCTCCTATCCTAAACTTTTCTGCTGGCCTAACCTTTTCCGCTTGCCTACACTTTTCCGCTGGCCTAACCTTTTCCCCGGCCTAACCTTTACCCCGGACTAACGTTTACCCCGGCCTAACCTTTTCCCCGGCTTAACCCTTTCCCCGGCCTAAACCTTTCCCCAAGCCTAATCATTTTCTCCTATCCCAAACCTTTTCCCTGAGCCCAAACTTTTCCCCCGAGCCCAAACCTTTTTCCCGAGCTCAATTCTTTTCCCTGAGCCCAATACTTTTTCCCGAGTCCCGACCTTTTCCCCGAGCCCAAATCTTTTCCCCGAACCCAAACCGATTCCCCGAGCCCAAACCTTTTCCCTGAACGCAAACATTTTCCCCAAGTCCAAGCCTTTACCCCAAGTTGAAGCCTTTCCCCCGAGCCCTAGCCTTTTCCCGAGCCCAAGCCTTTTCACGCAGCCCAAACCTTTTCCCCAATGCCAGATCTTTTCCCTGAGCCCAAACCTTTTCCCAAGCCCAAATCTTTTCCCCAAGCCCAAACCTTTTCCCCGAGTCCGAACCTATTCCTGCCTGCCCAAACCTTTTCTCTGAGCACCGACCTTTTCCCCGAGGCCTGACTGTTTCCCCGAGCCCAAACCTTTTCCCTGAGCCCAAACCTTTTCCCTGAGCTCAAATCTTTTCCCCGAGCCCAAATCTTTTCCCCAAGCCCAAACCTTCTCCCCGAGCCCAAACCTTCTCCCCGAGCCCAAAGCTTTTCCCCAAGCCCAAAGCTTTTCCCCAAGCCCAGACCTTTTGTTTGGCCTGAACTTTTTTCCTAGACTAGCCATTTCCCATGGCCTACGTTTTTCTCACTGGACTTGCCTTTTCCCGCTGGCCTGACATTTTCCCCTGTCCTGACCTTTTCCCACTGGTCTGACCTTTTCCGCTGGCCTGACCTTTTCCCTGGCCTAACCTTTTCCCCGAGCCCAAGATTATTGCCTACGCTCAAGCCTTTTCCCCAAGTCCCGACCTTCTCCCCGAGCCCAAGCCTTTTCCCCAAGTACAAGCTTTTTCCCGGGACCCAAGCCTTTTCCCCGAGCCCATGCCTTTTCCCTAAGACCAGAATTTTTCCCCAAGCCCAAGTCTTTTCCCCGAGCCCAAGCCTTAACCCCTAGCACAAGTCTTTTCCCTGAGCCCACACCTTTCCCTGAGCCCAAGATTTTTCCCCAAGCCTAAGCCTTTTCCCCGAGCCCAAGCGTTTATCCCAAGCCCAAGTGTTTTGCCCGAGTCCAAACGTTTTCCCCAAGCCCAAATGTTTTCCCCGAGCCCAAACGTTTTCCCCAAGCCCAAACCTTTTCCCTGAGCCCAAACCTTTTCCCCGAGCCCAAGCCTTTTCCCCGAGCCCAAGCCTTTTCCCTGAGCCTAAGCCTTTTCCCCGAGCCCAATCATTTATCCTGAGCCCAAGCGTTTTTCCCAAGTCCAAACTTTTTCCCCGAGCCCAAATCTATTCCCTGAGCCCAAACCTTTTCCCCAGCCTAAACATTTATTCTAGCCTAACGATTTCCAATGGCCTACCTTTTTCTCGCTGGCCTAGCCTTTCCTTCTGGCCTAGCCTTCCCCTCTGCCTTAGGCTTTTCCGCTGCCTAGGCTTTTCTGCAGGCATACCCTTTTCCGCTGGCCTGACCTTTTCTGCAGGCCTGTCCTTTTCCCTGGCCTAACCTTTTGCCCTAACCTAAACTATTCCCCTACCCTAATGTTTTCCTTAGCCTAAACTTCTCTCTGGCCTGACTTTCTTCTTCGTCTAACCTTTTCCCCTAGCCTAACCTTTACTGTTGGCCTAACCTTTTCCCTGGGCTAACCTTTTCCCCAGCCTAACCTTTTCCCCAGCTTAAACTTTTCCCCTAACCTAAATCCTTTCCCAGAGCCCAAACCTTCTCCCCGAGTTCAACCTTTTCTCCGAGCCCAAACCATTTCCCCGAGCCCAAACCTCTTCCCCAAGCCCAAACTTTTTCCTCGAACCCAAACCTTTTCCCTAGCCCAAACATTTTTCCCGAGCCCAAACCTTTTCCCCGAGCCCAAACCTTTTATCATCCCTCACCTATCCTGACCTCACGCCCTTATTGTAGGTGGGAAGATGTGAAGGGTCACTTAATGAATAGAACATGGCCTTGGGAGTCAAAGGACATAGGTTTTAATCTCGGCCCCACCACTCATTTGCTGTGTGACCTTGGGCAAGTCATGTAACTTCCCTGGGCCCTCAGTTACCTCATCTGTAACTGGGGATTAAGACTATGAGCCTTACGTTGGACAACCTGAGTACATTGTGTCTATCCCAGTGTCTAGAACAGTGTTTGACAGATAGAAAGTGCTTAAATAATAACATCATAATTATTATTATCATTACTGGGTAAAGGGTCTATCTCAGCTGGCTCCCTTGGTACCCAAGCTGCCTCTTTCTGTAGCTATGGAAGTTCTCAGAGATACTACGCTCTTGCAATCAATCAATGGTATTTCTTGAGTGCTTAGTATGTGCAGAGTACTGTACTAAGTGCTTGGGAGAGTACAGTGCAACTGAATTAGCAGTCACAGTCCCTGCAGCTCTGACTCACCACCTCAGTATACCTGTCTCCACTCTTCTACTCTCGTTATGGTGTCTCCCTTCCTAATGCCTTCAGATGTGCTTGTCTTCTCCCTGATCCAAGAATCTTCTTTCAATCTTAGAAGTTCACCATCAGTTTTATGGGGTGGATCCAGATGATAAATACATGTAAGGGAAGGATCTGAGTATAAGGGTATGTACCTAATTGCTGTGATGTGAATATTTCAGTGCCTAGTGGGTTGGACTATGTGCATGGGTGAGCTGGAGGGGAAATCAAGTGAAGGTGTATGTCTAGCTCACTCTTTCCATTCTCTTTCCCAGGGAAGAAACCCTGTTATGAGTGTTGGTGACTTATGGCAATAGAGTGCTAGGCAGAGGATACTGCCCATCAGTGTGTCCACCCCATTCTTCTCTGAGAAGGGTTGAGTGGGCTCCATGTGAGTCATGAGGGGTGAGGGTGGGCAGGACAAAGTAGCCATTGTATTGGAACGTGAATTATCCGTTACATAGCAGCTGACATGCAGTCCCTTGAGGAAAAGCCATCATCATCACTTAACAAATGCCATTATTATTATTATTATTATTATCATTGAATAGAGGAAATAGGGCTCTTAGCTGGGAGAGATCTCTTGGAGATGATGTGATTTTGGGAGGTCTCTGAAGCTGGGGAGAGTTTTGGTCTATCGGCTTGGAAGGGCCAGGTTGCCCTGACTATTCCTTGGGTCCAGTGTCAGCAGGCTGGCAGTAGGCGCTGGGAGGAGGGAACTGAGACAAGCTGGGAAGGTAGGATGGGGGTCAAAACAGAGATGAGACCCACTGGAAAGCTGTTTGGAATTTGTGTTTCTATGGACAAACCCTTTCATAATAATAATGATGGTATTTTTAAGCGCTTACTATATGTCAGGCGGTGCTATATTAAGCAGTGAGTGTACACAAGCCAATTGGGTTGGACACAGTCCCTGATCGAACTGGGCTCACAGTCTCAATTCCCATTTTAAAGATGAGATAACTGAGTCACAGAGAAGTGAAGTCTCCAGGGTTACATAGCAAATAAAAGGACAGACCTGGGACCACAACAGGCCTAATGCTAGAGATGTTTTCCCCCTAAGATTTCCCCCTAATCTAACCTTTGCCGATCTCCTAATCTTTTCCCCTCACCTAGCCTTTTCACATAGCATATCCTTCCCCCCTGGCTTAACCTGTTCCCCTGGCCTACCTTTTTTTCCTTAGACTAACAGTTTCCCCTAGCCAAACCATTTCCCATAGCCTAACCTTTTTGCCTAGCCTAAACTTCTTCCTGGAATACTCTTCTCCCTGGCCAATCCTTTCCCCTGCCCTAACCTTTTCCCTAGACTAACCTATTTCCCTGGCCTAACCATTTCCTTTAGACTAACCTCTTCCCCTAACCTTTAGACTAACCTTTTCCCCTTTCCTAATTTTTTCCTTTAGCCTAACCTTTTCCCTTAGCTTTACCTATTCCCCTGGCCTAACCTATTCCCCTGGTCTAGTCTTTTCCCATAGCCTAAACCTTTCCCCTGGCCTATCCTTTTTCTTTTGCCTAACGTCCCCTAGCCTAACCTTTTCCCCTAGCCTAACCACTGTCCATGGCCTAACCTTTTCCCATGGCCTAACCTCTTCCCGTGGCCTCCCCTTTTCCCCAGTCCTAACATTTTCCCTTAACCTAACCATTTCCCCCTTAACCTAACCATTTCCCCAGCCTAACCTCTTCACCTAGCCTAACCTTTTTAGCTAGCCTAACCTTCTCCCTGGCCTAACCATTTCCCCTAACATTAACTTTTCCCCTAGTCTACCCTTTTCTCCTGGCCTTACCTTTTCCCCTGCCCAACTTGTTCCCCTGGACTAACGATTTCCCCTGGCCTAACCTTTTCCCCTGCCCTAACCTTCTCCCTGGCCTAACCTTTTCCCCTAGCCTACCCTTTTCCCCTGGCCTAACCATTTCCCCTGGCCTAACCTTTTCCGCTAGCTTAACCTTTTCCCTGACCTAACCTTTTCCCCTAGCCTTACCTCTTCCCGATCCTAACCTAATCCCCTGGCCTAACCTGACCCCTAACCTAAACTTTATCCTAGCCTAACCTTTTCCCTTGGCCTAACCTTTTCCCATGGCCTAACCTTCTTCCTGGCATAATCTTTGCCCCTAGCCTAATGCTTTCCCCTCGCCTAAGATTTTCAAATAGCCTAACATTTTCCCCTAGCCTATCCTTTCCCCTAGACTACTCTTTCCCCTAGCCTAACCTCTTTACCCAGCCTAATATTTTCTACTACCCTAAATTTCATCCTGGCCTAAACTTTTCCCCTAGCTTAAACTTTTCCCCTCACCTTACTTTTTCCCCTGGCCTAACCTATTCCCCTAGCATAACGTTATCCCCTAGCCTAACATTTTCCCCTACCTTAACCTTTTCTCCTAGCCAAACCTTTCCCCTAGCCTGAACTTTTCCCCTATTTTTAAATTTTCCTCTGGCTTATCCTTTTCCCCTAGCCTAACCTTTCCTCTAGCCTGTGTTTTTGCCTCGCCTAAATGTTTACCTTGCCTTGTCCTTTACCCTGACCTAACCCTTTAACCCAAGCTAACCTTTTCCCCTGGCTTCACCTTTTCTCCTTGCCTCAACTTTTCTCCTGGCCTAAACTTTTCCGTGAGCCTATCCTTTTCCTTGAGCCTAACCTTTGCCCACGGCCTAAACTTCCCCCTGGCATAACCTTTTCCCCTAACCTTACCTTTGCCCTACCCTAACATTTTTCCCTAACCTAACCTTTTCCCCTGGCCTAACCTTTTCCCTTGGCCTAACCTTTCCCCCTGGCCTAACATTTTGCTTCAGCCTGACATTTTTCCCTCTCCTAACCTTTTCCCTTAGCCCAAACATTTCTCCTGGCCTACCTTTTTCCCCTAGCCTAACCTCTTCCCTGGCCTAACCTTTTCCAATGGCCTAACCTGACCCCTAGCCTAACCTTTCCCAGAGCCTAACTTTTTTCCTAGACTAACCTTTTCCCTTGGCCTATCCTTTCCCCTGGCCTAACCTTTTCCCCTGGCCTGACCTGGTCCCCACCCTAACTGTTTCCCCCAGCCTAATCTTTCACCCTAGTCTTAACTTTTCTGCTAACCTAAACTTTTCTCCTTGCCTAACATTTTCCCCTGGCCTAACTTGACCCCTAGCTTAACCTTTATCCTGGCCTAACCTTTTCCCCTAACCAAACCTTTTCCCTTGGTCTATCTGTTCCCCTGACCTAAACTTTTCCCCTGACCTAACCTTTATCCCAGCCTAACCTTTTCCCCTAGCCCAGTGTTTTCCCCTCGCATAAACCTTTCACCTAGCCTAACATTATCCCCTAGCATAACTTTTCCTCTCTCCTGACCTTTTCCTCTATCCTAAAATTTTCAACTTGCATAACCTTTTCCCATAGAGTAACCTGACTCCTACCTTAACCTTTATCTTGGCCTAACCTCTGTCCCTAACCTAACCTTTTCCCTTGGCCTATCCTTTCCACTGACCTAACCTTTTCCACTGGCCTCACCTTCTCCCTGGCCTAACGTTTCCCCTTAGCTTAAACCATTCCCCTAGCCTAACCTTCCCTCATCCTTACCTATTCCCCGGCCTAACCTTTATCCCATTTCTAACCTTTTCCCCTTTCCCCTGGCCTCACCTTTCCACCTGCCCCCAATTTTTCCCAGCCTCACCTTTTCCCCTAGCCTAACATTTTTGCCAGACCTAACCTATTCCCCTAGACTAACCTATCACCAGCCTACCGTTTTTGCTTAGCCTAACCTTTTCCGCTAGCCATACCTTCGCACTAGCCTAATGATTTTACCTAGCTTAACCTTTTCCCTTGGCCTATCCCTTTCTCTGGCCTAACCTTTTCCCCTGGCCTAACCTTTTCCTCTGGACTAACCTTTTCACATGGCCTAACCTTTTCCCCTGGCCTAACTTTTTCCCTAGCCTATCTTTTTCCCCAGCCTACTCTTTTCCCTTAGCCTAACCTCTTCCCCTGGACGAACCTTTTCCCATAGCTTAACCTGACCCCTAGCCTAACCTTTCCCCAGCCTAACTTTTTTTGTAGACAAACCTTTTCCCTTGGCCAATTCTATTCCCTGAAATAACCTTTTCCCTTAGCCTAACCTTTTCCCCAGGCATAAAATTTTCCCCTGGCCTAACCTTTCTCCAGGCCTAACCTTTTCCCATGGCCTAAATTTTCCCCCTAGCCTGACCTGTTCCCCTAGCCTCACCTTTTTCCCTCACCAAACCTTTTCTGCTAGTCTTAACTTTTCTCCTAGCCTAACATTTTCCCCTAGCCTAACCTTTTCCTGTAGCCTAATCTTTTCCCATAGCCTAACTTTTCCCTTGCCTAATCTTTCCCCTGGCCTAACCTTTTCCCTTAGCTAACCATTTCCCATAGCCTAACATCCTCACCTAGTCTAATGTTTTCAACCGGCCTAACCTTTTCCCTTGGCCTAACCTTTTCCCTGACGGAACCTTTTCCCCTGGAATAAACTTTACCCCTAGCCTAACCTTATCCCCTAGACTAACCTTTTCCCCTAACCTAAAATTTTCACCTGGCCTAACCCTTTCCCCTAGCTTATGCATTTTCCATAGCCTAACCTGTTCCCTGGTCTAATCTTTTCCCCTAGCCTAAAAATTTCCCCGAGACTAACCTTTTTCCATAGCCTAACCTTTTTCCCTAGCCTAATCTTTTCCCCTAACCTAAAAATTTCCCCGAGACTAACCTTTTTCCATAGCCTAACCTTTTTCCCTAGCCTAATCTTTTCCCCTAACCTAAAATGTTCACTTTGCAAAACTTTTCCCCCTAGCCTAAGCTTTTCCCTGAACCTAAACTTTACACCTAGCCTAACCTGCTTTTCTCCTATCCTAACCTTTACACTTAGCTTAACCTTTTCCCAAAGGTTTACCTTTCCCCTTGCCTAACCTTTCCCCCGGCCTAACTTTTCCCCTAGCCTAACCTATTCCCTGACTTAAACTTTTCCCAAGGCCTAAACTTTTCCCCTGCCCTATCCCTTTCCCTAATCTATCACTTATCCTAAACTTTAAATCTTGCCTTACTTATGCCTTCCTGGCCTGGCCCCGAAGGCTTTGCTTTCCAGGTTTTGCCCACTCACCTTTGCCTTGCCGGTTGGACTCCTCCATGCTTTTGCCTTCCAGGCCCAGGCCCCGAGCCCTTCTTGTAGCAGGCTTGGCCCTCCCCATATTTGACCCTCGACCTGGCCCTGAAGCCTTCACCTTCATGGCCTGTCCCCGACCACTTCTCGTTCCAGATTGCCACCCCCCCTTTGCTTTCAAGGCCTGGCCCTGAGCCTTCTTGTTCCAGATTGGGTCGCCCTGCCTTTGTCTTCAAGGCTTGGCCCCGAACCCTTCTTGCTCCAGGTTAGGCCACCTGCCTTTGCCTTTCAGGCCTGGCACCAAAGCCTACTTGTTCCAGCTTGCCCCTCCAGCCCCGCCTTTGCCTTCCAGGCCCTATCCCGAACCCATCTTGTTCCAGGTTGGGACCCCCTAACTTTGCCTTCCAGGCCTGGCCACAAAACCTTCTCATTCCAGGTTTGGTCCCCACGCATTTTCTTTACAGGTCTAGCCCCGAACCCTTCTCTTTCCTGGTTGGGCCACCCTACATTTGCCTTCCAGGCCTGGCCCCGGACCTTTCTTGTTACTGGTTTGGCCCCCACGCTTTGCCTTCCCAGACTGACCCCGAAGGCTTCTCGTTCCATGTTTGGCCCCCCAGCCTTGGCTTTCCCAGCTTGGCCCGGAAGCCTTTGCGTTCCAGGTTGGCCCCCTGCCCCTCCCAGTCTTTGCCTTTCCGGTATGGCCCTGAATCATTCGCGTTCCAGGTTTGCCCCCACTGCCTTTGCCTCCCAGGCCTGGCACCGAGCCCTTCTCTTTCCTGGTTCATTCCCCCCACCTTTGCCTTCCAGGCCTTGCCCCGAACCCTTCTCGTTCTAGGTTTGGGCCCCCCCCTTTGCCTTACAGGTTGGGCCCAAACCCTTCTCATTCCAGGTTGGCCCCCCCTGCCTTTGCCTTCCAGGCCAGGTGCCCAAAACGTCTTGTTCCAGGTTTGCCCCCGCCCCCTGCCTTTTCCTTACAGGCCTGGCACTGAACCCTTCTCATTCGAGGTTGGCCCTCCCGCCTTTGCTTTCTGGGTTTGAACCGCCTGCCTTTGCCTTCCAGGTTGGGCCCCCTCAAGTTTGCCTTACAGGCCTGGCCCCAAACCAATCCTGTTCTAGTTTTGCTCCCCCAACCTTTGCCTCCCAGGCCTGGCCCCAAATCTATCTAGTTTCAGGTAGAGCCCCCTAGGCTTTGCCTTCCAGGCCTTGCCACGAACACTTCTCGTTCCAGGTTTGGTGTCCCCGCATTTTCCTTCCAGGCCTGGCCCCAAACCCCTCTCTATCTTGGTTAGACCCCCCCGCCTTTGCCTTCCAGGTATGATCCCGAACCCATCTCATTCCCGGTTGGGCCCCCATGCCCTTGCCTTCCAGGCCTGTCCCCGAATCCTTCTCATTCCAGGATTTCCCTGCCTAACCTTTCCCCCTACCCTATCATTTGTGCCAGGCCTAACCTTTCCCCAGCCTAACGTTTTAGGTTAGCCTAACCTTTCCCCTGGCCTAACCTTTTCCCTTAGCCTAAATTTTTCCTCCAGCATACCCTTTTTCCATAGCTTATCCTCTTCCCCGGCCTAACTTTTTCCCATAGCCTAACCTGATCCCTAGCCTAACCTTTTCCCTAGCTCAACGTTTTTGCATAGACTAAACTTTTCCTTGGTCTATCCTTTTCCCTAACCTAAGCTTTTCCTGTTTCTTTACTTTTTCCCCTGGCCTAACCATTTACCCTGGCCTTTTTCCCTTGGCCTAACGTTTTCCACTAGCCTAACATTTCCCCCCAGCCTAACCTCTTCCCCTGGCCTAACCTTTTCCCATAGCCTAACCTGACCGGTCACCTAATATTCATCCTAGCTTCAACTTTTCCCCTAGCCTAACATTATCCCCTGACCTATCCTTTTCCCCCAGTCTAAACCTCTCCCTGTTCTAACCTTTTCCTCTAGCCTAAGGTTTTCCCCTTGCCTAAACTTTTCACCTAGCCTAATGTTATCCCCTAGCCTAACCTTTCCCCTAGCCTACTCTTTCCCCATATTACTCTTTCAGCTAGCCTAATCTCTTCACCTAGCCAAAGTTTTTCTGCTAGCCTACACTTTACCCTGGCCTTTACTGTTCTGCTAGCCTTAATTTAACCCTAGCGTTAGCTTTTCCCCTCATCTAACGTTTTCCCCTAGCCTAACCTACTCCCCTAGCCTAACCTCTTCCCCTGGTCTAACCTCGTCCCCTAGCCTCTCCTTTTCCCATGGCCTAACCTGACCCTTAGCCTAACCTTTTCCCCTAGTGTAACCTTTTCCCCTAATCTAACTTTGGCCTTGGCCTATCGTTTCCCATGACCTAACCTTCTCCCTGGCCTAACCTTTACCCCTAGCATAAAAGTTTCCCTTAGCCTAACCTTTTTCCCCTCTTATTCTCCCTTAGCCTAATATTTTCCCCTAACCTAAGGTTTCCCATAGCCTAATTAGCTCCCTAGCCTAACTTTTCCTCCTAACCTGACTTTTTCTCTTACCTAACCTTTTCCCCTCGCCTAACTTTTACCCCTAGCCTTAGCTTTTCTCCTAGCCTTACCTTTTCCACTGGCCTAATCTGTTCCCGTAGACTAACCTGACCCCTAATCTAACCTTTATCCTAGCCTAACCTTTTCCCCTAGCCTAAACTTTTTCCATGGCCTATCCTTTCACTGACCTAACCTTCTCCCTGGACTAACCTTTTCCTCTGGCCTAACCTTTTTCCCTGACCTAACCTTTACCCCTAGCCTAACCTTTTCCCTGTGCCTAAACATTTCCCCTTGCCTAAACCTTTCCCCTAATCTAATTTTTTTGCCTGATTTAACCTTTTCCCCTAGCCTAACCATTCCCCAGCCTAGCGTTTTTGCCTAGCCTAAACATTTTCTCCTAGACTAACCTTTTCCTATACACTAAACTGTTCCCCTGGCCAAACCTTTTCCCACGGAATAACCTGACCCCCAGCCTAACCTTTATCCTAATCTAATGATTTCCCCTAGCCAAACCTTTTCCCGTTGCTTAACCTTTTCCCCTACCCCAATATTATCCCCATGCCTAACACTGTCCCCTAAACAAATGTTTCCCCTAGCTTAATCTTTTCCCTAGCTTAACATTTTCCCCTAGCCTAACCTTTTTTCCCTCGCCTAACCTTTTCCCCTAGCCTTAACTTTTTCCCTATTCTAACCATTTCCCCTAGCCTTAACTTTATCCCTAGCCTAAACCTTTTCCCTGGCCCAAACTTTTCCTTAGCTTAACCTTTCCCCCAAGCTAACCTTTTCCCTTGGCTTAACCTTTTCCCCCAGCCTAATATTTTCCCCTAGCCTAACCTTTCACCTAGCCTAACATTTTTGCTTAGCCTAACCTTTTCCCTTGGCCTATGCATTTCCCTGACCTAACCTATTCCTCTGGCCTAAGCTTTTCCCCGGCCTAACCTTTTCCCCTAGCTTAAAGTTTTCCCCTTGCCTAACGTTTTCCCCTAGCCTAATGTTTTCCCCTATCCTAACCCTTCCCTTGCCTAATCTCTCCCCTGGCCTAACCTTTTCCCCTGGCCTAACCTTTTCCCTTGGACCTACCTTTTCCCCAGCCTAACCTTTCCCCCGGCCTAACCTTTTCACCAGCCTCACCTTTTCCCCTAGTGTAACTTTTACCATAGCCTAACCCTTTCTCCTAGCCCAAGCTTTTCCCCTAACCTAACCTTTACACCTAGCCTAACCTGCTTTCCCCCTAACCTAACCTCTACACCTAGCCTAACCTGCTTTCCCCCTAACCTAACTTTTACACCTAGCCTAACCTGCTTTCCCCCTAACCTAACCTTTACACCCAGCCTAACCTTTCCTCTAATATAAACTTTACACCTTGTCTAGTCTTTTCCTGTAGCCTAACCTTTCCCCTCATCTAAACTTTGGCCCTAGCCTAACCATTTACCGTAGCCTATCCTTTTCCCTGACCTAATTTTTCCCCTAGCCTAACCTGTCCCTTGCCTAATCTTTCCCCTGGACTAAGCTTTTCCTCTTGCTTATCCATTTCCCATAGTCTAACCTTTTCCCCAGCCTAAACATTTCCCCGAGACTAACCTTTTCACCTTGCCTACCTTTCTCCCTGGCCTAACCTTTTCACCTAGCCTCACCTTTTCCCCTAGTGTAACTTTTTCCCCTAGCCTAGCAATTTACCACAGCCCAACCTTTTCTCTGACCCAACCTTTTTCCCCAGACCAACTATTTTCCATAGCCTAACCTTTTCCCCTATCCTAACCTTTTACCGTAGCCTAAGCTTACACCCTGGCCTTTCCTTTTCCCTGGACTAAACCTTTCTCCTGGCCTAAGCTTTTCCCCTAACGTAACCTTTTCCCTTACTCTAACCTTTTCCCTAGCCCAATCTTTTCCATGACCTAAGCTTTTCCCTGGCCTAACCTTTTCTCAGCCTAACCTTTTCCCCTATCCTAACCTTCTCCCCGAGCTTAATCTTTTCCCCCAGCCTAACCTTTTACCCTAGCCTAACATTTTACCCTAGCCTAACCTTTTACCCTTGCCTAAGCCTTTCCCTGAACATAACCTTTACACCAAGTCTAACCTGCTTTTCCCCTAATATACCCTTTACACCTAGCCTAACCTTTTCCCAAAGGCTTACCTTTCCCCTGGACTAACCTTTCCTCCTGGCCTAACCTTTACCCCTGGCCTAACCTATTCCCGACTTAAACTTTTCCCATTGGCCTAACCTTTTCCCAGCCTATCCCTTTCCCTAGCCTAACATATCCACTAAACTAAACTTTACATCTTGCCTTACCTCGAAGCCGTCACATTGCAGGTGTGTTCCCCACCACAGCCTCTGCTTTCCCAGCCTGGCCCGAAGCCTTCTTGTTCCATGTTCGGCACCACCGCCTTTGCCTTCCAGGGCTGACTCCGAAGGCTTTGCGGTCCAAACTGGGTCTCCAGCCTTTGCCTTCCAGGCCTGGTTCTGAACCCTTCTCGTTGCAGGTTGGGCCCTGCCTTCCTTTGCCTTAGACCACTGGTCCCGAATACTTCTCATACCCGGTTGGGCCCCCCTGCATTTGCCTTCCAGGTTTTGCCCCCCACCTTTGCCTTCCTGGTCTGGTCCCAAATCCTTCTTGTTCGAGGTTGGGGCCCCCGCCTTTGCCTTCCAGATTTGCTCCCCACCCCCACCCCAGCCTTCGCCTTGCAGGCCTGTTCCTATACACTTTTTGTTCCAGTTTGGGTCCCCTAGTTCTTGCCTTCCAATTTTGCACCCCCAGCCTGTGTCTTGCAGGTTTGGCCCCAAACCCTTTTCATTCCAGTTTTGATCCACCAGCTTTTGTCTGGCAGGTTTGGCCCCAAACACTTTTCATTCAGGTTATGCCTCCCCAGGCTTTGACTGGCAGATTTGGCCCAGAACCCTTCTCGTTCCATATTGGGCCCCCCAGGATTTGACTTCCAGATTTGTCCACCTAGGCATTGCCTTGCAGGTTGGCCCCGAACGCTTTTCATTCCTGTTTGAGCCCCATGATCTTTGCCTTGCAAGTTTGGCCCTGAGCCCTTTTTGTTCCAGTTTGGACCCTGAAGCTTTTGCCTTACAGGTTTGCCCCCCCACCAGCTTTAGTCTTGCAGGTTGGGCCCAGAACCGTTTTCATTCCAGTTTGGGCCCCCCAGACTTTGCATTGCAGGTTGGGTGCTGAACACTTTTCGTTCTAGTTTGGGATCCGGAGACTTTGCCCTCCAGATTTGAAAACCCAGCCTTTGCCTTGCGGGCTTTGCCTGAACACTTTTTGTTCCAGTTTAGGTCCCCCAGTTTTTGCCCTCTAGTATGCCCCCCACCACCTCGCCTTTTCCCTTACGGATTTGGCCCATAACCCTTTTCATTCCAGTTTGGGCCTGCAGTGGTTGCCTTACAGGTTTGACCCTGAACACTTTTCATTCCAGTTTGGGCCTCCCCACTTTTGCCTTGCAGGTTTGGTCTCGAATGCTTTATCTTCCAGTTCTGACCCCCTGCTCTTGACTTGCAGCTTTGGCCTCGAAAACCTTTCGTTCCAGTTTGGCCACCCTGCTTTTCTCTTGCAGGTTTGCCCCTCTCCCCCCACCATCCTTTGCCTTGCAGCTTTGGCCCCTACCTCTTCTCATTCCAGTTTGTGTCCCACAGACTTTGCCATGCAGGTTGGGCCCGGAACGCTGTTGGTTCCAGTTTGGGTCCCGCCGCCTTTGTCTTGCAGATTGGGCCCCAAACACTTTTTGTTCCAGTTTGGGTCCCCCCAGCCTTTGCTTTGCAAGTTTGGCCCCGAAACCATTTCGTTTCAGTTTGGGCCCCACAGCATTAGCCTTGCAGGTTTGCCCCCTCAGCCTTTGCTTTGCAAGTTTGGCCCCGAACCCTTCTGGTTCCAGTTTGGGCTCCACAGCCTTAGCCTTGCATGTTGGGCACCGAACCCTTTTGCTTCCGGTTTGGCACCCTAGAGTTTGCTTTGCAGGTTTGCCCCCGATCCCTTTTCATTCAGGTTTTGTTTTCGTGGCCTTTGCATTGCAGGTTTGGCCACAAACTCTTTCTGTTTCAGTTTGGGCCCCGCAGTCTTTGCCTTGCAGCTTGAGCCCCGAACATTTTGGTTCCAGTTTGGGCCCCGCAACCTTTGCCTTGCAGGTATGGCCCCCAACCATTTTTGTTCCAGTTTGGCCCCCCCCGAATTTGTCTTACAGGATTGGACCCAAACCCGTTTTGTTTCAATTTGGGTCCCACAGCATTAATCTTGCATGTTTGGCCCAAAACACTTTTCATTCAAGTTTGGGTCCCACAGGCTTAGCCTTACAGCGTGGCCCCAAACCCTTTTGCTTCCCGTTTGGGCCTTGCAGGCTTTGCCTTGCTGGTTTGGCCCCGAACCCTTTTTGTTGAGGTGTGGGCCCTGCAGACTTTGCCTTGCAGGTTGGGCCCAACTGTTTTTCTTCCAGATTGCCCCCCGCCAGAGTTTGCCTTGCAGGTTTGGGCCCAACCCATTTTGTTTCACTTTGGGTCTCACAGTCTTTGCCTTGCAGGTTGGCCTGGATCACTTCTGGTACCTTTTTAGCCACCCTAGACTTTGTCTTTCAGGTTGGCCCCCAACCTTTTTTGGTTCCACTTTGGGCCCCACAGCCTTTGCCTTGCAGATTTGGCCCGAAACACTTTTGGTTCCAGTTTGGGCCCTGCAGCCTTTTTCTTGCAGGTTTGGCCCCCAACCCTTTTTGATCCAGTTTGAGGACCATAGAGTTTGCCTTGTAGGTTTGGCCCTGAACCGTTTTGTTCAGGTTTGGGCCCCGCAGCCTGTGCCTTGCAGGTTTGGCCCCCAACACTTTTCGTTGCAGTTTAGCACACCCCCCCAGAGTTTGCCTGGCAGGTTCAGCCCCAAATCATTTTTGTTCCTGTTTGTGCCACACAGCCTATGCCTTGGAGATTTGCCCCCACGGCCTTTGCCTAGCAGCTTTGGCCCCGAACCCTTTGGGTTCGAGTTTGGGCCCCCTAGAATTTACCTTGCTGGTTTGGTCCCAAACCCTTTTCTTTCAAGTTTGGGCTCCACAGGCTTTGCCTTGCGGGTTGGGCCCAAACACTTTTCATTCCAGTTTGGGTCCTGCAGCCTCTGCCGTGCAGGATTGGCTCCAAACCCATTTCATTTCAGTTTGGGTCCCACAGACTCTGCCTTGCTTGTTTGGCCCTGAACTCTTTTTGTTCCAGGTTGGGCCCCCTAGACTTTGCCTTGCAGGTTGGGCCTCAAACACTTCTCGTTCCACTTTGGGCCAGGCAGTCTTTGTCAGGCAAGCAGGCAAACCTGCAAGGCAAAGGCTGTGGGGCCTAAATTGGAACCAAAAAGGTTCAGAGCCAAACCTGAATGAAAAGGGTTAGGGGCTAAACTTGCCAGGAAAATACTAGGGGGCCCAAACTGGAACCAAAATGGTTCATGACAAACCTGCAAGGAAAATCTATGGGGTGCCAAACTGGTACCAAATGTGTTCAGGGCCAAACCAGCAGGACAAAGTCTAGGCTGCCCAAACTGGAACCATAAGTGTTCTGGGCCCAACCTACAAGGCAAAGTCTTCGGGCCCCATACCGGAACCAAAAACATTTGGGGCCAAACCTGCAAGCAAAAGCTAGGGAGGCAAATTAAATGAAATGAAAATATTCGGGGCCAAATCTGCAAGACAATACTGGGGGAGCCAAACTGGAACAAAAAGGGTGCAGGGCCAAACCTGCCAGACAAAGGCTGCAGGAGCCATACTGAAACGGAAAGGGTTTGGGCCCAAAACTGCAAGACAAACTCTGCCGGGGGGCAAACTGGAAGCAAAATGTTTGGGGCCAGACCTGCAAGGCAAAGCCCTCGGGGGGCCAAACTGGAACCAAAATGGTTCGGGGCCAAACCCACAAAGCAAAGCTTGGGGGACCTAAACTGGAACCAAAAGCGCTCGGGGCCAAACCTGTAATGCAGTCCCTAGGAGGGCCAAACTGGAACAAAAAGAGTTGGAGACCAAACCTGTAAGACAAAGGATTCAGGGCCCAAACTGGAACCAAAAGGGTTCTGGGCCATACTTGCAAGGTAAATTCTGTGAGGGCCAAACTGGATCCAAATGGTTTGGGGCCAATCCTCTAAGGCAAAGGCTGTGGGGCTCAAACCTGAACGGAAAGAATTCGGAGCCAATCCTGCAAGACAAACTCTAGGGGGCCCAAATTGGAATGAGATGGGTTCGGGGCCCAACCTGCAAGGCAAAGTCTGGGGGACGAAATTGGAAGGAAAAAGGTTCAGGCCTAAACCTGCAAAGTAAAGTCTGTGGGGCCCAAACTGCAACGAGACAGTGCATGGATAAACTTGCAAGGCAAAGGCTGTGGGGCCCAAACCTGAAAGAAAAACCTTCAGGGCCAAACTTGTAAGGCAAATTCTAGCGGTCCAAAATTAGAACCAAAAGGGTTTGGGCCAAACTTGCAAGGCATTCTCTTGGGGGGGGGGCAATTCTGGTATCAAAGATGTTCGGGGCCAAACCCGCAAGGCAAAGGCTGCAGGGCCCAAACCTGAACAAAAAGGGTTCGGGGTCAAACAAGCAAGGCAAAGGTTGGGGGGACAAACTGGAAACAAAATGTTTTGGGTCCAAACCTGCCAAGCAAAAGGCTGGGGGGACAAAGTTGCAGGGCAAAGGCTGCGGGGCCCAAACTGGAACCAAAAGTGTCCCGGGCCATGCATGCAAGGCAAAGGCTGCCTGGCCCAAACTGGAACCAAAAAAGTTTGGAGACAAACCTGCAAAGCAAAGGCTGAGGGGCGGGGAAGGGGTAAACCTGCAAGGCAATGGCCGCAGGGCCCAAAATGAAGCTAAAAGGGTTTGGGGCGAAACCTGCAGGGCAAACTCTGGGGGGGCCAAACTGGTACAAAAAGTGTTCAGGGCCAAACCAGCAAGGCAAAGGATGCAGTGCCTAAACTGGAACAAAAAGGGTTTGGGGCCAAACCTGCAAGTCATAGGCTGCAAGGCTCAAACTTTAATGAAAATGGTTTGGGGCCAAACCTGTAACACAGAAGGCTGGGGGACAAATTTGCAAGGCAAAGGCTGCGGGGCCCAAACTGGAACCAAAAGCATTCAAGGCCAAGCATTCAAGGCAAAGGCTGCCTGGCCCAAACTGGAACCAAAAGTCTTTGGGGCCAAACCTCCAAGGCAATGGCTGGGGGGCCAAACTGGAACCAAAAGGCTTCAGGGCCAAACCTGCAAGGCAAACTCTAGGGAGCCCAAACTGGAATGAATAGGGGTCAGAGCCCAGCCTGCAAGGCAAAACTGGGGGATCCAAACCAGAACCAAACGGATTTAGGGCCAAACATGCCAGACAAAGGCTGCCAGACCCAAACTGCAACGAAAAGGGCTCAGGGCCAAACCTGCGAGACAAACTCTAGGGGGGCCAAACTGGAAGCAAAATGGTTCTGGGCCCAACCTGCAAGGCAAAGGCTGCGGGGCCCAATCTGAACCAAAAGGGTTCCGGGCTAGACCTGCAAAGCAAAGGCTGAAAGGCCCAAACTGGAACCAAAAGAGTTCTGGACCAAACCTGTATGGCAAACTTTAGAGAGCCCATACTGGAAGCATAAGGGTTCGGGCCAAACCTGCAAGACGGGGCTATGAGACCCAAACTGAAAGGAGACAGGTTCAGGGCTAATTCTGCAAGGCAAATTCTGGGGGCCCAAACTGGAACAAAGACTGTTGGGGACCATACCTGCAAGGCAAAGGCTGTGGGGCTCAACACTGAACGAAAAGGATTCGGGGTCAAAGATGCAAGGCAAAGGCTGCATGGGGTGGGGGGAGGGGACGGGGGCAAACCTTGAAGGTAAAGGCTGCAGGGCCTAAACCTGAACGGAAAGGGTTGGGGGCCACACCTGCAAGGTAAACTCTAAGGGTCGCAAACTGAAGCCCAAAGTGTTAGGGACATTACCTGCAAGGCAAACTCTGGGGTTGGGGGCAGGGCACCAAGCTGGTACCAGAAGGGTTCAGGTCCAGACCTTCAAGGCAAAGGCTGCAGGAACCAATCTGTAACAAAATGGGTTTGGGGTCAAACCAGAAAGACAAATGCTGTGGGGCCCAAACTGTAACCAAAAGCATTAAGGGCCAAACCTGCAAGGCAGAGGCTGAGAGACCCAAACTGGAACCAAGATCGTTCAGGGCATAACCTGCAAGGCAAGTGTTCGGGGCCAAGCCTGCAAGGCAAAGCCTTCCTGGCCCAAACAGGAACGAGGGGTTTGGGACCAAACCTGCAAGGCAAAGGCTGCAGGGACCAAACCTGAATGAATAGGGTTCAGGGCCAAACCTACAACACAGACTCGAGGTGGCTCAACCAAAGGGTTCCAAAGGGTTCGGAGCCAAACCTGCAAGGCAAACTCTGGGGAGGTCAAACTAGTACCAAAAGAGTTCTGGGCCAAAACTGCAAAGCAAAGATTGGGGCGGGGGGGCGGGGGCAAACATGCAAGGCAAAGTCTCTTTGGTCCTAACTGGAACCAAAAGGGTTCAGGGTAAAACCTGCAAGGCAAAGGCTCTGGGCCTCCAACTAGAACCAAAAGGGTTTGAGGGTCAAACCTGCAAGGCAAAGGCTGGGCGGAAGCGAGGGCAAAAGTGGACCCAAAGGCATTCAGGGTCAAACCTGCAAGGCAAAGGCTAGCGGGGCAAACCTGGAATGAAAAGGGTTTCAGGCCAAACCTGCAAGTCAAAAGTTGTGGGGGCAAAAGTGGAACGAAAAGGATTTGGAACCAGGCCTGCAGTGCAAAGGCTCAGGGGAAAATCTGGAAGGCACAGGTCCCAAAATTGAAAGAGAAGGGTTCGAGTCCAGACCTGGAAGCCAAAAGCAGGGAGCCCCAAACTGGTACGGAAAGTGTTCGGGGACATATCTGCAAGGCAAGGCTGGGGGACCCAAACTGCAATGAAAAGGGTTTGGGGCAAAACCTCCAAAACAAAGACTTGTGGGGACAGGGGAGAGGGGGGTGGAATAGGAACGACAAGGTTTTGGGGCCAAACCTGCAATGCAAAGGCTGGGGGGTGCAAATCTGGAAGACAAAGGCTGGGGGGGTCCCAAAATGTAATGAAAAGCGTTTGGAGCCAGGCCTGGAATGCAAATCAGGGGGCATACTGTGACGAAAAGGATTCGGGGCCAAAACTGCAAGGCAAAGTCTGGGGGGAAAATATGGAAGGCAAAGGCTGGGAGTCCCAAACGGAACGAGAAGGGTTTGGGACCAGGTCTGGAATCAAAGGAAGCAGGGGCCAACCTGGAACGAGAAGGCTTTGGGGTCACATCAGAAAGGCAATGACCGGGTGGGCAACCTGGAATGAGAAAACCTCGGGGCAAGGCCTTATGGAAATGGTGGGGGAGTCCAACCTGGAAGACAAAGACCGGCGGGCCCAACCTGGAACAAGAAGACTCAGGGCCAAGCCTGGAGGGCAAAGTTTGGGGGGTGTCCAAACTGGAATGAGAAGGCTTCGGGGCCAGGCCAGGAAGGCAAAGGCGGAGAAGCCAAACCTGGAACATGAACGATTTGGGGCCAGGCATGGAAGGCAATTGTGGGAGGTTGCCGGGAGGGAACCTTGAACAAGAAGGGTTTGGGGCCAAACCTGGAAGGCAATGGCAGGAGGCCCAACCTGGAACAAGAAGGGTTAGGGGCCTGGCCTGGAAGGCAACGGTGGGGTCTAGGCCGGGAACTCAAAGGTGGAGGGGCCCAACCTGGAACAAGAAGGGTTTGGGGCCAGGCCTAGAAGGCGAAGGCAAGGGTGCCGAACCTGGAAAACAAAGGCGGGGTGGCCCACCTGCAAGGCAAAGGCCTGGGGGCCCAAGATGGAATGAGAAGGGTTCGGGCCCAGCCTGGGAAACAAAGTCAGGGGGATTCAAACCTGGAAGGAGAAGCGTTTGGGGCTAGGCCTGGAAGGTAAAGGTGAGGGTGCCAAACCTGGAAAGAGAAGTGTTTGGGGCCAGGCCTGGAAGGCAAAGGCATGGGGGCCCAACCTGGAATGAGAAGGGTTAGGGGCCAGGTCTGAAAGACAAAGGCGGGGGGGCAGTCCAGGAACTCAAAGGCAGAGGGGCCCAACCTGGAAAGAGAAGAGTTCAGGGCCAGGCATGGAAGGCCAAGGCCGGGGGGCGCCCATCGTGAAAAGCAAAGGCAGAGTGGCCCAACCTGCAAGGTAAAGGAGGGCGGGAGGGGGCAACCTGGAACGAGAAAGGTTAAAGGGCAGGCCTGGAGGTAAAGGCAGGGGAACCAAACCAGGAACGAGAGGGGTTCATGGCCAGGCATGGAAGGCAATGGCAGGGCTGCACCCCACTTGGAATAAGAAAGGTTCAGGGCCAGGCCTGGAATCAAAGGGGTGGGAGCAACCTGGAATGAGAAGGGTTCGGAGCCAGGTTGGGAAGGCAAAAGTGGGGGAATCCAACCTCGAAGACAAAGGCAGGGGGGCCAAACCTGGAACTTGATGGGTTCTGGGCCAGGCTGGGAAGGCAGAGGCAGGGGGGTCCAACCTGGAAGGAGAGGAGTTCGGGACCAGGCCTGGAAGACAAAGGGGGAGAGACCAAACCTGGAAGGAGAAGGCTTTGGGGCCAGACCTGGAAGCCAAAGGCCAGGGGACCCAACCTGGAACAAGAAAGGTTAGGGGCCAGGCCTGGAATCAAAGATGGCGGGGCGGAGAGGGAGCAACCTGGAACGAGAATGCTTTGGGGTTAGGTAGGGAAGCCAAAGGATGGGGGGCCAAAGCTGGAACATGAAGGCTTCGGGGCCAGGCTGGGAAAGCAAAGGCTGGAGGGCCAAACCTGGAATGAGAAGGGCTCAGGGCCTGGGCCTATAAGGCAAAGACGGGAAGGGGTCCAATCTGCAAGGCCTCGGGGCCAAGCCAGTTTGGCTTGGGTTAGGCAAGAGGTGAAGTTCAGGTTAGGAGATATGTTACTCTAGGGAAACGGGTAGATCGGGGGAAAGGTTAGGCCATGGGAAAAATTTAAGTGAGGGAATAAGTTATACTGGGGAAAAGGTTAGGCTGGGAGAAAGCTTAGGTTGGAAGAAAAGGTAAGCCTTTGGGAAAAGGTTAGGCTAGGTGTAAAGTTTAGGTTAGGGGAAAAGCAGGTTAGGCTAGGTGTAAAGTTTAGTTTCAGGGAAAACCTTAGTCTAGGGGATAGGGTTAGGCTTGGGGAAATGGCTAGGCTAGGGGGAAAGGTTAGACTATGGGAGAAGGTTAGGCTAGGAGA
Source organism: Ornithorhynchus anatinus (assembly GCF_004115215.2). NCBI lineage: Eukaryota > Metazoa > Chordata > Mammalia > Monotremata > Ornithorhynchidae > Ornithorhynchus > Ornithorhynchus anatinus. The sequence continues at coordinate 230,502 of NW_024396936.1, read as the reverse complement.
AAAGGTTAATCTCAGGGAAATGTTTAGACTAGGGAAAAAGGTAACTATGGGTAATGGATAAGCAAGGGGAAAAGCTTAGACCAGGGGAAAGATTTTGCAAGGGCAAGGTAAGGCTAGGGAAAATGTTTAAGCTAGGGGAAAAGGTTAAGTCAGGGAAAATGTTAGGCTATGGTAAATGGTTAGGCTAGGGGAAAAGGTTTCACTAGGAGAAAATGTTAGACTAGTTGAAAAGATTAGGCAAGGTGAAAAGGTTAGGCCAGGGAGAGGTTAGAGTAGGGGAAAACGTTAGTTTAGGGGAAAAGCTTAGGCCGGGGAAAAGCTTAGGCCAGCAGGAAAGGATAAGGCAGTGGAAAAGTTTAGGGTAGGGGAAAATGTTACATTAGGGAAAATGTTAGGTTCGGGCAAAAGGTTAGGAGAGGTGAAAGGTTAGGTGAGGGGAAAGGTTAGGACAGGGCAAAAGGTTAGGCGAGGGGAAAGGATAGGCTAAGGGAATAGGTTAGACTGTGGGAAAAGGTTAGACTGTGGGAAATTGATAAGCCAGGGAAAAAGGTTAGGCAAGGGAAAAAGGTTAGGCTAGGGGAACGATTAGGCTAGGGGAAACATGAAGTTGGGGAAAATTTTAGGCTAGGGGAGAATGTTGGGATAGGGGAAAAGGTTAGGAGAGGGAAAAAGTTAGCCTAGGGGAAAAGGTTAGGCCAGGAGAAATATTTAGGCTAGGGGAAATGTTTAGGCTAGGGGGAAAGTTTAGGCCAGAGTGAAGTTTAAGTTAGCGGAAAAAGTTAGGCAAGGTGAAGAGGTTCGGCTAGGGGAAAGAGTAAGCTAGGGGAATAATTAGGCTAGGGCGTAACGTTAGGCTAGGTGAAAAGTTTAGGTGAGGGGAAAAGGTTATGCTAGGGGAAAAGGTTAGGCCAAGGAAAAGGTTAGGCCAGGGAGAAGGTTAGGTCAGGGGAAAGGATAAGCCAAGGGAAAAGGTTAGGCTAGGGGAAAAGGTTAGACTAGGATGAAGGATAGACTGGGGGTCAGGTTAGGCTATGGGAAAAGGTCAGGGCAGGAAGAGGTTAGGCCAGGGGAAAAGGTTAGGCCAGGGGAAAATGTTAGGCCAGAGAAAAAGGTTAGGCCAGGGAAAATGCTTAGGCCAGGGGAAAAGGTTAAGCAAGGGGAAAGGTTTAGGCGAGGGGAAAAGTTAGGCTAGGGGAAAAGGTTAGGTTAGAGAAAAGGTTAGGTCTAGTGGTAAAGGTTTGACAAGAGAAAAGGTTAGGTCTAGGGGTAAAGGTTTGACAAGGGAAAAAGTTTAGGTTAGGGTAAAAGGTTAGGTTAGGGGAAAGATTAGGCTAGGGGAAACATTAGTTTAGGGGAAAATATTAGGCATGGGGAGAAAGTTGGGGTAAGGAAAAGGTAAAATATTAGGCCGGGAAAAATTTAGGCCAGGGGAAAAGGTTAGGTCTGGGGAAAGGTTAGGCCGGGAAAAAGCTTAGGCCAGGAGAAAAGGTTAGGTCAGGGGAAATGTTTATAACCAGGGAAAAGGATAGGCTAGGAGAAAGGTTAGGCCAGGGAGAAGGTTATGGCCAGTGGAAAAGGTTAGTCTAGGGGAAAGTGTTAAGCTAAAAGAAAAGATTAGTCTAGGCAAAAACATTAGTCTGGGGAATGGTTAGGCTAGGGCAAAGGGTTAGGCTGGGGAAAATTTGGACCAGGAGAAAAGGTTAGGCCAGGGGAAGAGGTATGGCTAGGGGAAAGGTTAGGCCAAGGGAAAGAATAGGCTAGGAAAAACATTAGGCTAAAGGAAAAGTTTAGGCTAGGGGAAAAGGTTAGACTAGGGGAAAAGCTTAGGCCAAAGAGAAGGTTAGGTCAGCTGAAAAGGTTAGGTCAGTGGAGAGGGTAGGCCAAGCGAAAAGGTTGGGTTGGGGAAAAGGTTAGCCTAGGATAAAGGTTGGGCTTGAAGTCAGGTTATTCTGTGGGAAAGGTTAGGCAAGGGGAAAAGTTTAGGCTAGGGGAAGTGGTTAGGTGAAGGGAAAGGTTAGGCTAGGCAAAAATGTTAGGCGAGGGTAAAAGGTCATGCTAGGGGAAAAGGTTAGGCTAGGGGAAATTTTAGGTTAGGGGAAAATATTAGGCTAAGGGAGAAAGTTGGGGAAGGGGAAATGGTTAGGAGGGGGAAAAGGTTAGGCTAGGGGAAAAGGTTAGGTCATGGGAAATGATACTCCAAGGGAAAAGGTTAGGCTAGGACAAAGGTTAGGCTAGGGGTCAGGTAAGGCCAAGGGAAATGGTGAGGCCAGGAGAAGAGGTTAGCTTAGGGGAAAAAATTAGGCAAGGTGTAATGTTTATGTTAGGGGAAAGGTTTGGCAAGGGAAAAGGACAGTCCAGGGGAATAGGTTAGGCCAGGAGAAAAGGTTAGGCCAAGGGAAAAAGTTAGGCCCAGGGAAAAGATTATGCCAAGGGAAAAGGTTAGGCTGGGAAAAAGGTTGGGCTAGGGGAAAGGATAGGCCAAGGGAAAAGGTTAAACTAGGGGAAAGGATAGGCCAAGGGATAGGTTAAGCTAGGGGAAAGATTAGGCTAAGGGTCAGGTAAGGCCAAGGGAAATGGTGAGGCCAGGGGAAGAGGTTAGGCTAGGGGAAAAAATTAGGCAAGGTGTAATGTTTATGTTAGGGGAAAGGTTTGGCAAGGGAAAAGGACAGTCCAGGGGAATAGGTTAGGCCAGGAGAAAAGGTTAGGTCAAGGGAAAAGGTTAGGCCAAGGGAAAAAGTTAGGCCCAGGGAAAAGATTATGCCAAGGGAAAAGGTTAGGCTGGGAAAAAGGTTGGGCTAGGGGAAAGGATAGGCCAAGGGAAAAGGTTAAACTAGGGGAAAGGATAGGCCAAGGGATAGGTTAAGCTAGGAAAAAGATTAGGCTAGGTATAAAGCTTTGGTTTAGGGAAAAGTTAAGGCTAAGGGATAAGGTTAGGGTAGGGAAAAAGGCTAGGTTAGGAGAAAAGGTTAAGCTAGGAGAAAAGATTAGGCCATGGGATAGGTTTATGCCAGGAAAAAGGTTATTTTAGGAGAAAAGGATAGCCTAGGGGACAAGGTAGGGCAGGGGATAGATTGGTCTCGGTGTAAAGGTTAGGCTAGGGGAAAACTTTAGGCTAAGGGAAAAGGTAAGGCTAAGGGAATAGGTTAGGCTAGATGAAAAGGTTAGGCTGGGAAACCTAAGGTTAACCTTAGGCCAGGGGAAAAGGTTAGTACAGAGGAAAAGTTTAGGCCAGGGAGAAGGTTAGGCTACGGTATAAGTTTAGGCAAGGCATAAAGTTCAAATTAAGGGAAAAGATTAGGCTAAGGGAAAATACTAGGCCAGGAGAAAAGGATAGGCCATTGGATAAGGTAAGGCAAGGGGAAAAGGTTAGGCCAGGGGAAAGATTTGGCTAGGGAACGGTTAGGCTAGGGGTCAACGTTAAGGTAGGGGAAAAGGTTAGGCCAAGAGAAAAGGTTAGGCTAAGGGAAAAGTTTAGGCTAAGGGAAAAGGTTAGGCCGGGGGCAAAAGTTAGGCCAGGGGAAAAGGTTAGGCCAGGGGAAAAGGTTAGGACAGGGGAAAAGGTTAGGCCAAGGGAAAAGGATAGGCTAGGGGAAATATTAAGTTGGGGAAAACAGTAGAGGGGAAAAGGTTAGGCAGGGTGAAAAGTTTAGGTTGGGGAAAAGCTTAGGCTAGAGGAAAGGGTTGGGCAATGGGACAAGGTTAGGCTAGGTGAAAGGTTTAGGCTAGAGGAAAAGGTTAGGCAAGGTGAAAAGTTTAGATTAGGGGAAAAAGTTTGGCTAGGGTATAAGGTTAGGCTAGGGGAAAAGTTTAGTCCAGGGGAAAAGGTTAGGTCAAGGTAAAGATTAGTCCAGGGGAAAAGTTCATGCTAGGAGAAAAGGGTAGGTTGGGGGAAAATGGTAGGCCACTGGCAAAGGTTAGGCTAAGGGAAAAGCTTGGGATAGGGAAAGACATTAGGCAAAGAGATAAGTTTAGCCTAGGGGAAAAGGTTAGGACAGGGGAAAGGGTTAGGCAAGGGTAAAATGTCAGGCGACGGAAAAAGGTTAGGCTATGGGAAATAATCATTGGGATAAGGTAAGGCTGGGGGAACGGTTAGCCTAGGGAAAATGTTAGGCTAGGGGAAAGGTTTAGGGCACGGGAAAAGATTGGGTCTGGTGAAAAGGTTAGACTAGGGGACAATATTAGTGTAGGGAAAAAGGTTAGGTGATAGGGAAAGGTTAGAAGAGGGGGAAAGCTTAGGCGAGGGGAAAATGTTAGGCAAGGGGAAAAGGTTAGGGAAGGTCTAAAGTCTAGGTTAGGGGAAAAGGTTTGGCTAGGGTTAATAGGCTAGGGTAAAAGGTTAGGCAATAGAAAATGGTTATGTCAGTGGAAAGATTAGGCTCGGGAAGGGTGTTGGGCTAAGGTAAAAGGTTAGAATAGGGGAAGAGTTAAGGCTAGGGGAAAAGAATAGGCCAGGAGAAAAGTTTAAGCTGGGTAAAAAGTTAAGCTAGGGGAAAAGGTTAATACAAAGGGTTAGGCTAGGGGAAAACATTAGGATAAGGTAAAACGTTAGGCTAGGGGAAAAGGTTAGGCAAGGGGACAGGCTTAGGCTAGGTGAAGGGGTTAGGAAAGGGGAAAATGTTAGGCTAGGAGTATAAGTTAGCCTAGAGGAAAAGGTTAGGCCCTGAGAAAAGTTTAGGCCAGGGAAAAGGATAAGCTAAGGGAAAAGGTAAGGCCAGGCGAAAAGATTAGGCCAGGGGAATAGTTAGGCCAGGGGAAATGGTTAGGTCAGGAATATAGGTTAGGCCAAGGGAAAAGGTTAGGCTAGGGGAAAAGATTAGGCTAAGGGAAATGTTTAGGCTGGGGGAAATGTTTAGGCTGAGGGACATGTTTAGGCTCGGGGAAATGTTTAAGCCAGGAGAAAGGTTAGACTATGGTAAATGAATAAGCTAGGGGAAAAGGTTAGGCTAGGGGAAAATGTTAGGCTAGGGGAAAAGGTTGGGCTAGGGGAAAAGGTTGAGATAGGGGGAAAATGTTGGGTTAGGGGAAAAGATTAGGCTAGGGGAAAAGGTTAGGCTAGGGCAAAAGGTTAGAGTAGGGGAAAAGGTTGGGCTAGGGGAAAAGGGTAAGCCAGGGGAAAAGTTTAGGCAAGGGGGAAGGTTAGGCCAGGGGAAAAGGTTAGACTGTGGAAAATGGATAATCTAGGGGAAAAGGTTAGGGTTTGGGGCCATACCTCCAAGGCAAAGGCTGCCTGGCCCTAACTGGAACGAAAAGGCTTCGGGGCCAAACCTGAAGGCAAAGCCTGCATCGCCTGAACTGGAAGGAAATGGGTACGGGGCCCAACCTGCAAGGCAAAGGTTGTGGAGTCTAAACTGAAAAAAAAAGGTTTTGGTGTCAAACCTGCAAGGGAAATGCTGCGGGGCTGAAACCTGAACAAAAAGGGTTTGGGGCCAAACTTTCAAGGCCATCTTGCAAGGGGGCCAGCTTCACTCTTAACCCGAGACTGCTCCCCAACCCCCCTGCACCTTCCCAATTCCCTCAGAGACAGCTACTGAGGAGTTCCAGCTCTGGAGGAACTAAGGATGTGCCGGGTGACCCTGTGGAAAAGACTGTGGGTTCAGGGAGGATTAACCCATCTATAGAATTAAGGGTCCTGGATCTTCTCAAGCCTGGCAAAACAGTTCCCTCCATAGAGCCTTAGCCCCAGATTGTAGAGTGATAGATCCCTCTGTTCAACACCTCCTTCCTTTCCTGCCATAACCTTTAATTATCCACACATGCCCCCATCACCTTCCCTTAGATATGGAAACTCAGCTCTTCTGCACCCTCCCTAAAGTAAGAATAGTCTTCACAGCCAGGTAGCATAAGAAGCTTCTGGTAGGCAAAGTGGCTGGTCCCTCTCTTCCCATCACCAGGACCCCTTAGAAATCCACCTCCAGTTGGCTCTGAGTTGAGTTGAGGAGGCTCCTGCAAGATCCAGCCTGCTTATCCTGTCTCATGTGGGCCACATCCATCCCAACTGATCCCCACACAGCCTCCCACCTACATAGTGGACGTACCAGTGGTCTCCCAGAACTTTAAGAGCCCTACTGAAAATGTTTCTTCTTCAGTAAGCCTTTCCTGTCTAAAACTCACATCCTCCCCACGACCTGCCTCATCACATACACACACACACACACACACACACACACACACACAGAGTTTATTTACCCTTACAACTCACCCGTGCATTTAGGCACACCCACCAAGCACTGAAATATACACCCCACAACAATTGGCTGTATATCCTTCCACTTAGATCCTTACCTTACCTGTATTGTATTAATTGGGTCCTCCCCATTCAACTGATGCTGGACCTATAAGATTGACAGGGAACTCTGGTAGTATGTGGGAGACAAGCATATCTTGAAGGTGTAAGGTAAGGAGAGCAGAAATGTGGGGTCAGGTCTCTTAAGGTGGTGATTCAGGGCTGCAGTGAACATGTCTGTTCATTCTGTTGTACTGTACTCTACTAACCATGTAACACAGTGCTCTATACATAGTAAGCACTCAATAAACACCACTGATTAACTGCAGGAAGGAAGTGACTCTTGGAATTTCCACAGCCACAGAGAAAGGCTGGAGAACAGCTTGAGTGGCCAAGAAGTCGTTTGAAATGGAGTGTTAGGCCCTTCACCCCACTACACACTTCCCCCACAGGCATGAATAAGGTCAGGAAAGGGGAAAGATTATACCTCCACATAACAGCCTGCCAAGGACACCTTTAAGGAAATTGGGGCCAAACCTGCAAGCCTAAGGCTGCGGAGTCCAAACTGGAACCAAAATGGTTCGGGGCCAAACTTGCAATGGAAAAGGGGGTGGGTGGGAGCAAACTGGAAGGTACAAATTGGGGGACCCAAACTGGAACAAAAGCGTTCGGGGCAAGGCCCTCAAGGCAAAGGCTGGGTGGCCTAATCTGGAGGGCAAAGGCTCCAGAGCCCAAACTGGAACAAAAAGTGTTCAGCGTCAAACCTGCAATGCAAAGTCTGGGGGGCCCAAACTGGAATGAAAAGGGTTCTGGGCCCAACCTGCAAGAAAAAGGCAGAGGGGGCAAACCTACAAGGCAAAAGCTGTGGAGTCTAATATTGGAACGAAAAGGATTCAGGTCCAAACTTGCAAGACAAAGATTGCGGGGCCCAAAATGGAACTAAAAGGGTTCGGGGCCAAACCGGCAAGGCAATGCCTGGGTGGACAGATCTGGAAGGCAAATGCTGGGGGGCCCAAAATGGAACGAGAAGGGTTCTGAGCCAAACCTACAAGGGGGGCATAACAGGAATGAAAAGTGTTCGGGGCCAAACCTGCAAGGCAAAGTTTGGGGTGGGGCAAACCTGAAAAAAAGGTTTTCGGGCCCAAACCTGCAAGACAAAGGCTGCGGGGCTCAAACTGTAACCAAAAGGGTTCAGGGGCAAAGCTGCAAGGCATAGGCTATGGGGCCCAAATCTTAACGAAAAGGGTTCGGGGCCAAACCTGCAAGGCAGAAGGCTGGGGGGACAAACTTGCAAGGCAAAGGCTGTGGGGCACAAACTGGAACTCAAAGCATTTGGGGCCAACCAGACAAGGCAAAGGCTGCCTGGCCCAAACTGGAACGAAAAGGGTTCGGGGCCCAACCTGAAAGGCCAAACCTGCAAGGCAAAGGCTGCGGGGCCCAAACTGGACCGAAAAGTGATCTGGACCAAACCTGCAAGACAAAGGCTGGAGGGCCAAACCTGCAAGGGAAAGGCTGCCTGGCCCAAACTGGAACCAAAAGGCTTCTAGGCCAAACCTGCAAGGCAAAGGCTGCTGGGCTCAAACAGGAACAAAAAGGGTTTGGGGCTCGACCTGCAAGGCAAAGTCTGCGGTGCCCAAACTGGAATGAAGACAGTGCATGGATAAACTTCCAAGGCAAAGACTGTGAGACCCAAAACTGAAAGAAAAACCTTCAGGGCCAAATTTGTAAGGCAAATTCTAGGGGGCCCAAACTGGAACCAAGAGGGTTTGGGCCAAACTTGAAAGGAAATCTCTGCGGGGGGGGGGGGGGGCAAACTGGTACCAGAGGTGTTTGGGGCCAAACCTGCAAGGCAAACTCTAGGGAGCCCCAAATGGAATGAGAAGGGTTCAGGACCCTATCTGCAAGGGAAAATCTCGGGGACCCAAACTAGAAAAAGGTTCGGGGCCCAACATCCAAGGCAAAGATGAGGCGGGGCAAATCTGCAAGGTCAAGGCTGCGGGGCCTAAACTGCAACCAAAAGGGTTTGGGGCCAAAGCTGCAAGTCAAAAGCTGTGGGGCCCAAACTTGAATAAAAGGGGTTCAGGGCCAAAGCTGCAAGGCAAAGGCTGCTGGGACAAACGTGCAAGGCAAAGGCTGCAGGGCCCAAACAGGAACCTAGAGGGTTCGGGGGCAGCCTGCAAGGCAAAGGCTGCAGGACCAAAACTGAAACTAAACTAGTTCAGGTCAAATCCTGCAAGGGAAACTCTGGGGAGGCCACCCTGGAACGAAAAGGGTTGGGAGCCATAACTGCCAGGCAAAGGCTGCAGGGCCCAAAACCAAAAGATTTTTAGGGACAACCCTGCAAGGCAAACTTTAGGGGGCTCAAACTGTAACCATAAGTGTTCGGGGCCAAACCTGCAAGGCAAAGGCTGCCTGGCCCAAACTGGAACGAGAAGCGTTCGGGGCCCAACTTGCAAGGCAAACTTGAGGTGCCCAAACTGGAACCAAAAGGATAAGGGGCCAAACCTGCAAGGCAAACCCTGGAGGAGCCAAACTGGTACCAAAAGTGTTCAAGGCCAAACCTTCAAGGCAAAGATTGGGCGGCAGGGGGCAAACCTGCAAGGCAAAGGTTGTGGGGCCCAAACGGGAGCCAAAATGGTTCAGGGCCAAACCAGCAAGACAAAGGCTGCGGAGCCCAAAATAGAACCAAAATGGTTCAGGGCCAAACATGTGAAGGCAAAGGTTGTGGGGCATAAACTGGAACCAAAATTCATTCATTCATTCATTCAATAGTATTTATTGAGCGCTTACTATGTGCAGAGAACTGTACTAAACGCTTGGAATGAACAAGTCGGCAACAGTCCCTGCCGTTTGACGGGCTTACAGTCTAATCGGGGGAAACGGACAGACAAGAACAATGGCAATAAATAGAGTCAAGGGGAAGAACATCTCGTAAAAACAATGGCAACTAAATAGAATCAAGGCGATGTACATTTCATTAACAAAATAAATAGGGTAATGAAAATATATACAGTTGAGCGGATGAGTACAGTGCTGAGGGGATGGGGAGAGGGGGAGGAGCAGAGGGAAAGGGGGGAAAAGAAGGTTTAGCTGCGGAGAGGTGAAGGGGTGGTGGTAGAGGGAGTAGAGGGAGAAGAGGAGCTCAGTCTGGGAAGGCCTCTTGGAGGAAGTGAGTTTTAAGTAGGGTTTTGAAGAGGGGAAGAGAATCAGTTTGGCGGAGGTGAGGAGGGAGGGCATTCCAGGACCGCGGGAGGACGTGGCCCAGGGGTCGACGGCGGAATAGGCGAGACCGAGGGACGGTGAGGAGGTGGGCGGCAGAGGAGTGGAGCGTGCGGGGTGGGCGGTAGAAAGAGAGAAGGGAGGAGAGGTAGGAAGGGGCAAGGTGATGGAGAGCCTTGAAGCCTAGAGTGAGGAGATTTTGTTTGGAGCGGAGGTTGATAGGCAACCACTGGAGTTGTTTAAGAAGGGGAGTGACATGCCCAGATCGTTTCTGCAGGAAGATGAGCCGGGCAACGGAATGACTGGAGCGGGGCGAGAGAGGAGGGAGGGAGGTCAGAGAGAAGGCTGATACAGTAGTCTAGCCAGGATATAACGAGAGCCCATAGCAGTAAGGTAGCCATTTGGGTGGAGAGGAAAGGGCGGATCTTGGCAATATTGTAAAGGGTTTGGGGGCAAAGCTGCAAGGAGAAGATTGTGGGCGGGGAGGGTGCGGGGGTGCAAAACTGCAAAGCAAATGCTGTGGAGCCCAAACTGTAAACAAAAGTGTTCAGGACCAAACCTGCAAGGCAAAGTCTGCGGGACCGAAACTGGGGGCCAAACCTGCTAGGCAAGCCTGTGGGATCCAGACCTGAAAGAAAAGGGTTCAGGGCCAAACCTGCAAGGCAAAGGCTGTGGGGCCTAAACTGGAAGAACAAGGATTCAGGGCCAAACCTGCAAATCAATGTCTGGGTGGACAAACCTAAATGAAAAGGGTTCGGGGCTAAACATGTAAGGCAAAGGCTGCAGGGCCTAAACTGGAACCAAAAATGTTCAGGGCCAAAGCTGCAAGGCAAAGGATGCGGGGCCCAAACCTGAATGAAAAGAGATCAGGGCCAAACCTTCATGGCAAACTCTAGGGTGCCCAAACTGGAACCAAAAGGGCTTGGGGCCAAACCTCCAAAAGGTCAAGTCTGTGGAACCCAAAATGGAACAAAAAGGGTTGGGAGCCAAACCTACAAGGCAAATGCTACGGGGCCCAAAACCTGAACAAAAAGGCTTCGGGCACAAATCTGCATGGCAAACTCTCGTGTCTTAAACTGGAACCAAAAGGGTTCATGGCAAACATGCAAGACAAACTGTAGGGGGCCCAAATTGTACCCAAAAGCAATCGGGGCCAAAACTGCAAGGCCAAGGTGCCGGGATGCAAATTGGTACCAAAAGAGTTCAGGGTCAGTCTTGCAAGGCAAAGGCTGCAGGGCCCAAATCTGAACGAAAAGGGTTCGGGGCCAAACCTGCAAGGCAAATACTGCGGGTCCCAAAGTGGAACCAAAAGGGTTCAGGACCAAACCTGCAAGTGTAATTATGGGGGGGCAGACCTGCATGGCAAACTCTGGGGGGCCCCAACTGTAACAAGAATGGTTCAGGACCAAGTCTGCAAGGCAAAGACTGCAGGGCCCAAAGTGGAATGAAACGGTTTAGAGGCTCAACCTGCAAGGCAAAGGCTGAACGGCCCGAACAGGAACGAAAAGGGTTCAGGGCCAAACCTGCAAGGCAAAGCTAGGGGGACAAACCTGCTATGGAAAGGTTGTTCATTCATTCAATAGTATTTATTGAGCGCTTACTATGTGCAGAGCACTGTACTAAGCGCTTGGGATGAACAAGTCGGCAACAGATAGAGACAGTCCCTGCCATTTGACGGGCTTACAGTCTAATCGGGGGAGACGGACAGACAAGAACAATGGCAATAAACAGCATCAAGGGGAAGAACATCTCGTAAAAACAATGGCAACTAAATAGAATCAAGGCGATGTACAATTCATTAACAAAATAAATAGGGTAACGAAAATATATACAGTTGAGCGGACGAGTACAGTGCTGTGGGGATGGGAAGGGAGAGGTGGAGGAGCAGAGGGAAAAGGGGAAAATGAGGCTTTAGCTGCGGAGAGGTAAAGGGGGGATGGCAGAGGGAGTAGAGGGGGAAGAGGAGCTCAGTCTGGGAACGCCTCTTGGAGGAGGTGATTTTTAAGTAAGGTTTTGAAGAGGGAAAGAGAATCAGTTTGGCGGAGGTGAGGAGGGAGGGCATTCCAGGACCGCGGGAGGACGTGACCCAGGGGTCGACGGCGGGATAGGCGAGACCAAGGGACGGTGAGGAGGTGGGCGGCAGAGGAGCGGAGCGTGCGGGGTGGGCGGTAGAAAGAGAGAAGGGAGGAGAGGTAGGAAGGGGCAAGGTGATGGAGAGCCTTGAAGCCTAGAGTGAGGAGTTTTTGTTTGGAGCGGAGGTCGATAGGCAACCACTGGAGTTGTTTAAGAAGGGGAGTGACATGCCCAGATCGTTTCTGCGGGAAGATGAGCCGGGCAGCGGAGTGAAGAATAGACCGGAGCGGGGCGAGAGAGGAGGAAGGGAGGTCAGAGAGACGGCTGACACAGTAGTCTAGCCGGGATATAACGAGAGCCCGTAATAGTAAGGTAGCCGTTTGGGTGGAGAGGAAAGGGCGGATCTTGGCGATATTGTAGAGGTGAAACCGGCAGGTCTCGGTAACGGATAGGATGTGTGGGGTGAACGAGAGGGACGAGTCAAGGATGACACCGAGATTGCGGGCCTGAGAGAGGGGAAGGATGGTCGTGCCATCCACGGTGATAGAGAAGTCTGGGAGAGGACCGGGTTTGGGAGGGAAGATGAGGAGCTCAGTCTTGCTCATGTTGAGTTTTAGGTGGCGGGCCGACATCCAGGTGGAGACGTCCCGGAGGCAGGAGGAGATGCGAGCCTGAAGGGAGGGGGAGAGGACAGGGGCGGAGATGTAGATCTGCGTGTCATCTGCGTAAAGATGGTAGTCAAAGCCGTGAGAGCGGATGAGTTCACCGAGGGAGTGAGTGTAAATGGAGAACAGAAGAGGGCCAAGAACTGACCCTTGAGGAACTCCAACAGTTAAAGGATGGGAGGGGGAGGAGGCTCCAGCGAAGGAGACCGAGAATGATCGGCCAGAGAGGTAAGAGGAGAACCAGGAGAGGACGGAGTCCGTGAAGCCAAGGTGAGATAAGGTATGGAGGAGGAGGGGATGGTCGACAGTGTCAAAGGCAGCAGAGAGGTCAAGGAGGATCAGAATGGAGTAGGAGCCATTGGATTTGGCAAGAAGGAGGTCATGGGTGACCTTAGAGAGAGCAGTCTCGGTAGAGTGGAGGGGACGGAAGCCAGATTGGAGGGGGTCTAGGAGAGAATGGGAGTTAAGGAATTCTAAGCATCGATTGTAGACGACTCGTTCTAGGATTTTGGAAAGGAAGGTTGTGGGTCCAAAACTGGAACCAAACTTGTTCGGAGAAAGCCCTGCAAACCAAAGGCTCGGTGGGGGGGGGGGGGGGGGCGGCAAAAATGCAAGTCAAAGCCTGCGGGGCCCAAACCTGAACGAAAAGGGTTTGGAGCCAAAGCTGCAAGGCCAAGGCTGCCTGGCCCAGACTGGAACGAGAAGCGTTTGGGGCCCAACCTTCAAGGCAATGGCTGCAGGGCCCAAACTGGAACGAAAAAAGGGTTTGGGGCCAACCTGCAAGGCAAACTCTGTGGGGTCACACTAGCACAAAAAGCATTGAGGGCCAAACCTGCAAAGCAAAGGCTGTGGGGTCCAAACTGGAAGGAAAACTGTTTGGGGTCAAACCTGCGAGGCAAAGGCTGTGGAGCCTAAACTGGTACAAATTGGTTTCAGGGTCAAACCTGTAGGCAAAGGCTGTGGGACCCAATATGTAACCAAAAGGGTTCGGAGCCAAACCTGCAAGATCAAGCTTTGGGACCCAAAATGAAATGAAATCGTTTCTGGGCCACTCCTGCAAGTCACAATCTAGGGGGCCCAAAATGGAAACTAAAGGGTTCCGGGCCAAACCTGCAAGGTAAAGGCTGCAGGGCCAAAACCTCAACGAAAAAGTTTCAGGGATGCACCTGCAATCCAAACTCTAGGGGGTCCAAACAGGTAACAAAAGCGTTGAGGACCAAACCTGCAAGGCAAACTCTGGGGTGGCTAAACTTGTACCAGAAGGGTTCCAGGCCAACTTGCAAGGCAAAGGCAAGAAACAAAGTGAAACAAAACGGGTTCGGGGACAAACTTTCAAGGTAAACTCTAGGGGGCCCAAACTGGAACCAAAAGGGTTTGGGTCCAAACTTGCAAGGCAAACCCTGCGGGATCCAAACTGGAACCAAAACGGGGCGGGGGGGCAAACCTGGAATAAGAAGACTTTGAGTCTGGGCCGGGAAGGCAAAGGCAGGGGGCCTAAACTGAATGAGAAGTCTTCGGGGCCAGGCCTGGAAAACAACGGCTGAGTGGGGGACCCAACCTGGAACAAGAATTCTTTGGGACCTAGTCGGAAGGCAAAAGCTGGGGAGCCCAACCTGGAATGAGAAGGGTTCGGGGCCAGGCCTGGAAGGAAAAGGCTGGGGGGCCAAAGCTGGAAGGCTTTGCTTGGCAAAGCAGGAAGGCAAATGCTTGGGCGGGGGAGCAAACCTGGAATGTGAATGCTTCAGAGCCAGGGCGGGAAGGCAAAGGCATGTGTGGGAGGGGGTGGGGGGCGGGGGCAAACTGGAGCCAGAAGGGTTCGGGGCCATGCCTGGAAGGCAAAGACGGGGTGGGTCAACTTGGAACGAAAAGGGTTTGGAGCCAGGCTGGAAGGAATCAGTGGGGTGTCCTACCTGGAAGGCAAGAGCGGGGGTGGGGGCAAACCTGAAACGAGAAGGGTTCGGGACCAGGCCTGGAAAGGCGAAGAGGGGGAGTCCAAAACTGGAAGGCAAAGTTGTGGGGGCCCAACCTGGTAATGATAAGGGGTTTAGGCCAGGCTGGGAAGGCAAAGCAGGGGGGTCCAACCTGGAAACGAGAAGGGTTTGGGCCAGGCCTGGAAGGAAAAGGCGGTGGTGCCAAACATGGAAGGAGAAGGGTTCAGGGCCAGGAGTGGAAGGCAATGGCTGGGGGCCCCAACTGGAAGGTAAAGGCGGGAAGCCAAACTTGGAACATGAAGCCTTCAGTGCCAGTCTGGAAGACAATGGTCGGGGGGACCAACCTGGAACAAGAAGGGTTTGGGGCCGGGCCTGGAAGGCAAAGGCAGGGGGAGCCCAACCTGGAAAGCAAAGGTGGAGGGGGGGGCACAACTTGGAAAGAAAAGGGTCTGGGGCCAGGCCTGGCAGGCAAAGGATGGGGAGTCCAAACTGGAGGGAAAAGATGGAAGGGCCCAACCTTGAATGAAAGGTTTCAGGGCCAGGCCGGGAAGGCAAAGGCAGGGAGCTCAAACTGGAATGTGAAGCCTTTCTGGGCCAGGCCTGGAAGCAAAGGCAGAGGTGCCAAACTTGGAATGAGAAGGGTTCAGGGCCAGGCCTGGAAGGCAAAGCCTGGGGGGCCCAACCTGGAACGAGAAGGATTCGGGGCCATGCCTGGAAATCAAAGGCTCGGGGGCCCAACTTGGAATGAGAAGTGTCGGGTCAGGAAGGCAAAGGCAGTGGAGGCAACTGGAATGATAAGGGTTCAGGGCCAGGCCTGGAAGGAAAGGAGAGGGGTGTCTAACCTGCAAGGCAAAGGTTGAGGAGTCAAACTTGAAAAGAAAAGGCTTTGGGGACAGGCTGGGGCAGGGGTTGGGGCGGGGGCGGGGAGGTGGTGTGCAAACCTGGAACATGAAGGCTTAAAAGCCAGGCCGAGAAGTCAAATGCGAGGAGAGCCAAGCCTGGCACGAGATGGGCTTGGGACCTGGGCCTAGAAGGCAAACCTGGGGAGGGGTCCAACCTGCAAGGCTAAGGCAGGTGGGCCAGATCTGGAAAGAGAAACCTTTGGGGCTGGGGGAAGGCATAGGTTAAGCAAGATGTAAAGTTTAGTGTAAGTGATATGTTAGGCTAGGGAAAGTGTTAGGCCAGGAGAAAAGTTTAGGCCATGGGAAAAGTTTAAGTCGGGGAATAGGCTATGCTAGGGGAAAAGTTAGGCCAGAGGAAAAGGTAAGGCTAGGGAAAGGTAAGCCTTCAGGAAAAGGTTAGGCTAGGTGTAAAGGTTAGTTTAGCGGAAAAGCAGGTTAGGCTAGGTGTAAAGTTTAGGTTCAGGGAAAAGCTTAGGCTAGGGGATAGGGTTAGGCTGGGGTAAAAGTTTAGGCTACGGTAAAAGATTAGGCTCAGGGAAAAGGTTAGGCTAGGGGAAAAGGATAAGCTGAAGTAAAGGTTATGCTAGAAGAGAGGTTTAGGCCAAGGGAAAGGTTAGGCTAGGGGAAAGGTTAAGCGAGGGGAAAGGTTAGGCTATTGGATAAGTTTAGAAAAAGGTGTAAAGTTTAAGTTAGGGGAAAAGATTAAGCTAAGGGAAAATGTTAGGCCAGGGGAAAAGGATAGGCCATTGGAAAAGGTTAGACTAGGGGAAAAGGTTGGGCAAGGGGATAGATTTGCCTGGGTAAAGGTTAGACTAGGGGTAAACAATGGGCTAGGGGAAAAGGTTACGGTAGGGGAAAAAATGCTAGTCTTGTGGAAATGTTTAGGCTAGGGGAAAAGGTTAGGCTATGGAAAATGGCTAAGTTAGGGGAAAGGGTAGGCCAGGTGAAAAGTTTAGGTTAGGGGAAAAGGTTAGGCCAAGGGAAAAGGTTAGGCTAGGGGAAAAGCTTAGGCTAGGGGAAAGGGTTAGGCAATGAGAGAAGGTTAGGCTAGGGCAAAAGGTTAGGCAAAGTGAAAAGTTTAGGTTAGGGGAAAAGGTTAAGCTAGGGGATAAGATTAGGCCAGGGGAAAGGTTTAGTCCCAGAAAAAAGGTTAGGTCAGGGAAAAGGTGAGGCCAGGGGAAAGGTTTAGGCTAGGGGAAAAGGCTAGGCCAGGGGAAAACGTTAGGCTAGGTAAAGATGTTAGGCTATGGGAAATGGTTAAGCTAAGGGAAAAAGTTAGGCCAGGAGGAAAGGGTAGACCACGGCAAAGGTTAGGCCGGGGGAAAGGATAGGCCAAGGGAAAAGGTTAGTCAAGGAAAAATGGTTAGGTAATAGGAGAAGGTTAGGCTGTTGAAATGGTTAGGCTAGGGAACATGTTAGGCTAGGAGAAAAGGTTACGATACAGAAAAAGTTAGGCTGTGGCAATGCTTAGGCCAGGGGAAAAAATGATGCCAGGTGAAAAGATTACGTTAGGGGAAAAGGTTAGGCAAGGGGAAAAGGTTAGTCGAGGGGAAAAGATAGGCTACAGAAAAAGGTTAGACAAGGTCTATAGTTTATGTTAGGTGAAAAGGTTTGCCTAAGGTAAAGGGATAGGCTACAGTAAAAAGTTAGGCTATGGGAAATGGTTATGTTAGGGAAAAGGTTAGGCTCAGGTTGGGGGTTGGGCTAGGGAAATAGGTTAGAATAGGGGAAAAGTTAAGGCTAGGGGCAAAGGATAGGCCAGGGGAAATATTTAAGCCGTAAAATGTTATGCTAGGGGAAAATGTTAGTCTACGGGAAAAGATTAGGCAACCAGAAAAGGTTAGGCCAGGGGAAAAGGTTAGGCAAGAGGAAAAGGTTAGGCTAGAGCAAAAGGTTAGGCAAGGGGAAAGGTTAGGCTATGGGAAAAGACTGGACAAGGTGCAAAATTTATGTTAGGAGAAAGGTTAGGCTAGGGAAAAGGACAGGCCATGGGAAAAGTTGAAGCCGGGGAAGAGCTTATGCTAGGGGAAAAGGTTAGGCCAGGGGGATAGGTTAGGCAAGGTGTAAAGGTTAGTCCAGGGGAAATTAAGCCTGGAAAAGGTTAGACTATGTGTAAAGGTTAGGTTAGGGGAAAAGCAGGTTAGACTAGCTGTAAAGGTTAGGTTATGGGAAAAGCTTAGGCTAGGGTAAAAGCTTAGGCTAGGGGAAAGGGTTAGGCTAGGGGAAAGATTAGGCTAGGGGAAAAGATTAAGCTAGGGGAGGGGTTTAGGCTGGGGAAAAGGTTAGGCCAGGGAAAAGCTTAGGTCATGGAAAAGCTCAGGCCAGGGGAAAAGATTAGGGCAGGTAAAAGGAAAGGCCTGGGGAAAGCTTAGGCTAGGACAAAAGATTAGTCCAGGGGAAAAGGATAGGCTAGAGGAAATGGTTAGGTGAGAGGAAAGGTTAGACTACCAGAAAAAGTTAGGCTAGGGCAAAAGGTTAGGCAAAGGCTAAGGAAAAGGGTAGGACAAGGGAAAAGGTTAGGCCATGGGAAAAGTTGAGGTCATGGAAAAGGTTATGCTAGGGGACAAGATTAGGCCAGGGGGATAGGTTAGGCCAGGGGAAAGTTAAGCCTTCTGGAAAAGGTTAGACTGGTTGTAAAGGTTAGGTTAGGGGAAAAGCTTAGGCTAAGGGAAAGGGTTTTGCTAGGGTAAAAGGTTAGGCTAGGAGGAAAGATTAGGCTAGAGGAGAAGGTTAGGCTATGGGAAATAGGCTAGGGGAAAAGGTTAGGCTACAGGAAATGGTTAGGCTACGGGAAATAGGCCAGGAGAAAATGTGAGGCCAGGGGAAAATGTTAGGCCAAGGGAAAAGGTAAGTCTGGGTTAAAGGGTTAAGTCAGGGAAAAGGACAGGCCAAGGTAAAAGGTTAGGCTAGGCAAAAACATTAGGCTAGGGGAAAGGTTAGGCTAGAGCGAAAAGGTTGGCCTATGGGAAAACATTACGCTAGGGGATTAGGTTAGACCAGGGCAAAACGTTAGGTGAGGGGAAAAGTTTAGTCTAGGGGAAACGCTTAAGGCCAGGGTGAAGCTTAGGCTAACAGAAAATTTTAGGCTAGTTGAAGACATTAAGCTAGGGGAAGGAGTAGACTGGGGAAAGGTTAGGCTAGGGGAAAACGTTAGGCTAGGTGAAAATATTAGATGAGAAAAAGCATTAGGCTAGGTGAAAAGGTTAGGCCAGGAAGAGGGTTAGGCGAATGGAAAAGTTTAGGCTAGGATAAAGGTTAGGTTAGGGGTCAGGTTAGGCCAGGAGGTAAGGTTAGGACAGGGGAAGAGCTAAGGCTGGGGGGAAAGGTTGGTCAGGGAAAAAGTTGGGCTAAGGGAAACGGTTGGGCTAGGGGTCAGATTAGGCTATGGGAAAAAGTTAGATCAGGAGAAGAGACTAGGCTATGGGAAAATGTTAGCTTAGGGGAAATGGTTAGGCTAAGGGAAAAGGTTGGGCCAGGGGAAAAGATTAGGCCAGGGGAAAGGGTTAAGCAAGGGGAAAATGTTAGGCCATGGGAAAAGGTTAGGACAGGGGAAGCGGTTAGGCCAGAGGAAAAGGGTAGGCCAGGGGTAAAGGGTAGGTGAGGGGAAAAGTTAATGCTAGGGGAAAAGGTTTGGCCAGGGAGAAGCTTAGGCCAGGGAGAAGGTTAGTCAGGAGAAAAGGTTAGG